>NW_024044851.1:300000-600000 GCF_015852505.1 Tachyglossus aculeatus | reverse complement strand
CAGATTGCAGTTGCCTCTCTCTAAACTTCCCAGAGACACAATGGGAAAGCATGTAGCTTCCCTAGGGAGCCTTGTTGGAAAGAGGAGATTCTCTTTTCCACAGTGTTCTTATTCTCCGGTCACTGGATATCATTAGGAATAGACTCACGGCTGAGAAGGTCAGGGAAAAAGCCACATGGCTATTCATCAGCCATGGAGAATTCTCTTTCCTGTTTAGCAAAACATTGAACATGATGGTCTGTCGTCCATACAACAGGACGTAGAGCACTACAAGGACAACAACCCACTTGGCTGCCCTGACCTCGGGCATCAGTTTCGGGGGACGTCTGGGCCTGTGGAGGTGGTGGACCTGCCGATGGATTCTGTGCAAGATGGACACCGTGAAGCAACTGGCCACGCTCATGAAGCCCATGAACAACAGATCCCAGGTACTGACCACAACTGCATTTATCAAGTTGGTTGTCACACTGAAAGGGTCCTCTGTGCAATATTTAAAATCCAGCATGATTCTTACATTGGAGCCATTCCAGGGACCTCTCATGTTCATCACTCACCAAAATCAAAGAGGAGATTGAATATCCAGAGGATGAGGCAGGAGAAAAGGACGAAGTTGGGTAACTTAGCCTTACGTCTATCCCATCGGTGGTTTCTTGGGCTGATGGTGACAGCCTGATAGATGCGCAGGAGGCACGTGCTGCAGATGGACCGTCCACGGGCCACTCGGTAGAAGTACATGACCATTTTGCATCCCATGTCATCTAGGAAATTTCCCAGGCTCCAAATTTCCAGAGGATTTAGGACTCCCCCAGTGAGAAGGACGATGGTGTTGGCCAAGGTCAGGTGAACAAGGATGGAGTCAGAGGAGCTCAGTTGGTTGTTGGCACAGATAATGTGGATATAAAACAGCAAGAGGAATCCATTTGCTGAAAACCCAATGCCAACCTGTGTTAGAATTACAATCCCAAAGGTGATGTCCATTTGCCAAAATTTTCAGATGGAATTAGAGAAGACCTCCTGCGGGGCTATTTTGGGAGAGAGTGAGTTCAAGTGAGACTGAAAGAGAGAAAGAGAGATAGCATGAGGGCGAGTGTCCTACAATGTCACTGAGACCTAAAGGCATACATGCACCCCTTCATTTCGACTCACAGTTCAAAAAAGAAAAGAAATGTCCTTGCTTCTTTCGACATTGGATGCTCACCCCACCACAACCCTACAGCACTGAAGTAAATATCTTTAAACTGTATATTGTAAATTATCCATTTAGTCAGTGTCCCCATCTAGGCTTTAAACTCGTTTCAGGTTGTGAACCTATCTGCTAATTCTGTTGTATAATACTCTCTTAAATGCTTAGTACAGGGCTCTGAAAATAGTAAGCACTCATTTAATACCATTGATTGATTGAATGATTCTTAATGCTTCTGAAGTAATTTCGTCATTGTTCCCCAATTCTGCCAAGAAGAGGTGGAAAACACTAGTTTCGGCTCAGCAGTCAAGGCAGCTTTGTTATAGGATTTTTTCATTCTGGGAGCCTTCTGACTGGTCAAGAGGTATTGCTTCCACTATGCAAGCAGTGTCCCTCACTGGAAAGAACATGGGCCTAGGAGTCAGAGGACCTCTGTTCTAAACCCAGCTCCACCACTTGCCTGCTGCATGACTTTGGGTAAATCGCTTCACTTCTCTGCCTCAGTTACCTCATCGGTCAAATGGGGATTGAGACTGGGAGCCCCACGTGGGGTAGGGACTGCGTCTAACCTCATTAACCTGATCCAGCCCAGTGCTTAGAACAGTGCCTGGTACACAGTAAGCATTTAACAAATGTCACGATCGCTATCATTATGATTATTATGTGTGTCTCGGTTCTCTCCACTGCAAAAGTTTGATTCAATACCTGTTCTCCCTCCTACTTAGACTCATGTGGGATCTAATTATCTGGTGTGAACAGTTAATCTGGCATGTCCTCTCATATATACAGGGAAATGATATGGCATCATGGGAGATGGCTACCATTCATTATAAGATCAATATATCAGCCATCATGGAAAGAGCCCGGACTTTGGAGTCAGAGGTCGTGGGTTCGAATCCCAGCTCCACCACTTAGCTGCTGTGTGACTTTGGGTAAGTCACTTAACTTCTCTGTGCTTCAGTTCCCTCATCTGTAAAATGGGGATTAAAACTGTGAGCCCCATGTGGGACAACCTGATTACCCTGTACCTACTCCAGTGCTTAGAGCTGTGCTTGGCACAGAGTAAGAGCTTAACAAATACTAACATGAATTAATTAACTCCTCCTCCTCCAATGCGGCATCCACAGTGAATGAGAAAGGTATTGTTGGCCACACAAATTTGTCAGGCTCATGTTAAAATGAATATCCATTTGGCAAATGTAACTATCTAATAACACAAAGTTGTACACCCGTGGAATAATGTATTGGGACAACAGTAGTTAAGTGTAGACGGTTACTTGTCGAAACACAAAAGTAGCATGAAGCAGCGTGGTTTAGTGGAAAGAGCACGGGTTTGGGAGTCAGAGGTAATGGGTTCTAATCCCGCCTCTGTCACTTGTCTGCTGTTCCGTCCCCCCGCCCACCCGACTCGAAACCGCGATCTGGGTTGAGCTCTACTGAGGGGCAGGGAGGGAGATTCAGGCTGCCTTATTCCCTCCACGGTCAAAGGTGGCTCCGAGGCACAAGAAGAGGACTCCTCCACCAACTCAGGCCACATGGCTTTAAGATGGCAGATCGGGCCACGAGCCAGAGATCAACGGTCCGTTGAAGGTGGGATTAAGAACGAAAAACAGAAACCATTGGAGAACAAGGGATGCTAACTTCGTGCTCAACCGTCAATGAAAGGCCCTAGAAACTGATGGACAGCACGTGCAAAGGGAAGGATGTGTTTAAACCCCGCCCGTGTAAGCCTCCCTCACTCAGTATGTAGACTGTTCAGCCGGTTTGTCTGAGATTTGCTATGTGCCTAGGCAGGCAGGTTTCTCTACGCTACACCCCACCGAGAGGGGTAGCAAACAGTAACAGATATACTAATAATAGAAGCAGTAGGAACCACAGTAGTAGTGCTAATAGAAATAGTAGTAGTAGCTTAGCCTGGTGGACATTACAGAGAACTGGCAGTCAGGAGACCGGCGTTCATTCATTCATTCATTCAATCGTATTTATTGAGCGCTTACTGTGTGCCGAGCACTGTACTAAGCGGTTGGGAAGTACAAGTTGGCAACATATAGAGATGGTCGGTCCCTACCCAACAGCGGGCTCACAGTTTAGAAGAGGGAGACAGACAACAAAACAAAATATATTAACAAAATGAAATAAATAGAATAAATATGTACAAATAAAATAAATAGAGTAATAAAGACGTACATACATATATACAGGTGCTGTGGGGAGGGGAAGGAGGTAAGGCGGGGGAGAGGGGGAAGGTGAGAGGTAGGAGAGAGCTCAATCTGGGAAGGCCTCCTGGAGGAGGTGAGCTCTCAGCAGGGCTTTGAAGGGAGAAAGAGACCTAGCTTGGAGGATGTGCAGAGGGAGGGCATTCCGGGACAGGGGGAGGACATGGGCCGGGGGTCGACGGTGGGACAGGCAAGAACGAGGCACAGTGAGGAGATTAGCGGCAGAGGAGCGGAGGGTGTGGGCTGGGCTGGGAAAGGAGAGAAGGGAGGTGAGGTGGGAGGGGGTGAGGTGATGGAGAGCCTTGAAGCCGAGGGTGAGGAGTTTTTGCCTGATGCATAGGTTGATTGGTAGCCACTGGAGATTTGTGAGGAGGGGAGTAACATGCCCAGAGCGTTTCTGCACAAAGACGATCCGGGCAGCGGCGTGAAGTATGGATTGAAGTGGGAGAGACAGGAGGATGAGAGATCGGAGAGGAGGCTGATGCAGTAATCCAGTTGGGATAAGATGAGAGATTGAAAGAGCAGGGTACCTGTTTGGATGGAGAGGAAAGGACGGATCTTGACAATGTTGCGGAGGTTAAACCGGCAGGTTTTGGTGATGGATTGGATGTGAGGGGTGAACGAGAGAACAGAGTCGAGGATGACACCAAGGTTACGGGCTTGTGAGACGGGAAGGATGGTAGTGCCGTCAACAGTGATGGGAAAGTCAGGGAGAGGGCAGGGTTTGGGAGGGAAGATAAAGAGTTCAGTCTTGGACATGTTGAGTTTTAGATGGCGGGCAGACATCCAGGTGGAGATGTCCTGAACGCAGGAGGAGATGCGAGCCTGGAGGGAGGGAAAGAGAGCAGGGGCAGAGATGTAGATTTCGGTGTCATCAGCGTAGAGATGATAGTTGAAGCCGTGGAAGCGAATGAGTTCACCGAGGGAGTGAGTGTAGATAGAGAACAGAAGGGGACCGAGAACTGACCCTTGAGGAACCCCCACAGTAAGGGGATGGGAGGGAGAGGAGGAGTCCGCAAAAGAGACTGAGAATGAATGGCCGGCGAGATAAGAGAAGAACCTGGAGAGGACGGAGTCTGTGAAGCCAAGGTTGGATAGTGTGTTCAGGAGAAGGGGGTGGTCCACAATGTCGAAGGCAGCTGAGAGGTCGAGGAGGATTAGGATAGAGTTTGAGCCGTTGGATCTGGCAAGCAGGAGGTCATTGGTGACCTTTTAGAGGGTAGTGTCCGTGGAACTCGTTCAAGGAGTTTGGAAAGGAATGGTAGGAGGGAGATAAGACGATAACTATAAGGTGAGGTGGAGTCGAGAGGATTTTTATAGGATGGGAGAGACGTGGGCATTTTTGAAGGCAGAAGGGAAGGAACGAGTGGAGAGTGAGCGGTTGAAGATGGAAGTTAAGGAGGGGAGAAGGGACGGAGCGAGAGATTTCATAAGAGAAAGTTCTAACACGAGCTCTGTCACTTGCCCAATAAGTGACTTTGAATACGTTCCTTAAGGCCTCTGTACCTCAGCTTACATCTGTCAAGAGGGATTTCAAATGCTGTCCTTCCCTCTCCTTACCAGTGAGCCCCTCTGTAGCTATCCCAGTGCTTAGTGCATTGCTTGGAACACTGTAAGCGTTTACCAAATCCTAAAGAGGGTTTTGTGATGACCATGTTAGTGGTGGTTCAGTGCACTCGTCTGATCGGGTTCCAGAGTAGAGGAGGCAGATGAAAAGTGGGGAGGGAAGGGAGAGTCCGGGTGGGAAAGGGGAAATTCCCAATGTAGATTCTGGCTAAGAGATTTCTGCGGTCCCTCCCCAGGCTGCGCTAACCTTTGGGCCTCTGGTTCCCAACCATTTTATTGTTATTGTTATCATTTTATATTATAATAAAAAATAATAATAACAATGCTGATTGTGGTACTTATTAAGCATTTCTGTGCACCAACCACTTTATCAAGCTTAACAAATATCATCATTATTACTGAGCACGGGGGTAGGTGCAAGATCCAAAAATTCAGACACAGTCCCTGACCAACATGGGGTTCACAGTTTAATCTCCATTTTACAGATGAGGGAATTGAGGCCTAGACAAGTGGGGTGACTTGCCCAAGCTCACACGGCACAACAGTGGCAGAGCCGCGATTAGAGTCCAGGTCCTCTGAATCCCAGGGCCGGGCTCTTTAGCCACATTTCAGGGCCCAAGGTCAGGTGATGTCCTGTCCATTCATGACCAGCCCCGCCCCCAACTGACCAATAATAATGATAATAATGACATTTATTAAGCGCTTACTATGTGCGAATCGCTGTTCTAAGCGCTGGGGAGGTTATAAGGTGATGAGGTTTGTCGCACGTGGGACTCACAGTCGTAATTCCCATTTTATAGATGAGGCAACTGAGGCGCAGAGAAGTGAAGTGACTTCCCCAAAGTCACACAGCTGAGAAGTGGTGGAGATGGGATTCGAACACATGGCCTATGACTCCAAAGCCCGAGCTCTTTACACTGAGCCACGCCCTTCAATAATTGTACGCATGGCAAGTGAACCCCCTCTTTCCGACCCCGCCCCTCTGGGCTCTGTCTGTCTGAGAAAGTTGAACGAGTAGGTCTGCTGCTACTAGGCTCAAGTTGGAACCCATTTTGTTTTCGTTAAACCTGCGTGTATTGACTTTTTCGTGCCTAGCACCGAGTCCAGGACCCGGCCCGGCCCTGGTGAGGAGCATCAATGTGTTTGCGGGCGGGAGGGGGGTCCCGGGGAGTGGCTGGAAATGGGGTCCTCACTGTCGGGGTAGGGTCCCTGGGTTGGCGGGATGGAGGAGGGTCTCGCTCCGGGCCTCTTTGGGGTCTGCCGTCTAAAGGGCAGTGTTCCCTGTGCAGGAGCGACAAGGCGGGGATGACATCGATGGGGCGCTTCCTGTTGAAAGAACACTGAAATTAGCGCCGGGTGAGTACCTCCGACTTGGAATCAGGCTCGGTCCTCGCCCCTTAGGGTCTTCCGGTCTAACAATTTCAGCGGGGGAGAGGCCTGGGCTAAACACATCGGGAGCAAGGAAATGATAAAGCAGAACACAAGGGCAGCCCTGGCGGGGGCCGATACAACATGGGGAAGGAGGAACGCGGCGGAGAGCAAAGGGCCACCGCCCATCCCCATTGATGGTACGTTTTCCCGCGCGGCAGATTTCTTCCTCGAATACCCACGGTGGATCAGTACTGGAAGATCCGGTGCCAGCAGAGATTCTCCAAGTGCCAGAAAGAAAGGTGGTAAGTCCAGGGAAGAGACAAGGCCTGGAGGTGCTCCGGACCTGGGAGGAAGGGAGGAGGAAGAGGGGAGTCCAAGTGAAGGACTGGGCCAGGTCCCGGCCCCCCATCCTCTCCTTCAATTGATCATTCACTATGTACAGAGCCGTATGCTGATCTCTTCCCCGGCTCCCCGGGTACCCTGAGCTGACCGGGATCCTGGGGAGAGTCAGCCGGAGGGAAGGGTTAGGCCCAGCGGAGAGGATGATGAGGGGAGGGAATCAGAGGCGGGGAGCAATGTCAGTCGTGGGGAGGTCAGAGGTTTGGCGAGTCAGATGGAGGAGCATCAGACAGGGGGTGGCAAGACCAGTTGATGGAAGAGTCAGAAGGGGGGAGAATCAGACCAGGGAGAGGAAATAAGGTGAGTGTCTTATGGGGTGATGTCACAAGGGGGAGAGTCATTCATTCATTCAATTGTATTCTTTGAGTGCTTACTGTGTGCAGAGCACTGTACTAAGCTCTGGGGAAGTACAAGTTGGCAACATATAGAGACGGTCCGTACCCAACAGCGGGCTCACAGTCTAGAAGGGGGAAATAGACAACAAAACAAAACATATTAATAAAATAAAATAAACAGAATAAATATGTACAAATAAAATACATAATCAGTTGGGGGGAAAGTTCAGACAAGGGAGAGTCAGATGGGGACGAGTCTGAAGGGGAAAAGGTTATATGAGGGAGAGCAGATGGGAAGAGTCACACTAGAGAATGAAATGGAAGGGAGAGAAGACGGAGAGAGAGTCGAACCCGGGAGAGTCAGACAGGGGAAGGGTCAGACAAGTGAAAGTCAAACGTGGGAGAATCAGAAGAAGAAAGAATCAGACCGGAGAGAGTCAGACAAGGAGCCTGGCAGAGCCCCAGGGAGTAATAGGGTCAGAGAGAGGGTGGAGGGGCTCTGGGGAAGGGGTTGGGTACGGGGAAAGAGGAAGGACAGGACAGGGCTCCCTACTAGGAGGCGGCGGTCGGGGGCCGAGGAGTGGTCCGATATGTCTTTGGGCCAGCCAGGGATAGGGGGCTGAAAGAGAGACTCCGCCCTGGTCAGGCTGGAGATGGGGGCAGTGGAGGGAGGATGCCAGGAGTCCCCAGTCCCTAATTCTTCATCCTTCTGACCACCACAGTTACGAGCACAGGGCATACCCCATAGTGGACGGTGCTCTACAAAACTTGGCCGGAACAGTTGAAGAGGAGGAGAAGAAGATAGAATATGAGGAGCAAGTCGAGAAAGAGAAGACAGAAGAGGAGGAGGAGGACGAGAAGGAGGTTAAGACTGAGGAGGAAGAGGAAGACGAGAATGAGGAGAAGACGGAGCAGGAGGGGAAAGACGAAAAGGAGGAAGGAGATGAGGAGGAGAAGACAGAGGAGGAGGAGAAGATAGAGGAGGAGGAAGACAAGGAGGAGAAAGACGAAGAGGAGAAGATAGAAAAGGAGGGAGAAGACAGAGGAGGACAAGGAAGACAAGAAGGAGGAGAAGGCACAGGAGGAGGAGGAAGACGAGAAGGAGAAGGAAGATGAGAAGGAGAAGACAGAGGAGGAGGAGGAAGATGAGAAGGAGGAGGAGAAATATGAGGGGCTCCAGCATGTTCGTTCCCCAGAGCCCGCCTCAGGTGGTGGTGTTCTGCTGGCTGGGGGCTCTGTTCCAAAAGCCCAGAAAAATTTGGCCCAGGGCAGGAGAGGCCTCCAGAGAAAAGAGGACGAGGGGAGGCTGGGCTGGGTGGCCCGTGCCCGGAGGTGGGTGAGGAATTCCCTGCCGAGGAATTCCAGGGTGCAAACCTAGGGCAATTATCATTTCACAGGAAGGATAGACTGAACCCGTCTGTCTGTGTGGAAATATGTACTACGTGGAGGAGGAGATGAATTCCTAATGGAATCTGCGTAGCTCCACAGTTTGAGAGTGTGGTTGGAGCTACCACTTTAGAAGATCAAAAGGGAAAATTTCTTTGAGTGAAGGCGCCTACCTCAAACAGTGATCAGTTCACTTTATTTTGAAGTATGGACCTCGTTAAGGGAAAAGTGAATTCTCAATTGGTTGAGTGTGAAAATGCAAAGAAGGTGATAGTTTTGCCTGTTGGATGGTACTTCAAATACTCTGTCAGAGATTCTACTGTGTTAACTATGTAGATTTTGCTAACTTGGCAAAGGGATATATAAACAAATTGAATGAAAACGTTCATCTTTATATCCGGCCAGTATAAAGGTGATGGCCTGAGAAAAGATATTTGTCTTATTATGTTCACTGTGGAACTATGTGTAACGAAAAAAAAGGACTGTAAAGAAAACTTATGTGTTCCTTTCCATCATAATTTTGAATGAATGGGCAAATGGAAATTTGGTGTAAAGAAATGTTCTGGGTTACAAACCGTGGTATTACTAAGATATAAAGGGGAAAATTTGGAATAATTGATTTTGGATTATTCTTATTATTACAGTGATTATTATTCATTATTATTATTATTACAGTGATTGGCACAGAGTAAGTGCCTGACAAAAACCTCATTTATCATTATTATTTGTTTCCCTTATCTGAAGAGTGTGGGTCTTCAAAGCCAAACCAATTCATCCTGTTTGCCTCACCACCCTGTCACTCCCACCACCTCAATTCTTTCTCTGGTGACTCTCCCCCTCAGAAACCTTTGACCTTAGTAGCATTGGCCCCAACAGCTGGCACCAACTCCAGCCCCAGGCCAGGTTCCCAAGAACTTGATACAGTGCTCTGCACACAGGAAATATTCAATAAACACCATGGATTGGTTGTACATCCAATCGTTGATTTTTACTGCCCTAGTTCTAAAGATATTTATGTCTCTCTTGTCAATTAGAGTGTAAGATCTTCATGGGCAGAGAGCGTGTTCATTCAATCATTTATTTAATGGTGTTATTGAACACTTACCATGCACAGAGCACTATACTCTGTGATTGGGGGAGTACAATATAACAAAATTGGGGAACACATTCCCTCCCCACCATGAGTCTATGGTCCATATGTGTGCAATGTAGAGAATGATCTTTTCACTTTTGCTGTGAAACAGCAAACAAATGTGAGCAGGACTCTCAAAGACTACCCAGAATAGGTCAGATAACTAGAGATAAATAATTTTACTATTTGTTAAGCACTGTTTTAAGCCCTGGGGAAGAACCATGGTAATCATAGTAGACACAGTCCCTGCTCCCCATGGGGCTTACAGACTAATAGGAGGGAGAACAGGCATTGAATTCCCACTTTTGCAGATGAGCATACTGTGGCACAGAGAAGTGAAGTGACTTGTTTAAGATTATACAGTAATCATGTGGATTAGAACCCAAGCCCACTGTCCCCCCGGCCCATACTCTTTCCATTAAGCCATGCTGCACCTCTAAACTACTAGAGTTCCTAGGAAACTCGTGGAGAGTCTTGTAGCACAAGGGGTCTTCCCTAGAACAAATAGTTCTGTCTGTTAGGGTCCTGAACAGAGAAAGCAATTAGCATTGAGCAGCAACTTTAGGCTCTCTCAGGGGTACCCATATTCACTCTTACTCTCCTCTTGCAGCTCAGGAGAGTGAAGCAACTTCACCTCTGTTTTCTACTATATTTGTCATTCGAACTTGCCTAACATCTAGTTCAGCATTGAGAAGCAGCATGTCCAAGACTGAACTCCTTGTCTTTCCTCCCAAACCCTGCCCTCTCCCTAACTTTCCCACCTCTGTTGACGGCACTACCATCCTTCCCGTCTCACAAGCCCGCAACCTTGGTGTCATCCTCGACTCCGCTCTCTCATTCACCCCTCACATCCAAGCCGTCACCAAAACCTGCCGGTCTCAGCTCTGCAACATTGCCAAGATCCACCCTTTCCTCTCCATCCATACCGCTACCCTGCTCATTCAAGCTCTCATCCTATCCCGTCTGGACTACTGCATCAGCCTTCTCTCTGATCTCCCATCCTCGTGTCTCTCCCCACTTCAATCAATACTTCATGCTGCTGCCCGAATTGTCTTTGTCCAGAAACGCTCTGGGCATGTTACTCCCCTCCTCAAAAATCACCAGTGGCTACCAATCAATCTGCGCATCAGGCAGAAACTCCTCATCCTGGGCTTCAAGGCTCTCCATCACCTCACCCCCTACCTCACCTCCCTTCTCTCCTTCTACAGCCCAGCCCGCTCCTTCCACTCCTCCGATGCTAATCTCCTCACCGTACCTCGTTCTCGCCTGTCCCGCCATCGACCCTCGGCCCACGTCATCCCCCGGGCCTGGAATGCCCTCCCTCTGCCCATCCGCCAAGCTAGCTCTCTTCCTCCCTTCAAGGCCCTGCTGAGAGCTCACCTCCTCCAGGAGGCCTTCCCAGACTGAGCCCCTTCCTTCCTCTCCCCCTCGTCCCCCTCTCCATCCCCCCATCTTACCTCCTTCCCTTCCCCACAGTACCTGTATATATGTATATATGTTTGTACATATTTATTTCTCTATTTATTTATTTTCCTTGTACATATCTATTCTATTTATTTTATTTTCGTAGTATGTTTGGTTTTGTTCTCTGTCTCCCCCTTTTAGACTGTGAGCCCACTGTTGGGTAGAGACTGTCTCTATATGTTGCCAACTTGTACTTCCCAAGCGCTTAGTACAGTGCTCTGCACACAGTAAGCGCTCAATAAATACAATTGATGATAATAATAGGTCCTGGGAGTTAGAGAACCTGGATTCTAATCCCAGCTCCATCACTTAGCTGCTGTGTCACCTTGGACATGTCATTTAGCTTCTTTATACCTCAGCTCCCTCACCTGTAAAATGGAGATTCAATACCTGCACTCCCTCCTACTAAGGCTGTGAGCCCCATGTAGGACAGAGACTGTGTCCTACCTGATTAACTTGTATCTACCCCAGGATTTAGCACAATGCTTGACAGATAGTAAGTGCTTAATACCATTAAAAAAATGCTTAACCAGACATCAGCCTTGAAGACCCTTCTGTATAGCAAGTCTCCCTACCTATGGGGACTAGCCAAATAAGAGTAGGCCTTTCCCCCCGCCCCCCGCTATAGAATTGCTCAGTACATAATAATAATAAAAATTAGGGTTTTTGTTAAGTGTTTACTGAGTGTCAAGCATTTAGATAAACGTTAATCAGGTCAAACAGTCCCTGTTCCACCTGGGTTCATAGTCTAAGAAGGGAAAAGGACACGCACTGAATCCCCATCGTACAGATGAGGAAACTGAAGCACAGAGAATTTGAATGACTTGTCCATGATCAAACATCAGATAAATGGTAGAGTTGGGATTAGAACAAAGGTCTTCTGACTCCTAGGTTCAGACATTCCACCGGACCGTGCCTCTTCCACTCCCCCACAGTGCAGGATAGAGTCCAGGAAGTCCACATTCCTATTGTTCCCCAAAGCCTCTTGTTGCTACATCTGGTGGAAGTGATGTGGCTTAGTGGAAAGACCATGGGCCTGGGATTCAGATGATCTGGGTTCTAATCCCAGCTCCACCACCTATCTGCTTTATGACCTTGGGAAGTCACCTCACTTCACTTTGTCTCAGTTGCCTCAGCTGTAAAATGGGGATTAATACTGCGCACCCATGTTGTACCCAGTGCTTAGTACAGTGCTGGAACGAAGTAAGTGCTCAACAAAGGGCTCTGCACCTAAAAGCTCTCATTAAATACCACTGAATGAGAGATTAAAGGAATACCATAAAAAATCCCAACCCCGAACAACAACAACAATAACGCAGAGACATAAATCTGGGCTGTATGGGCAATCATCTATTTTAATGATGGCTCTTCTTATGGACTCATGTGTCCCTCAATCAATCAATCAATCAATCGTATTTATTGAGCGCTTACTGCGTGCAGAGCACTGTACTAAGTGCGTGGGAAGTGCAAGTTGGCAAAATATAGAGACTGTCCCTACCCAACAGTGGGCTCACAGTCTAGAAGGGGACGACAGAGAACAAACAAAACATATTAATAAAATAAAATAAATAGAACAGATATGTACAAGCAAAATAAATAAATAAATAGAGTAATAAATACGTACAAACATATATACAAATATACAGGTGGTGTGGGGAAGGGAAGGAGGTAAGACGGGGAGGTAGAGAGGGTCAGGAGGGGGAGAGGAAGGAGGGGTCTCAGTCTGGGAAGGCCTCCTGGAGGAGGTGAGCTCTCAGTAGGGCCTTGAAGGGAGGAAGAGTGCTAGCTTGGCGGATGTTGGGAGGGAGGGCATTCCAGGCCAGGGGGATGACGTTGGCTGGGGGTCGACGGCGGGACAGGCGAGAACGAGGCATGGTGAGGAGATTAGCGGCAGAGGAGCGGAGGGTGTGGGCTAGGCTGGAGAAGGATCGAAGGGAGGTGAGGTAGGAGGGGGTGAGGTGATGAACAGCCTTGAAGCCGAGGGTGAGGAGTTTCTGCCTGATGCGCAGGTTAATTGGTAGCCACTGGAGATTGTTGAGGAAGGGAGTAACATGCCCAGGACGTTTCTGGACAAAGACGATCCGGGCAGCGGCGTGAAGTATGGATTGAAGTGGAGAGAGACAAGAGGATGGGAGATCGGAGAGAAGGCTGATACAGTGGTCCAGACAGGATAGGACGAACGAGCAGGGTAGCGGTTTGGATGGAGAGGAAAGGGCGGATCTTGGCAATGTTGCGGAGCTGAGACCGGCAGGTTTTGGTGACGGCCTGGATGTGAGGGGTGAACGAGAGAGCGGAGTTGAGGATGACACCAAGGTTGCGGGCTTGTGAAACGGGAAGGATGGTAGTGCCGTAAACAGTGATGGGAAAGTCAGGGAAAGGTCAGGGTTTGGGAGGAAAGACAAGGAGTTCAGTCTTGGACATGTTGAGTTTTAGGTGGAGGGCAGACATCCAGATGGAGATGTCCTGAAGGCAGGAGGAGATGCGAGCCTGGAGGGAGGGGGAGAGAGCAGGGGCAGAGATGTAGATTTGGGTGTCATGAGCGTAGAGATTATAGTTGAAGCCGTGGGAGCGAATGAGGTCACCAAGGGAGTGAGTGTAGATCGAGAACAAAAGGGGACCGAGAACTGACCCTTGAGGAACCCATACAGTAAGGGGATGGGAGGGGGAGGAGGAGCCTGCAAAAGAGACTGAGAATGAACGACCGGAGAGATAAGAGAACCACAAGAGGACGGAGTCTGTGAAGCCAAGGTTGGATAGTGTGTTGAGGAGAAGGGGGTGGTCCACAGTGTCGAAGGCAGCTGAGAGGTCGAGGAGGATTAGGATAGAGTATGAGCCGTTGGATTTGGCAAGCAGGAGGTCATTGGTGACCTTTGAGAGGGCAGTTTCCGTGGAATGTAGGGGACGGAAGCCAGACTGGAGGGGGTCGAGGAGAGTTGGTGTTGAAGAATTCGAGGCAGCGCGTGTATATGACTCGTTCAAGGAGTTTGGAAGGTACCTAGACCTTCATCCTTGGATCTGAAATACTTTCTGGGCCACCGTATAACCAAACGAATGATTGGGAAATTTCTTATTTTGCTCCCACCTGTCCGCACATCATTGTGTCCCAACAGGATAAAGGAAGTGGTAAATTTACCTGACAGCAAATGCTGACATCTACAGCTCTAGGAAACCAGTAGCAATGATGTATCTGAGTCTTTTCTTGACCCCCTTGTAAGAAAGGGAGTCAGAGAAAAGAGGACTTAATCAGATAAGGCTCGTTCAAGCTCTCATCCTATCCCATCTGGATTACTGTATCATCCTCCACTCCGATCTCCCATCCTCGTGTCTCTCCCCACTTCTATCCATACTTCACGCCGCTGCCCGGATTGCCTCTGTCCAGAAACGCTCTGGGCATGTTACCCCGCTCCTCAAAAATCTCCAGTGGCTACCAATCAACCTACGCATCAGGCATAAACTCCTCACCCTCGGCATCAAGGCCCTCCATCACCTCGCCCCCTCCTACAACACCTCCCTTCTCTCCTTCTACAGCCCAGCCCGCACCCTCTGCTCCTCTGCCACTAATCTCCTCAACGTGCCTCGTTCTCGCCTGTCCCGCCGTCGACCCCCGGCTCACGTCATTCCAATGGCCTGGAATGCCCTCCCTCTGCCCATCCGCCAAGCTAGCTCTCTTCCTCCCTTCAGGCCCTACTGAGAGCTCACCTCCTCCAGGAGGCCTTCCCAGACTGAGCCCCCTCCTTCCTCTCCCCCTCCTCCCATTCTCCATCCCCCCGCCTTACCTCCTTCCCTTCCCCACAGCACCTGTATATATGTATATGTGTTTCTACGTATTTATTACTCTATTTATTTATTTATTTTACTTGTACATATATATTCTACTTATTTTATTTTGTTAAAATGTTTTGTTTTGCTCTCTGTCTCCCCCTTCTAGACTGTGAGCCCACTGTTGGGTAGGGACTGTCTCTATATGTTGCCAACTTGTACTTTCCAAGCGCTTAGTACAGTGCTCTGCACGCAGTAAGCGCTCAATAAATACAATTGAATGAATGAATGAATGAATAAGGCGTGATGAAGGATTATGAGACATTAATAAGGCTGACCTTAATAGCTCCTGCAGGGCTATTTTGGGAGAGAGTGAGTTCAAGTGCGACCGAAAGAGAGAGATAAAGGGAGAGAGCATGAGGGAGAGTGTCCTACAATGTCATTGAGACCTGAAGACATACATGCACCCCTTCAATTCGACTGACAGTTAAAAAAAGAAATGTCTGTTTCTTTCGACATTGGATGCTCACCCCACCCCAACAGCACTTATGTACATATCTTTAAGCTGTGTATTGTAAATTATCCAATTATTCAGTGTCTCCCTCTAGACTTTCAACTCGTTTCGGGTTGTGAACCTGTCTGCTAATCTGTTATATAGTACTCTCCTAAATGCTTAGTACAATATTCTGAAAATAGTAAGCACTCAATCAATACCATTGATTGATTGAATGATTCTTAATGCTTCTGAAGTAATTCCATCATTGTTCCCCAATTCTGCCAAGAAGAGGTGGAAAACACTAGTTTCGACTCATCAGTCAAGGCAGCTTTGTCATAGGATTTCTTCATTCTGGGAGCCTTCTGATTGGTCAAGAGGTATTGCTTCCACTATGCAAGCAGTGTCCCTTAGTGGAAAGAACATGGGCCTAGGAGTCAGAGGACCTCGGTTCTAAACTCAGCTCCACCACTTGCCTGCTGCATGGCTTTGGGTAAGTCGCTTCACTTCTCTTTCTAGACTGTGAGCCCACTGTTGGGTAGGGACTGTCTCTGAATGTTGCCAACTTGTACTTCCCAAGCGCTTAGTACAGTGCTCTGCACACAGTAAGTGTTCAATAAATACGATTGATTGATTCTCTGTGCCTCAGTTACCTCATCGGTAAAATGGGGATTGAGACTGGGAGTCTCACATGGGGTAGGGACTGCGTCTAACCTCATTAACCTGATCCACCCCAGTGCTTAGAACAGTGCCTGGTACACAATAAGCATTTAACAAATGTCACGATCGCTATCATTATGACTATTATGTGTGTCTCGGTTCCTTCCACTGCAAAATTTTGATTCAATACCTGTTCTCCCTCCTTAGGCTCATGTGGGATCTAATTATCTGGTTTGAACAGTAAATCCGGCATGTCCTCCCATATTTACAGGGAAATGATATGGCATCATGGGAGATGGCTACCATTATAAGATCAATATATCAGCCATCATGGAAAGAGCCCGGGCTTGGGAGTCAGAGGTCGTGGGTTCGAATCCCAGCTCCGCCACTTAGCTGCTGTGTGACTTTGGGTAAGTCACTTAATTTTTCTGTGCTTCAGTTCCCTCATCTGTAAAATGGGGATTAAAACTGTGAGCCCCATGTGGGACAACCTGATTACCCTGTATCTACTCCAGTGCTTGGCACAAGTAAGCGCTTAACAAATATTAACATGAATTAATTAACTCCTCCTCCAATGCGGCATCCACAGTGAATGAGAAAGGTATTGTTGGCCACACAAATTTGTCAGGCTCATGTTAAAATGAATATCCATTTGGCAAATGCAACTATCTAATAACACAAAGTTGTACACCCGTGGAATAATGTATTGGGGCAACAGTGGTTACGTGTATCTGGTTATTTGTCGAAACACAAAAGCAGCGTGAAGCAGCGTGGCTTAGTGGAAAGAGCATGGGCTTCCGAGTCAGAGATAATGGGTTCTAATCTCGCCTCCGCTACTTGTCTGCTGTTCCTTCCCCTCCCTGACTCCAAACCGCATTCTGGGTTGAGCTCTACTGAGGGGAGGGGGGGGGAGATTCAGGCTGCCTTGTTCCCTCCACGTTCCAAGGTGGCTCCGCGGCACACAAAGGGGGCTCCTCCGCCCACCAAGGCCACACGGCTCTAAAATGGCGGATCGGGCCACAAGCCAGAGTTCAACGGTCCGTTGAAGGCGAGATTAAGAACGAAAAACAGAGACCATTGGACAACGAGGGATGCCAACTTCCTACTCAACCGCCAATGAAAGGCCCCAGAATCTGACGGACAGCACGTGCAATGGGAAGGATGTTAAAACCTGCCCATGTAAGCCGCCCGCGCTCAGTAGGTAGACCTCCCAGCCGCCTTGACTAAAATCTCCTCTGTGCCTAGGCAGGCAGTCTTGTGCTGAACACTCCCAGGAGGAAGTGGGATTAAAGGTGACTGACTTGGAGCAAACTGTGGTGTTTGTCTTCTCTATGGTCCACCTCACCGAAAGGGGTAGCAAACAGAAGCAGATATATTAATAATAGTAGTAGTAACCATAGTAGTAGTGTTAATAGTAGTAGTAGTAGCTCAGCCTAGTGGACATTACAGAGAACTGGGAGTCAAGAGACCGGAGTTCTAATCCGAGCTCTGTCACTTGCCCACTCAGTGACTTTGAATACGTTCTTTAAGGACCTCAGCTTCCCTATCTGTCAAGAGGTATTTCAAATTATGTCCTTCTTTCTCCTTACCAGTGAGCCCCTTTATATCTACCCCAGTGCTTAGTGCATTGCTTGGCACACTGTAAGCGCTTACCAAATCCTAAAGAGGGTGGTGTGATGACCATGTTAACGGCGGTTCAGTGCTCTGGTCGGATCAGGTTCCAGAGTAGAGAAGGCAGCTGAGAAGTGGTGAGGGACGGAAGAGTCAGGGTGGGAAAGGGGAAATTCCCTATGTAGATTCTGGCTAAGAGATTTTTGCGGTCCCTCCCCAGGCTGCACTAACCTTTGGGCCTCTGGTTCCCAACCACTTTATTGTTATTATTATTGTATATTATACGACAATAATAATAATAATAATAACAAGATTGTGGTATTTATTAAGCATTTCTGTGCACCAACCACTGTATTAAGCTTAACAAACACCATCATTATTACCGAGCACTGGGATAGATGCAAGATCCCTAAATACAGACACAGTCCCTGACCAACATGGGGTTCACATTTTACAGATGAGGGAATTGAGGCCTAGACAAGTGAGGTGACTTTCCCAAGTTTACACGGCACACTAGTGGCAGAGCCGCGATTAGAGTCCAGGTCCTCTGACTCCCAGGGCCGGGCTCTTTAGCCACATTTCAGGGCCCAAGGTCAGGTGATGTCCCGCCCATTCATGACAAGCCCCGCCCCCACCTGACCAATAATAATAATAATGACATTTATTAAGCACTTACTATGTGCGAAGCGCTGTTCTAAGCGCTGGGGAGGTTACAAGGTGATCAGGTTGTCCCACGTGGGACTCACAGTCTTAATCCCAATTTTACAGATGAGGCAACTGAGGCCTAGGGAAGTGAAGTGACTTGCCCGAAGTCATACAGCTGACAAAGTGGCAGAGGTGGGATTTGAACCCATGGCCTCTGACTCCAAAGCCCGTGCTCTTTCCACTGAGCCACGCCCTTCAACAATGGTACGCATGGCAACTGAACTTTCTCCCTCCAACCCCGCCCCTCCGGGCTCTATCTGAGAAATTGGAATAAGCAGCTCTGCTGCCACTAGGCTCAAGTCGGGACCCATTTTGGTTTGGGGAAACCTGCGTGTATTGACTTTTCCGTGCCTAGCACTGAGTCCAGGACCTGTTCCGGCCCTAGTGAGTAGCACCAATATGTTTGGGGGCTTGGGAGTCCCGGGGAGTGGCTGGAAATGGGGGCCTCAGTGTCGGGGTAGGGTCCCTGAGTTGGCGCGATGCGGGAGGATCTCGCTCCGGGCCTCTTTGGGGTCTGCCGTCCAAAGGGTAGTGTTCCCAGTGCAGGAGCGGCAAGGCGGGGACGACATCGATGGAGCGCTTCCTGTTGAAAGAACACCGAAATGAGCGCTGGGAGAGCATTCGCGACTTGGAATCAGGCCCGGTCCTCGCCCCTTGGGTTCTTCCGGTCTAACAGTTTCAGCGGGATAGAGGCCTGAGGTAGACACATCGGGAGCAAGGAAATGATAATGCAGAACACAGGGTCAGCCCTGGCAGGGGCCGATACAACATGGGGAGGGAGAAACGTGGCAGAGAGCGAGGGGCCACCACCCCTTCCTGCTGATGGTACGTTTTCCCGCGCGGCAGGTTTCTAACTGGAACAACCATGGTGGATCAGTACTGGAAGATCCGGAGCCAGCAGAGATTCTTCAAGTGCCAGAAGGGAAAGCGGTAAGTCCAGGGAAGAGTCAAGGCCTGGAGGTGCTCCGGACCTGGGGGGAAGGGAGGGGGAACGGGGGAGTCCAAGTGAAGGACCGGGCCCGGTTCCGGTCCCCCATCCTCTCCTTCAATTGATCATTCACTATGTACAGAACCGTATGTATATCTCTTCCCCGGCTTCCCGGGTACCCTGAGCTGGCGGGGATCCTGGTGAGAGTCAGCCTGAAGGAAGGGTTAGGTCCAGCGGAGAGGACCATAAGGGGAGAATGTCAGACGCGGGTAGCAATGTCAGTTGTGGGGAGGTAACAGGTTTGGAGAGTCAGATGGAGGAGGATCAGACAGGGGGTGGTAAGACCAGTTGAGGGAAGAGTCAGAAGGGGGGAGAATCAGATGCGGAAGAGGAGATAAAGGAGAGAGTCATATGGGGTGGTCTCAGAAGGGGGAGAGTCAGATGGGGAAGGGATAGACGGAGGAGAGTCAGATCTAGGGAGAATTAGTTGAGGGGAAAGTTCGGACTTGGGAGAGTCAGATGGGGGTGAGTCAGATGGGGCGAGTCAGAAGGGGAAAAGATCGTATGTCTCTGGGCCAGCCGGGGGCAGGGGCTGAAAGAGAGATTCCGCGCAGTTAAGGCTGGAGATTGGGGCAGTGGAGGGAGGAGACAAGAAGTCTCAAGTCCCTAATTCTTCGTCCTTCTGACCAGCACAGTTACGAGCATAGGACATACATCATAATGGCCGGGGCTCTACAAAATCTAGCCCGAATAGTGGAAGAGGACGAGGAGGAGATAGAAGAGGAGGAAGAAGACGAGAAGGAGAAGACAAAGGAGGAGGAGGAAGACAAAAAGAAGAAGACGGAGGAGGAAGATGAGAAGGAGGAGGAAGAGGAGAAGGAGCAGGATACCGAAGAGGAGGAAGAAGGAGAAGACGGAGGAGGAAGACGAGAAGGAGGAGATGCAGAAGAGGAGGAAGAGGAGAAGGAGGAGAAGACGGAGAAGGAAGATGAGAAGGAGGAGAATACGGAGGAGGAGGAAGACGAGAAGAAGACGGAGGAGGAAGATGAGAAGGAGGAGAATACAGAGGAGGAGGAGGAAGATGAGAAGGAGAAGACGGAGGAGAAGGAGAAATATGAGGGGCCCCAGCTTATTCTGTCCCCAGATCCCGCCAAAGGTGGGGAAGTTCTGGGGGCTGTAAGCTACTCACTTGCAGAGGTTTTGTTGAGGAACAGCCATGTTTCCCAAGGCTCTACATCAGTGATGAATCTAAAAAGACAGACAGAAAAATAAGAATTAGAGTAGCAGCCTGGCTAAGTGGAAAGAACACAGGGTTTGGAGTCAGAGGTCCTGGGTTCCAATCCCGCCTTCAACAATTACCGGCCGTGTGACTTTGGGCACATCACTTGACTACTCTGTGCCTCGGTTCCCTCGTAGGTAAAGTGGGGATTAAGGCTGTGAGCCCCCCGAGGGACAAGCCGATTACCTTGTAAACTCTGCAGCATTTAGAACAGTGCTTTGCACGTAGTAAGTGCTTAAGAAATGCTATTATAATCGAAAACCGGTTTAGGCCACCACACGGTTATTTAAGGTTACCCTGTGGCCCCCAAAAGCAATTTCGGGCATGTGTGGGCATAGACAATACCCACGACCGTCGGCCACACCTCCCATTGGAGCCCAAAGCACTCAGAGTATCTACGGGCACCAGATATCCATGTAGCCACCTAAAAATCGGTTTTCCGATAGTGGGCACAAATCAACAGATTTGTTCAGCCATGAGCACCAACAAACCGCTTGCTCTGGCTGGCTTCACATGGGGAGAGTGATTTTCGTTTAAAAAATAGGGAGGTTGTGGGGTTTTGGATTAAAAGCCTTCTACAGTTGTTCCTTTTTTTATGACGAGGACTAGATAGAGTAAAAGGGAAAGGAAGCACCAGGAAAAAAATGGTCTGTAAGCTACTCACTTGCAGGGGTTTTGTGGAGGAACAGCCACGTCTCACAAGGCTTTGGGTCAGGGATTAATCTAAATAGAAAGACAAAAATAATTAGAGAAGCAGCTTGTCACAGTGTAAAGAGCGCGGGCTTTGGAGTCACTGGTCATGAGTTCAAACCCCGTCTCCACCAATTACCGGATTTGTGACTTTGGACAAGTCACTTCACTTCTCTGTGCCTCGGTTCCCTCATCGGAAAAGTGAGGATTAAGGCTGTAAGTCCCGCGTTGGACAATCCGATTAACTTGTAACCTCTGCCGCGTTCAGAACAGTGCTTTGCACATAAGAAGTCCTTAATAAATAATACTACATTACATGGAATTATTATTCCAATGGAACTCGTGCAGCCATACCGTAAAAGGGGCAGGTGGGTCATTCTGAACTCTCGGACCAAACTCGAGACGGCCCCCTCCGCACAGAGAAACTACACCTACAGGCATCTGCCCACGACCCGACTCAGGATCAACAACACAAACTCAGACAGAGCCAAAGCCCCTACCCCAGAGAGCAGTGAAAAGGTCAAATTAGCCCCCTAATCTCACTCACCATGACCCGGCAATATAGAGAAGAGGGCAGGCAATGGAAAGATACTGAAACGGCAGCAACCGGGAGAAGGCCAAACCGCCGGGGGCCTTATATAGAGTTGGGAAACGTCGGGACTCAATCGCCTGGCAATCCCTTCATTGGGAGCAGCTGAGTAGTGGGCCATCATTGGAGGGGACTGTGCCGGTGAGCGACTCATTCTTTGCAGAACAAACACCGCACCCGCTCGTCAGAGTGCGTGGGATGTGGAGGGGGGCTTCCTCGGCAGGGGGTGTCATGAAAAACCCAGAGGGAAGGACCGAAAAGGAATCTCCGGTACTCCAAGGGACCCAGGGAATGGGAGAGCTAGGGTACGCCCTAGCTGATTATTTAAAAAGGAAAAATAAACCGAACTAAAAGTTTCCCGATCCAACATTCTGTCTCCGTGAGGCGGGAATTAAATCAAATTTCTTTCGGTTTGGACAGTGAGGACAGTACGAGACTGGAACTGGGACCCTACCTATTTTGAACTCTCTACCCCAAGAGGTGGACCCTGGGAAGAGTGCCCTAAATCGCCCAGGGAAATAAAATTGAAAAAATCCACGATGGCCCCCAAAAGAATATAGGACTTTAAAACATGCCATAGAAACCTCAGAACCACAAAAGGAACCGATAAGAAAAAGTAATTGGCGCTTTGATTTCCTCTTAAATTTCGTTAATTTAAGAGGAAATCAAAAAGCCAATGCATCGTCTTTCTATTAATATCCATGGTGTCCCGGGAAAGGAGGTGGTTCATTTAGAGGAAGGACAAAGGGAATTGCCCGCCCGAAAGATTTTTCGTGATTTGGGGATTTTTTGAATGACCCATCCTCCTTCCTTGCAGCATTGGGGTGGGCACAGGGCTAGCCGGGCAACCCAACCGAGTCTGTTCCATTTTCCAGAGTGATCTCCATTGATTTTCTAGGACAGCAAAGTACCTCTGGACATCCAGAATATTGATATCCTTTATGCTCCCATTGGGAAATCCAAATTACCAGCCAAAAATCAATTTGGGCACCGCTGGGGACCGAAAACCGGTTTAGGTCTCCAAACGGTTATTTAAGGTTAACATATGACGCTGTGGCCCCCAATCGCACTTTCGGGGATGTGTGGGCATCGGGAATACCCTCTACCCACCGCCACTCCTCCCCTTGGAGCCCAAAGCACTCATTAGGTTATCAGCGGTCACCAGATATCTGAAGTCACCTAAAAATCAGTTTTGCGATCGTGGGCACAAATCAACAGATTTGTTCTGCCATGAGCACCAACAAAGCGCTTACTCTTGCTGGCTTCACATGGGGAGAGTGATTTTCGTTTTAAAAATAGGGAGGTTTTGGATTAAAAGCCTTCTGCAGTTTCTCCTTTTTTTATGAGGAGGACTAGAGAGAGAGAAAATGAGAAAGAGAGAGAGAGAGAGAGAGAGAGAGAGAGAGAGAGAGAGAGAGAGAGAGAGAGAGAGAGAGAGAGAGAGAGAGAGAGAGAGAGAGAGAGAGAAAAAAAGAGGGAAAGGAAGCACCAGGAAAAAAAAGTCTGTAAACTACTCACTTGCAGGGGTTTTCTGGAGGAACAGGCACTTCTCCCTTTGGCTTTGCGTCAGGGATTAATCTAAATAGAAAGACAAAAATATTTAGAGAAGCAGCTTGTCACAGTGTAAAGAGCGCGGGCTTTGGAGTCACACGTCATGAGTTCAAATCCCGCCTCCACCAATTACCGGCATTGTGACTTTGGACACATCACTTCACTTGTCTGTGCCTCGGTTCCCTCATCGGTAAAGTGGGGATTAAGGCTGTAAACCCAGCGTTGGACAATCCGATTACCTTGTAACCTTTGCCGTGCTCAGAACAGTGCTTTGCACATAAGAAGTCCTTAATAAATGATACTACATTTTTTGGACTTATTATTCCAATGGAACTCGTGCAGCCATTCCGTAAATGGGGCAGGTGGGTCATTCTGACCTCTCGGACCAAACTCGAGACGGCCCCCTCCGCACAGAGGAACTGCACCTACAGACATCTGCCCACGACCCGACTTAGGATCAGCAACACAAACTCAGAGCCAAAGCCCCGACCCCCAGAGAGCAGTGAAAAGGTCAAAATTAGCCCCCTAACCTCACTCATCATGACCCGGCAATATAGAGAAGAGGGCAGGCACTGGTAAGATACTGAAATGGCAGCAACCGGGCGAAGGCCAAACCTTCGGGGACCTTATATAGAGTAGGGTAAGGTTGGCACTCAATCGCCTGGCAATCCCTTCATTGGGAGCAGCTGAGTGGTGGGCCACCATTGGAGGGGACTGTGCCAGTGAGCGGCTCATTCTTTGCAGAACAAACACCGTACCCTCCTGGCAGAGAGCGTGGGATGTGGAGGGGGGCTTCCTCGGCAGGGGGCGGCATGAAAAACCCAGTGGGGAAGGACCGAAAAGGAATCTCGGGTACTCCAAGGGACCCAAGGAATGGGAGAGCTAGGGTACGGCCTAGCTGATTATTAAAAAAGAAGGAAAAATAAACCGAACTAAAAGTTTCCCGATCCAACATTCTGTCCCCATGAGGCGGGAATTAAATCAGATTTCTTTCGGTTTGGGCGGTGAGGACAGTACGAGACTGGAACTGGGACCCTGCCGATTTTGAGCTGTCTACCTTAAGAGGTTGACCCTGCTAACAGTGCCCTAAATCCCGAAGGGAAATAAAATTGAAAAAAAAAACAACACGATGGCCCCCAAAGGAATACAGGGCTTTAAAACATGCCTTAGAAACCTCAGAACCACAAAAGTAACCGATATGAAAAAGTAACTGGTGCTTTGATTTCCTCTTAAATTTATTTAATTTAAGAGGAAATCAAAAAGCCAATGCATCATCTGACTATTAATATCCATGGTGTCCCGGGAAGGGAGGTGGTTCCTTTAGAGGAAGGACAAAGGGAATTATCCGCCCGAAAGATTTTTCGTGATTTGGGGATTGTTTTACATGACCCATCTTCCTTCCTCGCAGCATTGGGGTGGACACAGGGCTAGTCAGGCAACCCAACCGAGTCTGTTCCATTTTCCAGAGTGATCTCCATCGATTTTCTAGGAAAGCAAAGTAACTCTGGACATCCAGAATATTGATATCCTTTTTCCTTTATCCTCCCATCGGGAAACCCAAATTAGCAGCCAAAAATCAATTTGGGCAGCCCTGGGTACCGAAAACCGGTTTAGGCCCCCACACGGTTATTTAAGGTTACCCTATGACCCTGTGGCCCCCAATCGCACTTTCGGGCATGTGTGGGCATCGGGAATACCCTCGACCGACGGCCACTCCTCCCCCTGGAGCCCAAAGCACTCAGTAGGTTATCTACGGGCACCAGATATCTGAAGCCACCTAAAAATCCGTTTAGTGATCGTGGGCAAATATCAACAGATTTGTTCTGGCATGAGCACCAACAAATCGCTTGCTCTTGCTGGCTTCACATGGGGAATTTTTCTTCAATGGTCCATCCACCTTCCTTCCAGCATTGGGGTGGACATATGGCAATCAGGGCAGCCCAACCGAGTCTGTTCCATTTTCCAGAGTGATCTCCATCGATTTTCAAGGAACTTAAAGTACCTCTGGACATCCAGAATATTGATATCCTTTATCCTCCCATTAGGAAATCCAAATTACCAGCCAAAAATCAATTTGGGCACCGCTGGGTACTGGAAAACTCTTTAGGCCCCTGCAGGGTTATTTAAGGTTTACTTGTGACCCTGTGGCCCCCAATCGCACTTTTGGCCATGTGTGGACATCTATAACACCCTCCCTCTCCTCCCCTTGGTTCCCTAAAGCACTCATTAGGGTATCCACGAGCACCAGAAATCCGTTTGGACGCTCTGCCCACCACAAAATCTGTAGTGCCATCCTGGGCACAAAAACAAACATATTTGGTCTGCCAGGAGCACTAACAAACCGTTTGCTCTTGCAGGGTTAATTTGGGGAGATTGATTTATGTTTTAAAAATAGGGAGGTTGTGGGGTATTTGTTTAAAAGCCTTGTTCAGTTGTTCCTTTTTTATGAGGATGACTAGATGCGGGAAAAGGGAGAGAAAGCACCAGGAAAAAACAAATTCTGTAAGCTACTCACTTGCAGAGGTTTTGTTGAGGAACAGCCACGTCTCCCAAGGCTCTGGATCAGTGAGGAATCTAAAAAGAAAGACAGAAAAATAAGAATTAGAGAAGCAGCGTAGCTCAGTGGAAAGAACACAGGGTTTGGAGTCAGAGGTCCTGGGTTCAAATCCCGCCTCCACCAATTACCGGCCGTGTGACTTTGGGCACGTCACTTCATTGCGCCTCGGTTCCCTGGTCGGTAAAGTGGGGATTAAGGCTGTGAGCCCCCGAGGGACAAGCCGATTACCTTGCAACCTCTGCAGCGCTGAGAACAGTGCTTTACACGTAGTAAGTGCTTAAGAAATGCTATCATAATAGATTGAATTATTATTCCTATGAAACTGGTGCAGCCATACCGTAGCTGAGGCAGGTGGGTCATCCTGTCCTCTGGACCCAAACCCGAGCCGCCCGCCCCCCCACACACACACAGAGACGCTACCCCTACAAGGATCTGCCCACGGCCCTACTCAGGCTCAGCAACACAAACTCTGACCGAGCCAAAGCCCCTAACCACAGAGAGCAGTGAAAATGTCAGAATAAGCCCCCTACCTTCACTTACCATGAACCCCGAACCCAGAGAGGAGGGCAGGAACTGGGAAGGTACTGAAGAGGCAACAGCTGAGAGGGCAGGCACTGGGAAGGTACTGAAGTGGCAGCAGCTGAGAGAAGGCCAAGGCTATGGGGGCCGTATACAGAGTTGGGAAGGGGCGGGGCTCGGCTCAACCGCCGGGCAATCCCTTGATTGGGAGCAGCTGAGCAGTGGGCGACCATTGAAGGGGACTGTACCGGGGCGCCGCTCATCCTTTGCAGAACAAACACCATTCCTACTTGGCAGAGTGCGGAGGAGGGCTTCCTCGGCATCCGGTGGCACGGAAAACCCAGTAGGGAAGGACCTAAAAGGAATCTCGGGTGCTCCAAGGGACCCGGGGGATGGGAGAGCTAGGGTACGGCCTAGCTGATTATTTAAAAAGAAGGAAAAAAAAAAAGCGCTTGCTCTTGCTGGCTTCACATGGGGAGAGTGATTTTCGTTTTAAAAATAGGGAGGTTTTGGGGTTTTGGATCAAAAGCCTTCTGCCGTTTTTCCTTTTTTTTATGAGGAGGATTAAATAGAGAAAAAGGGAAAGGAAGCACCAGGAAAAAATGTCTGAAAACTACTCACTTGCATGGATTTTCTGGAGGAACAGCCACGTCTCCCAAGGCTTTGAGTCAGGGATTAATCTAAATAGAAAGACAAAAATAGAGAAGCAGCTTGTGACAGTGTAAAGAGCGTGGGCTTTGGAGTCACAGGTCATGAGTTCAAATCCCTCCTCCACCAGTTACCGGCTTTGTGACTTTGGACACGTCACTTCACTTCTCTGTGCCTCGGTTTCCAAATCGGTAAAGTGGGAATTAAGGCTGTGAGCCACGCGTTGGACAATCCGATTACCTTGTAACCTCTGCCGCGCTCTGAACAGTGCTTTGCACATAAGAAGTCCTTAATAAATAATACTACATTACATGGAATTATTATTCCAATGGAACTCGTGCAGCCATACCGAAAATGGGGCAGGTGGGTCATTCTGACCTCTCGGACCAAACTCGAGACGGCCCCCTCCGCACAGAGAAACTACACCTACAGGCATCTGCCCACGACCCGACTCAGGATCAACAAGACAAACTCAGACAGAGCCAAAGCCCCTACCCACAGAGAGCAGTGAAAAGGTCAGAATTAGCCCCCTAACCAAACTCATCATGACCCGGCAATATAGAGAAGAGGGCAGGCACTGGTAAGATACTGAAACGGCAGCAACTGGGAGAAGGCCAAACCTCCGGGGGCCTTATATAGATTAGGGAAAGGTCGGGAATCAATCGCCTGGCAATCCCTTCATTGGGAGCAGCTGAGTAGTGGGCCACCATTGGAGGGGACTGTGCCGGTGAGCGGCTCATTCTTTGCAGAACAAACACCGTACCCTCTTGGCATGATGTGGAGGAGGACTTCCTCGGCAAGGGGTTGCATGAAAAACCCAGTGGGGAAGGACCGAAAAGGAATCTCGGGTACTCCAAGGGACCCAGGGAATGGGAGAGCTAGGGTACGCCCTAGCTGATTATTTAAAAAGAAGGAAAAATAAACCGAACAAAAAGTTTCCCGATCCAACATTTTGTCTCCATGTGGCGGGAATTAAATCAAATTTCTTTCGGTTTGGACAGTGAGGACAGTACGAGACTGGAACTGGGACCCTGCCGATTTTGAACTGTCTACCCCAAGAGGTGGACCCTGGGAAGAGTGCCCTAAATCCCCCAGGGAAATAAAATTGAAAAAATCCACGATGGCCCCCAAAAGAATACAGGGCTTTAAAACATGCCTTAGAAACCTCAGAACCACAAAAGGAACCGATATGAAAAAGTAATTGGCGTTTTGATTTCCTCTTAAATTTATTTAATTTAAGAGAAAATCAAAAAGCCAATGCATCATCTGGCTATTAATTTACATGGTGTCCCGGGAAGGGAGGTGGTTCCTTTAGATGAAGGACTAAGGGAATTGCCCGTCCGAAAGATTTTTCGTGATTTGGGGATTTTTTGGCATGACCCATCCTCCTTCCTTGCAGCATTGGGGTGGACACTGGGCTAGCCGGGCAACCCAGCCGAATCTGTTCCATTTTCCAGAGTGATCTCCATCCATTTTCTAGGAAAGCAAAGTACCTCTGGATATCCAGAATATTGATATCTTCTATCCTCCCATCGGGAAATCCAAAGTACCAGCCAAAAATCAATTTGGGCACCGCTGGGGACCGAAAACGGGTTTAGGCTCCCACACGGTTATTGAAGGTTAACGTATGACCCTGCGGCCCCCAATCGCACTCCCGGGCATATGTGGGCATCGGGAATAACCTCGAACGACGGCCACCCCTCCCCTTGGATCCCAAAGTACTCAGATTATCTACGGGCACCAGGTATCTGAAGCCATCTAAAAATCGGTTTTGCGATCGTGGGCACAAATCAACAGATTTGTTCTGGCATGAGCACCAACAAAGCGCTTGCCCTTGCTGGCTTCACATGGGGAGAGTGATTTTCCTTTTAAAAATAGGGAGGTTTTGGCTCAAAGGCCTTCTGCAGTTGTTCCATTTTTTATGAGGAGGACTAGATAGAGAAAACGGGAAAGAAAGCACCAGGAAAAAAATGTCTGTAAACTACTCACTTGCAGGGGTTTTCTGGAGGAACAGCCACGTCTCCCAAGGCTTTGGGTCAGGAATTAATCTAAATAGAAAGACAAAAGTAATTAGAGAAGCAGCGTGGCTCAGTGGAAAGAACACAGGGTTTGGAGTCAGAGGTCCTGGGTTCAAATCCCGCCTCCACCAATTACCGGCCGCGTGACTTTGGGCACGTCACTTCACTTCACTGTGCCTCGGTTCCCTGGTCCGTAAAGTGGGGATTAAGGCTGTGAGCCCCCGAGGGACAAG
The DNA here is from genome assembly GCF_015852505.1 of Tachyglossus aculeatus. Classification (NCBI taxonomy): domain Eukaryota; kingdom Metazoa; phylum Chordata; class Mammalia; order Monotremata; family Tachyglossidae; genus Tachyglossus; species Tachyglossus aculeatus. The sequence goes on along the minus strand of NW_024044851.1, from coordinate 570,708 downwards.
CCGATTACCTTGTAACCTCTTCAGCGCTGAGAACAGTGCTTTGCACGTAGTAAGTGCTTAAGAAATGCTATTATAATAGATTGAATTATTATTCCTATGAAACTGGTGCAGCCATACCGTAGCTGAGGCAGGTGGGTCATCCTGTCCTCTGGAACCAAACCCGAGACGGCTCCCCCCCCCACACACACACACGCACACAGAGACGCTACCCCTACAAGGATCTGCCCACGGCCCTACTCAGGCTCAGCAACACAAACTCTGACCGAGCCAAAGCCCCTAACCACAGAGAGCAGTGAAAATGTCAAAATAAGCCCCCTACCCTCACTCACCATGACCCCCGAACCCAGAGAGGAGGGCAGGAACTGGGAAGGTACTGAAGAGGCGACAGCTGAGAGGGCAGGCACTGCGAAGGCACTGAAGTGGCAGCAGCTGAGATAAGGCCAACGCTATGGGTTCCATATACATAGATGGGAAGGGGCGGGGCTCGGCTCAACCGCTGGGCAATCCCTTGATTGGGAGCAGCTGAGCAGTGGGCGACCATTGAAGGGGACTCTGCCCGGGAGCCGCTCATCCTTTGCAGAACAAACACCATTCCTACTTGGCAGAGTGCGGAGGAGGTAGAGGGGGGCTTCCTCGGCAGCCGGTGGCACGGAAAACCCAGTAGGGAAGGACCTAAAAGGAATCTTGGGTGCTCCAAGGGACCCGGGGGATGGGAGAGCTAGGGTACGGCCTAGCTGATTATTTAAAGAGAAGGAAAAAAAAACAAACTAAACGTTTTCCGATCCAACATTCTGTCCCCAAGAGGCGGGAAACATATTAAATTTCTTACGATTTGCACAGTGAGGACCCAACGGGACTGGAACTGGGACCCTGACTATATTCAACTGTCTACCCCAAAAGGTGGACGCCTGGAAGAATGCCATAAATGTCACAGGCAAATAAAATTGAATAAAACCCACGATGGCCCCCAAAGGTATAGAGGGGTTTAAAACATGCCTTAGCAATCTCAGAACCAGAACAGCACCCGAAATGAAAAAGTAATTGCCTTTTTGATTTCCTCTTAAATATAAATAATTTACTTCTTTAAATTAATTCATTTAATTAATTAAAATTAATTAATCAATTTAAGAGTAATGTAAAAAGCCAATGCATCATCTGACTATTAATATCCATGGTCACCCGGGAAGGCAAGGGGTTACTTTAGAGGATGGACAAAGGGAATTGGCGGCCCGAAAATTTTTTCGTGTTTTAGGGATTTATTTAATGCCCCATCAACTTTCCTTCCAGCGTTGTGGTGGACACATGGCTAGTCAGGCAGCCCAACCGAGTTTCTTACATTTTCCAGAGTGATGTCCATCGATTTTCAACCACATCAAAGTGCCTCTGGACAGCCAGGATATTGATCTCCTTTATCGTCCCGTAATGAATTCCACCTTACCAGCCAAAAATCATTTTGGGCACCGCTGGGGACCGAAAGCCTGTTTAGGCACTACCACGGTTATGTGAGGTTTACCTGTGAACCTGTGGGACACAGACGTACTTTTGGGCAAGTGTGGGCATCGAAAATACCCTCGACAGACGCCCCCTCATCCCCGTGGTGCCCAAAGCACTCAGTAGGGTATCTACGTGCACCTGAAATCCGTTTGGACCCTGTGCCCACCAGAAAATCTGTAGTGCCATCCTGGGCATAAAATAAACAGATTTGGTCTGTCGGGAGTACTAACAAACCGTTTGCTCTTGCAGGGTTAATTTGGGGAGATTGATTTACGTTTTAAAAATAGGGAGGTTGTGTGGTATTTGTTTAAAAGCCTTACACGGTTGTTCCGTTTTATATGAGGAGGACAAGATGCGGGAAAAGGGAGAGAAAGCACCAGGAAAAAAATATTCTGTAAACTACTCACTTGCAGAGGTTTTGTTGAGGAACAGCCATGTCTCCCAAGGCTCTATGTCAGTGATGAATCTAAAAAGAAAGACAGAAAAATAAGAATTAGAGTAGCAGCCTGGCTAAGTGGAAAGAACAGAGGGTTTGGAGTCAGAGGTCCTGGGTTCCAATTCCCGCCTTCACCAGTTACCGGCCGTGAGACTTTGGGCACATCACTTGACTAATCTGTGCCTCGGTTCCCTAGTAGGTAAAGTGGGGATTAAGGCTGTGAGTCCCCCGAGGGACAAGCCGATTACCCTGTAAACTCTGCAGCGTGTAGAACAGTGCTTTGCACGTAGTAAGTGCTTAAGAAATGCTATTATAATCGAAAACCGGTTTAGGCCACCGCACGGTAATTTAAGGTTAGCCTGTTGCCCCCAAACGCAATTTCGGGCATGTGTGGGCATCGACAATACCCACGAACGTTGGCCACTCCTCCCATTGGAGCCCAAAGCACTCATTAGATTATCTACGGGCACTAGATATCTAGGTAGCCGCCGAAAAATCGGTTTTCCAATCGTGGGCACAAATCAACAGATTTGTTCAGCCATGAGCACCAACAAACCGCTTGCTCTGGCTGGCTTCACATGGGGAGAGTGATTTTCGTTTAAAAAATAGGGAGGTTGTGGGGTTTTGGATTAAAAGCCTTCTACAGTTGTTCCTTTTTTTATGACGTGGACTAGATAGAGTTAAAAGGAAAGGAAGCACCAGGAAAAAAAAAGGTCTGTAAGCTACTCACTTGCAGGGGTTTTGTGGAGGAACAGCCACGTCTCACAAGGCTTTGGGTCAGGGATTAATCTAAATAGAAAGACAAAAATAATTAGAGAAGCAGCTTGTCACAGTGTAAAGAGCGCGGGCTTTGGAGTCACACGTCATTAGTTCAAATCCCGCCTCCACCAATTACCGGCTTTGTGACTTTGGACACGTCACTTCACTTTTCTGTGCCTCGGTTCCCTCATCAGTAAAGTGGGGATTAAGGCTGTGAGCCCCGCGTTGGACAATCCGATTACGTTGTAACCTCTGCCGCGTTCAGAACAGTGCTTTCCACATAAGAAGTCCTTAATAAATAACACTACATTACAAAGAATTATTATTCCAATGGAACTCGTGCAGCCATACCATAAATGGGGCAGGTGAGTCATTCTGACCTTTCGGACCAAACTCGAGACGGCCCCCTCTGCACAGAGAAACTACACCTACAGGCATGTGCCCACGACCCGACTCAGAGTCACCAACACAAACTCAGACTGATCCAAAGCCCCTACCCCCAGCGAGCAGTGAAAATGTCAAAATTAGCCCCCTATCCTCACTCACCATGACCCGGCAATATAGAGAAGAGGGCAGGCACTGGTAAGATACTGAAACAGCACCAACCGAGAGAAGGCCAAACCTCCGGGGACCTTATATAGAGTAGGGAAAGGTCGGGACTCCATCGCCTGGCAATCCCTTAATTGGGAGCAGCTGAGTAGTGGGCCACCATTGGAGGGGACTGTGCCGGTAAGCGGCTCATTCTTTGCAGAACAAACCCCGTACCCTCTTGGCATAATGCGTGGGATGTGGAGGGGGGCTGCCTCGGCAGGGGTTGGCATGAAAAACCCAGTAGGGAAGGACCGACAAAGAACTTCGGGTACTCCAAGGGACCCAGGAAATGGGAGAGCTAGGGTACGGCCTAGCTGATTATTTAAAAAGAAGGAAAAATAAACCGAACTAAAACTCTCCCAATCCAACATTCTGTTTAAATGAGGCGGGAATTAAATCGAATTTCTTTCGGTTTGGACAATGAGGACCCTACGAGACTGGAACTGGAACCCTGACGATTTTGTACTGTCTACCCGAAGAGGTGGACACTGGGAAGAGTGCCCTAAATCCCCCAGGGAAATAAAACTGAAAAAAAACCACGATGGGCCCCAAAAGAATACAGGGCTTTAAAACATGCCTTAGAAACCTCAGAACCACAAAAGGAACCGATATGAAAAAGTAATTGGCATTTTGATTTCCTCTTAAATTTATTTAATTTATTAAATTTATTAAATAAATTTAAGAGGAAATCAAAACGCCAATGCATCATCTGACTATTAATATCCATGTTGTCCCGGGAAGGGAGGTGGTTCCTTCAGAGGAAGGACAAAGGGAATTGCCCGTCCGAAAGATTTTTCGTGATTTGGGGATTTTTTTGCATGACCCATCCTCCTTCCTTGCAGCATTGGGGTGGACACAGGGCTAGCCGGGCAACCCAGCCGAATCTGTTCCATTTTCCAGAATGATCTCCATCGATTGTCTAGGAAGGCAAAGTACCTCTGGACATCCAGAATATTGATATCCTTTTTCCTTTATCCTCCCATCGGGAAACCCAAATTAGCAGCCAAAAATCTATTTGGGCACCGCTGGGGACCGAAAAGCGGTTTAGGCCACCACACGGTTATTTAAGGTTAACCTATGACCCTGTGGCCCCCAATTGCACTCTCGGGCATTTGTGGGCATCGGCTATACCCTCGACCGACGGCCACTCCTCACCTTGGAGCCCAAAGCATTCTTTAGGTGATCTACGGGCACCAGATATCTGGAGCCACCCAAAAATCTGTTTTGCGATCGAGGGCACAAATCAACAGATTTGTTCTGCCATGAGCACCAACAAATCGCTTGCTCTTGCTGGCTTCACATGGGGAGAGTGATTTTCGTTTTAAAAATAGGGAGGTTTTGGGGTTTTGGATTAAACGCCTTCTGCAGTTGTTCCTTTTTTATGAGGAGGACTAGATAGAGAAAAAGGGAAAGGAAGCACCAGGAAAAAAAAAGTCTGTAAACTACTCACTTGCAGGGGTTTTCGGGAGGAACAGCCACGTTTCCCAAGGCTTTGGGTCAGGGATTAATCTAAATAGAAAGACAAAAGTAATTAGAGAAGCAGCTTGTCACAGTGTAAAGAGCTCGGGCTTTGGAGTCACAGGTCAGGAGTTCAAATCCCGCCTCCACCAATTACCAGCTTTGTGACTTTGGACACGTCACTTCACTTCTCTGTGCCTCGGTTCCCTCATCGGTAAAGTGGGGATTAAGGCTGTGAGCCCCGCGTTGGACAATCCGATTACCTTGTAACCTCTGCCGCGCTCAGAACAGTGCTTTGCACATAAGGAGTCCTTAATAAATAATACTACATTACATGAAATTATTATTCCAATGGAACTCGTGCAGCCATACCGTAAATGGGGCAGGTGGGTCATTCTGACCTCTCGGACTAAACTCGAGACGGCCCCCTCCGCACATAGAAACTACGCCTACAGGCATCTGCCCACGACCCGACTCAGGATTAACAACACAAACTCAGAGAGAGATAAAGCCCCTATCCCAGAGAGCAGCAAAAAGGTCAAAATTAGCCCCCTAACCTCACTCACCATGACCCGGCAATATAGAGAAGAGGGCAGGCACTGGTAAGATACTGAAACGGCAGCAACCGGGAGAAGGCAAAAACCTCCGGGGGAAAGTATAAATCGGTGACATATAAGGACGGTCCCTACCCAACAAAGAGTAGATTTCTAGACTGTGAGCCCGTTGTTGGGTAGGGACCGTCTCTATATGTTGCCGACCTGTATTTCCCAAGCGCCTAGTACAGTGCTCTGCACACAGTAAGTGCTCAATAAATATGATTGAATGAATGAATGAATGAATGAATGATGAAAGAATGGGCTCACAGTCTAGGTTATTGTAGGCAGAACACTGACCTGAGCGACTGGAAGAGTACAGTATAGAATATTGCCCCATTGGTTCACTGCCCACAAGAAGCTTCCAGTCTCCACACAGAGATCTTATAGCAGTTTGCTGTGGAATAAATGGCAGAGGATATGGATTGGTATTCATTCATTCAATTGTATTTATTATTATTAATAATAATAATAATAATTACATTTATTAAGTGCTTACTATGTGCCGAGCACTGTTCTAAGCGCTGTGGAGGTTACAGGTGATCAGGTTGCTCCATGTGGGGCTCACAGTCTTCATCCCCATTTTACAGATGAGGTAACCGAGGCTCAGAGAAGTGAAGTGACTTGCCCAAAGTCACCCAGCTGACAAGAGGCAGAGCCGGGATTTGAACCCATGACCTCTGGTTCCCAAGCCCAGGCTCTTTCCACTGAGCCAGGGTTTCCTATGTGCAGATCACTGTACTAAGCGCTAGGAAAGTACAATTTGGCAACGAATAGACAACCCTAGCCAACAATGGGCTCGTGCTGTCGGGCTGGGGGCTGGATGAGTATCAAAGTGCTTATTGTTGTTCTGTACTTTCTCATGTGCTTAGTACAATGCAAAATAGTAAGCACTCAATACATATGATTGAAAGAATATGCAATGCAGGAGGGAGGGTGAATAGAGATAGGGAAGGTGAAGCCAAGGGCAGCGTGGCTCAGTGGAAAGAGCCCGGGCTTTGGAGTCAGAGTACATGGGTTCAAATCCCAGCTTCACCACTTGTCAGCTGCGTGACTGTGGGCAAGTAACTGAACTTCTCTGTGCCTCCGTTACCTCATCTGTAAAATAGGGATGAAGATTGTGAACCCCACGTGGAACAACCTGATCACCTTGTAACTCCCCATTCATTCATCAATCGTATTTATTGAGCGCTTACTATGTGCAGAGCACTGTACTAAGCGCTTGGGAAGTACAAATTGGCAACATATAGAGAGTCCCTACCCAACAGTGGGCTTACAGTCTAAAAGGGGGAGACAGAGAACAAAACCAAACATACTAACAAAATAAAATAAATAGAATAGATATGTACAAGTAAAATAAATAAATACATAAATAAATAAATAGAGTAATAAATATGTACAAACATATATACAGGTGCTGTGGGGAAGGGAAGGAGGTAAGATGGGGGGATGGAGAGGGGGACGAGGGGGAGAGGAAGGAAGGGGCTCAGTCTGGGAAGGCCTCCTGGAGGAGGTGAGCTCTCAGCAGGGCCTTGAAGGGAGGAAGAGAGCTAGCTTGGCGGATGGGCAGAGGGAGGGCATTCCAGGCCCGGGGGATGACGTGGGCCGGGGGTCGATGGCGGGACAGGCGAGAACGAGGTACGGTGAGGAGATTAGCGGTGGAGGAGCGGAGGGTGCGGACTGGGCTGTAGAAGGAGAGAAGGGAGGTGAGGTAGGAGCGGGCGAGGTGATGGACAGCCTTGAAGCCCAGGGTGAGGAGTTTCTGCCTGATGCGCAGATTGATTGGTAGCCACTGGAGATCTTTGAGGAGGGGAGTAATATGCCCAGAGCGTTTCTGGACAAAGATAATCCGGGCAGAAGCATGAAGTATGGATTGAAGTGGAGAGAGACACGAGGATGGGAGATCAGAGAGAAGGCTGATGCAGTAGTCCAGACGGGATAGGATGAGAGCTTGAATGAGCAGGGTAGCGGTATGGATGTAGAGGAAAGGGCGGATCTTGGCAATGTTGCGGAGCTGAGACCGGCAGGTTTTGGTGACGGCTTGGATGTGAGGGGTGAATGAGAGAGTGGAGTCGAGGATGACACCAAGGTTGCGGGCTTGTGAAACGGGAAGGATGGTAGTGCCGTCGACAGAGATGGGAAAGTCAGGGAGAGGGCATGGTTTGGGAGGGAAGACAAGGAGTTCAGTCTTCGACATGTTGAGCTTTAGGTGGCGGACAGACATCCAGATGGAGATGTCCTGAAGGCAGGAGGAGATGCGAGCCTGGAGAGAGGGGGAGAGAGCAGGGGCCGAGATGTAGATCTGGGTGTCATCAGCGTAGAGATGATAGTTGAAGCCGTGGGAGCGAATGAGGTCACCAAGGGAGTGAGTGTATATTGAGAACAGAAGGGGACCAAGCACTGAACCTTGGGGAACCCCCACAGTAAGAGGATGGGAGGGGGAGGAGGAGCCCGCAAAAGAGACTGAGAAAGAACGACCGGAGAGGTAAGAGGAGAACCAGGAGAGGACGGATTGATTGATTGATTCAATCAGTCATATTTATTGAGCGCTTACTGTGTGCAGAACACTGTACTAAGCTCTTGGGAAGTGCAGGTTGGCAACATATAGAGATAGTCCCTACCCAACAACAGGCTCACAGTCTAGAAGGGGGAGACAGACAACAAAACATGTGGACAGGTGTCAAGTCATCAGAATAAATAGAAATAAAGCTAGCTGCACATAACAAAATAGAATAGTACATATGTACAAGAAAATAGAGTAATAAATCTGTACAAACATATCTACAGGTGATGTGGGGAGGGAAAGGAGGTCGGGCAGGGGGGATGGGGAGGAGGATAGGAAAAGGGGGGTTCAGTCTGGGAAGAACTCCTGGAGGAGATGAGACCTCAGTCGGGCTTTGAAGGGAAGAAGTGAGCTATTTAGGCAGATGTGCGGAGAGAGGGCATTCCAGGACCGGGGGAGGAAGTGGGCCTGGGGTCGATGTCAGGACAGCTGGGAACGAGGTACAGTGAGGAGGTAAGAGGCAGAGGAGTGGAGGGTACGGGCTGGGCTGTAGAAGGAGAGAAGGGAGGTGAGGTAGGAGGGGGCAAGGTTATGGAGAACCTTGAAGCCGAGACTGAATAGTTTATACTTGATGCGTAGGTTGACTGGCAGCAACTGGAGATTTTGAGGAGGGGAGTAACATCCCCAGAGCCTTTCTGCACAAAGCCTTTCTGCACAGAGCCTTTCTTCCGGGCAGCAGCATCAAGGATAGACTGACGTGGGGAGAGACAGGAGGATGAGATATCAGAGAGGAGGCTTATGTAGTAATCCAGTCGGGTTAGGATGAGAGATTGAACCAGCAAGGTAGCGGTTTGGATGGAGAGGAAAGGGCAGATTTTCGCGATGTTGCGGAGGTGAGACCGGCAGGTTTTGGTGATGGATTGGATGTGATGGGTGAACGAGAGAGTGGAATCCAGGGTGACACCAAGTTTGAGGGCTTATGAGATGGGAAGGATGGTAGTGCTGTCTACAGTGATGGAAAAGTCAGGGAGAGGGCAGGGTTTGGGAGGGAAGATAAGGAGTTCAGTTTTGGAGATATTGAGTTTTAGATGGCAGGCAGACATCCAGATGGAGATGTCCTGAAGGCAGGAGGGGACCTAAGCCTGAAGGGAGGGAGAGAAAGCAGGGGCAGAGATGTAGATTTGGGTGTCATCAGCCTAGAGATGACAGTTGAAGCCGTGGGAGTGAATGAGTTCACCAAGGGAGTGAGTGTAGATAGAGAACAGAAGGGGACCAAGAACTGACCTTTAAGGAACCCCTACAATAGGTGGATGGGAGGGGGGAGGAGGAGCCAGCAAAGGAGACTGAGAATGAATGGCCACAGGGATAAGAGGAGAACCAGGAGAGGACAGAGTCTGTGAAGCCAAGGTTGGAAAGCGTGTTGAGGAGAAGGGGGTGGTCCACAATGTCGAAGGCAGTTGTGAAGTCGAGGAGGATTAGAACAGAGGACGAGCCATGGAATTTGGCAAGAAGGGGGTCATTGGTGACCTTTTAGAAGGCAGTTTCGGTGGAGTGTAGGGGATGGAAGCCAGATTGGAGGGGGTTGAGGAGAGAGTCGGCGTTGAAGAATTCGAGGCAGCGGGTGTAGACGACTCGTTCAAGGAGTTTGGAAAACAATGGTAGTGGGTAGATAGGGCGATACATAGAAGGGTAGGTGGGTCAAGAGGGTATTTTTAGGATGGGGAGACATGGGCATGTTTGAAGGCAGAGGGGAAGGAACAAGTGGAAAGTGAGCAGTTGAAGATGGAAGTTAAGGAGGGGAGGAGGGATGGGGCGAGAGATTTCATAAAACGAGAGGGAATGGGGTCAGAAGCATAGGTGGCTGGAGTAGTACTTGAGAGGAGGGAGGAGATCTCATCTGAAGATAGCTCTTAGAATAGTGCTTAGCACATAGCGCTTAATAGACTGAGCCCCCTCCTTCCTCTCCCCCTCCCCATCCCCCTTACCCTACCTCCTTCCCCTCCCCACAGCACCTGCATATGTGCTTGTACAGATTTATTACTCTATTTATTTTACATGTACATATTTACTATTCTATTTATTTTATTTAGTTAATATATTTTGTTTTGTTGTCTGTCTCCCCCTTCTAGACTGTGAGTCCGTTGTTGGGTAGGGACTTTCTCTATACGTTGCCAACTTGTACTTCCCAAGCGCTTAGTACGGTGCTCTGCACACAGTAAGCGCTCAATAAATACGATTGAATGAATGAACAGATGCCATTATTATTATTTAAAACGTGCCTTAGAAATCTCAGAACCACAACAGGAACCGAAATGAAAAAGTAATTGGCTTTTTGATTTCCTCTTAAATTAAATAAATTTAAGAGGAAATCAAAAAGCCAATGCATCATCTTTTATTGATATCCATGGTGTCCCGGGAAGGCAAGTGGTTCCTTTAGAGGATGGACAAAGGGAATTGCCGGCCCGAAAATTTTTTCGTGTTTTGGGGATTTTTTTTAATGCCCCATCCACTTTCCTTGCAGGTTTGTGGTGGACACATGGCTAGTCGGGCAGCCCAACCGAGTCTCTTCCATTTTCCAGAGTGATCTTGATCGATTTTCAAGGACATCAAAGTGCTTCTGTACAGCCAGAATATTGATATCCTTTATCGCCCCGTCAGGAAAACCAAATTACTAGCCAAAAATCAATTTGGGCACCGCTGGGGACCGAAAACCAGTTTAGGCACCCCCACGGATATGTGAGGTTTACCTGTGACCCTGTGACCTCCCAAACGTACTTTTGGGCAAGTCTGGGCATCGGCAATATACTCGACCGACGCCCCCTCCTCCCCTTGGTGCCCAAAGTACTCATTAGGGTATCCACGGGCACCAGAAATCCGTTTGGACCCTTTGCCCACCAAAAAATCGGTAATGCCATCGTGGGCACACACACACACAAAAAAAAACAGACTTGGTCTGCCGGGAGCACCAACAAACCGTTTGCTCTTGCAGGGTTAATTTGTGGGGAGTGATTTTCGTTTTAACAATAGGGAGGTTGTGGGGCTTTTATTTAAAAGCCTTGTACAGTTGTTCTTTTTTTTTTTTTAAGAGAAGGACTAGATGCGGGAAAAGGGAGATGAAGCACCAGGAAAAAAGGGCTGTAAGCTACTCACTTGCAGGGGTTTTGTTGAGGAACAGCAACGTTTCCCAAGGCTTGGGGTCAGTGATGAATCTAAAAAGAAAGATAGAAAAACAAGAATTAGAGAAGCAGCGGGGCTCAGTGGAAAGAGCACGGGCTTTGGAGCCAGAAGTAATGAGATCAAATCCTGAATCCACGAATTACCGGCTGTGAGACTTTGGGTACGTCACTTCACTTCTCTGTGCCTCCGTTCCCTCAATCGGTAAAGTGGGGGTTAAGGCTGTGAGCCCCCCCGTTGGACAACCCGATTGCCTTGTAACCTCTGCAGCGCTTAGACCAGTGCTTTGCCCATAGTAAGTGCTTAATAAATGGTATTATAATAAATGGAATTATTCCGATGGAACTGGTGCAGCCATACTGTAATTGAAGTAGGTAGGACATCCTTTCCTCTGGGCCCAAACCCGAGACGGCTCCCTCCGCACAGAGACGCTACCCATACAAGCATCTCCCCAATACCCGACTCAGGCTCAACAACAAAAACACCGACAGAGCCGAAGTCCCTACTTCCAGAGAGCAGTGAAAACGTCAAAATAAGCCCCCTACCCTCACTCACCATGACCCGGGAACACAGAAAGGAGGGCAGGCACTGGGAAAGTACTGTAGGGGCAACAGCTGAAAGAAGGCCCTCCCTCCGGGGGCCTTATATAGTGTAGGGAAGGGGCGGGGCTCAACCGCCTGGCAATCCCTTGATTGGGAGCGGTTGAGTAGTGGGCCACCATTGGAGGGGACTGTGCCCGTGAGCGGGTAATCCTTGGCAGAACAAACACCGTTCCTGCTTGGCAGAGTGCGTGGGAGGTGGAGGAGGGCTTCCTCGGCGGCCGGTGGCATAGAAAACCCAGTAGGGAACGACCGAAAAGGAATCTCGGGTGCTCCAAGGGACCCAGGGGATGGGAGAGCTAGGGTACGGCCTAGCTGATCATTTCAAAGGAAGGAAAAAAAACAAACTAAAATTTTCCCCATCCAACATTCTGTCCCCAGGAGGCGGGAATCTAATTTCTTTCGATTTGGACAGTGAGGACCCAACGGGACTGGAACTGGGACCCTGTCGATCTTCAACTGTCCACACAAAGAGGTGGACCCCGGGAAGAGTGCCCTAAATCCCACAGGGAAATAAAATTGAAAAAAACCCACGATGGTCCCCAAAAGTATAGAGGGGTTTAAAACATGCCTTAGAAACCTCAGATCCACAACAGGAACCGAAATGAAAAAGTAATTGGCTTTCTGATTTCCTCTTAAATTTAATTAATTCAAGAGGAAATGAAAAATCCAATGCATCATCTGACTATTAATATCCATGTTGTCCCGGGAAGGCAGGTGGTTCCTTTAGAGGATGGACAAAGGGAATTGCCGGCCCGAAAATTTTTTCGTGTTTTGGGGATTTTTTTAATGCCCATCCACCTTCCTTCCAGCGTTTGTGGTGGACTCATGGCTGGTCGGGCAGCCCAACTGAGTCTCTTCCGTGTGGGCATCGACAATAACCTCGACCGACGCCCCCTCCTCCCCTTGGTGTCCAAAGCACTCACTAGGGTATCCACGGGCACCAGAAATCCGTTTGGACCCTATGTCCATCAAAGGTGCCACCAAAAGTGCCATCGTGGGCACAAATAAACAGATTTGCTCTGCCGGGAGCACCAACAAACCGTTTGCTTTTGCAGGGTTAATTTGTGGAGAATGACTTTCGTTTTAACAATAGGGAGGTTGTGGGGTTTTTGTTTAAAAGGCTTTTAGACTGTGAGCCCACTGTTGGGTAGGGACTGTCTCTATGTGATGCCAATTTGTACTTCCCAAGCGCTTCGTACAGTGCTCTGCACATAGTAAGCGCTCAATAAATACGATTGATTGATTGATTGTACAGTTGTTACTTTTTTATGTGGAGAACTAGATGCGCGAAAAGGGAGAGGAAGAACCAGGAAAAAAAATCTGCATGCTACTCACTTGCAGAGGTTTTGTTGAGGAACAGCCACGTCTCCCAAGGCTCTGGGTCACTGATTAATCTAAATAGAAAGACAAAAAAAATTAGAGAAGCAGCGTGGCTCAGTGGAAAGAGCACGGGATTTGGTGTCAGAGGTCCTGGGTTCAAATCCTGCCTCCACCAATTACCGGCTGTGTGACTTTGGGCACGTCACGTCACTTATCTGTGCCTCGGTTGACTCATCGGTAAAGTGAGGATTAAGGCTGTGAGCCCCCCGTGGGACAACCCTATTACCTTGTAACCTCTGCAGCAGTTAGAACAGTGCTTTGCACATAGTAAGTGCATAATAAATGCTATTATGATAGATGGAATTATTATTCCGATGGAATTTGTGCATCCATACCGTAACTGAGGCAGGTGGGTCATCCTGGCCTCTGAGCCCAAACCCGAGACGGCTACCCCTACTAGCATCTGCACATGAACAGACTCAGGCTCAACAACACAAGCTCCGACAGAGCCGACGTCCCTACCCCCAGAGAGCACTGAAAAAGTCAAAGTAAGCCCCCTACCCTCACTCACCATGACGCGGGAACACAGAGAGGTGGGCAGGCACTGGGAAAGCACTGAAGAGGCAGCAGCTGAGAAAACCACCTGCCGTGGGCCTTATATAGGGAAGAGAAGGGGCGGGGCTCAACCGCCTGGCAATCCCTTGATTGGTATGTGCTCGGGAGCCGCTCATCCTTTGCAGATGAGCCATGCCTGCTTGGCAGAGTGCGTGGTAGGTGGAGGGGGGCTTTCTCGGCAGGCAGTGGCATGGAAAACTCAATGGGGAAGGACCGAAAAGGAATCTCGGGTGCTCCAAGGGACACAGGGAATGGTAGAGCTAGGGTACGGCCTAGCTGACTATGTCAAAGGAAGGAAAAAAACAAACTAAAACAGAAGGGGTTTGAAACATGCGTTAGAAACCCCAGAACTACAACAGGAACCGAAATGAAAAAGTAATTGGATTTTTGATTTCCTCTTAAATTAATTAAATTAACTTAATTAATTAAATTTAAGAGGAAATAAAAAAACCAATGCATCATCTGACTCTTAATATCCATGTTGTCCCGGGAAGGCAGGTGTTTCCTTTTGAGGATGGACAAAGTGAATTGCCGGCCCGAAGATTTTTTCGTGTTTTGGGGATTTTTTTGAATGCCCCATCCACCTTCCGTCCAGCCTTGGGGTGAACACATGGCTAGTCGGACAGCCCAACCGAGTCTCTTCCATTTTCCGGAGTGATCTCGATCGATTTTCAAGGAACTCCAAGTGTCTCTGGACAGCCAATATATTGATATCCTTTATCGTCCAGTCAAGAAAACCAAATTACCAGCCAAATATAAATTTGGGCACCGCTGAGGACAGAAAACCGGTTTAGGCACCCCCACGGATATGTGACGTTTACCTGTGACCCTGTGGCCCCCAAACGTACTTTTGGGCAGGTGTGGGCCTCGACAGACGCCCCCGCCTCCCCCTGGTGCCCAAAGCACTCATTAGGGTATCCACGGGCACCAGAAATCTGTTTGGAGCCTGTGCCTACCAAAAAATCGGTAGTGCCATCGTGGGCACAAAAGAACAGATTTGGTCTGCCGGGAGCACCAACAAACCGTTTTCTCTTGCAGGGTTAATTTGTGATTCCGGCTATCCAGAGGCACTTTGTTTTCCTTGAAAATCGATCGAGATCACTCTGGAAAATGGAAGAGACTCGGTTGGGTTGCCCGACTAGCCATGTGTCCACCCCAAGGCTGGAAGGAAAGCGGATGGGGCAAAAAAAAAATTCCCAAAACACGAAAAAATTTTCGGGTCGGAAATTCCTTTTGTCCATCCTCTAAAGGAACCACCCGCCTTCCCGGGACACCATGGATATTAATAGTCAGATGATGCATTGGCTTTGTGATTTCCCCTTAAATTAATTAAATTTAAGAGGAAATCAAAAAGCCAATTACTTTTTCATTTCGGTTCCTGTTGTGGTTCTGGGGTTTCAAAGGCATGTTTTAAACCCCTCTGTACTTTTGGGGGACATCGTGGATTTTTTTCAATTTTATTTCCCTGTGGGATTTAGGGTACCCTTCCCGGGGTCCACCTCTTGTGGTGGACAGTTGAAGATCGGCAGGGTCCCAGTTCCAGTCCCGTTGGGTCCTCACCGTCCAAATCGAAAGAAATTTGATTTGATTCCCCCCTCTTGGGGACAGAATGTTGGATCGCGAAACTTAGTTTTTTATCCTTCCTTTGAAATAATCAGCTAGGCCGTACCCTATCTCTCCCATCCCCTGTGTCCCTTGGAGCACCCGAGATTGGTTTTAGGTCCTTCCGCACTGTGTTTTCCATGTCACCGGCTGCCGAACAAGCCCCCCTAAGCCTCCCACGCACTCTGCCAAGCAGGCATGGTGTTTGTTCTACAAAGGATGAGAGGCTCCCGAGCACATCCCAATCAAGGGATTGCTAGACGGTTGAGCCCCTTCCCTTCCCTTCTCTATATAAAGCCCATGGCGGGTGGGCCTTCTCTCAGCTGCTGCCTCTTCAATGTTTTCCCAGTGCCTGCCCTCCTTTCTGTGTTCCCGGGTCATGTTGAGTGAGGGTAGGGGGCTTAATTTGACTTTTCCACTGCTCTCTGGGGGTAGGGGCTTCGGCTCTGTCGGAGTTTGTGGTGTTGAGCCTGAGTCGGGTCGTGGGCACATGCTTGTAGGGGTATCTTCTCTGTGCGGAGGGGGCCGTATCGGGTCTGGGACCAGAGGCCAGGATGACCCACCTGCCTCAGTTACGGTATGGCTGCACCAGTTCCATCGGAATAATAATTCCACATATTATAATAGCATTTATTAAGCACTTACTGTGTGCAAAGCACTGTTCAAAGCGCTGCAGAGGTTATAAGGTAATCGGGTTGTCCCACGGTGGTTCACAGCCTTAATCCGCACTTTACCGATGAGGGAACCGAGGCACAGTGAAGTGACGTGCCCAAAGTCACACAGCCGGTAATTGGTGGAGGTGCGATTTGAACCCAGGACCTCTGTCTCAAAAGCCCGTGCTCTTACCACTGAGCCACGCTGCTTCTCTAATTCTTATTTTTCTGTCTTTCTTTGTAAATTCATCACTGACCCAGAGCCTTGGGAGACGTGGCTGTTCCTTAACAAAACCCCTGCAAGTGAGTAGCATACAGCCTTTATTTTCTCTGTGCTTCTTCTCCAATTTCACGCATCTAGTATTCCTCACAAAAAAGGAACAACTGTACAAGGCTTTTAAACAAAACCCCACAACCTCCCTATTGTTAAAACGAAATCATTCTCCACAAATTAACCCTGAAAGACCAAACCGTTTGTTGGTGCTCCCGGCCGACCAAATCTGTTTTCTTGTGCGCACGATGGCACTACCAATTTTTTGGTGGGCACAGGGTCCAAACGGATTCCTGGTGCCCGTGCATACACTAATGAGTGCTTTGGGCAACAAAGGGAGGAGGGGGTGTAGGTCGAGGGTATGGTCGATGCCCACACTTGACCAAAAGTACGTCTGGAGGCCACAGTGTCACAGGTAAAACTCACAACCGTGGGATTGCCTAAACTGGTTTTCGGTCCCCCGCGGTGGCCAAATTGAATTTTGGCTGGTAGTTTGGTTTTCTTGACGGGACGATAAAGGATATCCATATTCTGGCTGTCCAAAGGCACTTTCAGTTCCTTGAAAATCTAATGAGATCACTCTGGAAAATGGAAGATTCTCGGTTGGGCTGCCCGACTAGTCATGTGTCCACTCCAAGGCTGGAAGGAAGGTGGATGGGGCATTCAAAAAAATCCCAAAAACACGAAAAAATTTTCGGACCCGCAATTCACTCTGTCCATCCCCTAAAGGAACCACCTACCTTCCCGGGACAACATGGATATTAATAGTCAGATGATGCATTGGCTTTTTCATTTCCTCTTAAATTAATTAAATTTAAAAGGAAATCAAAAAGCCAATTACTTTTTCATTTCGGTTCCTGTTGTGGTTCTAGGGTTTCTAAGGCATGTTTTAAACCCCTCTATATTTTTGGGGGCCATCGTGGGTTTTTTTCAATTTTATTTCCCTGTGGGATTTAGGGCACTCTTCCCGGGGTCCACCTCTTTGTGTGGACAGTTGAAGATCGACAGGGTCCCAGTTCCAGTCCCATTGGGTCCTCACTGTCCAAATCGAAATAAATTTGATTTGATTCCCGCCTCTTGGGGACAGAATGTTGGATCGGGAAACTTTTAGTTTGTTTTTTTTCCTTCCTTTGTAATAATCAGCTAGGCCGTACCCCAACTCTCCCATCCCCTGTGTTCCTTGGAGCACCGGAGATAACTTTTCGGTCCTTTCCCACTGGGTTTTCCATGCCACCAGCTGCCGAGGAAGCCCCCCCTTGGCCTCCCACGCACTCTGCCAAGCATGTATGGTGTTTGTTCTGCAAAGGATGAGCGGATGCCAGGCACAGTCCCCTCCAATGGTGGTCCACTGCTCAGCTGCTCCCAATTAAGGGATTGCCAGGCGATTGAGCCCCGCCCGATCCCTACTTTATATAAGGCCCTCGGAGGGTGGGCCTTCTCTCAGATCCTGCCTCTTCCGTACCTTCCCAGTGCCTGCCCTCCTCTCTGTGTTTCCGGGTCATGGTGAGTGACGGTTGGGTGCTTATTTTGACTCTTTCACTGCTCTCCTAGGTTAGAGGCTTCGGCTCCGTCGGAGTTTGTGTTGTTGAGCCTGAGTCGGGTCGTGGGCAGATGCTTGTTGGGGTCGCGTCTCTGTGCGGAGGGGGCCGTCTCGGGTTTCGGCCCAGAGGACAGGATGACCCACCTGCCTCAGTTACGTTATGGTTGCATCAGTTCCATCGGAATAATAATTCCATCTATTATAATAGCATTTATTAAGCACTTACTATGTGCAAAGCACTGTTCTAAGCGCTGCAGAGGTTACAAGGTAATCGGGTTGTCCCACGGCGGGGTCCCAGCCTTAATCCCCACTTTACCGATGAGGGAACCGAGGCACAGCGAAGTGAAGTGACGTGACCGAAGTCACACAGACGGTAATTGGTGGAGGCGGGATTTGAACCCAGGACTTCTGACTCCAAAACCCGTGTCCTTTCCACTGAGCCACGCTACTTCTCTAATTCTTATTTTTCTGTCTTTCGATTCATCACTGACCCAGAGCATTGTGAGACGTGGTTGTTCCTCAACACATCCCCTGCAAATGAGTAGCATACAAAAAATTTTTTCCTGGTCTCTTCAACACCAAATCTCTCCTCGACCCGCTCCAGTCTGTCTTCCGTCCCCTACATTCCACGGAAACCGCCCTCTCAAAGGTCACCAATGACCTCCTGCTTGCCGAATCCAACGGCTCATACTCTATCCAAATCCTCCTCGACCTCTCAGCTGCCTTTGACACTGTGAACCACCCCCTTCTCCTCAACACGTTATCCAAACTTGGCTTCACAGACTCCATCCTCTCCTGGTTCTACTCTTATCTCTCCGGTCGTTCATTCTCAGTCTCTTTTGCAGGCTCCTCCTCCCCCTCCCATCCCCTTACTGTGGGGATTCCCCAAGGTTCAATTCTTGGTCCCCTTCTGTTCTCGATCTACACTCACTCCCTTGATGACCTCATTCGCTCCCACGGCTTCAACTATCATCTCTACGCTGATGACACCCAAATCTACATCTCTGCCCCTGCTCTTTCCCCCTCCCTCCAGGCTCGCATCTCCTCCTGCCTTCAAGACATCTCCATCTGGATGTCTGCCTGCCACCTAAAACTCAACATGTCCAAGACTGAACTCCTTGTCTTCCCTCCCAAACCCTGCCCTCTCCCTGACTTTCCCATCACTGTTGACGGCACTACCATCCTTCCCGTCTCACAAGCCCGCAACCTTGGTGTCATCCTCGACTCCGCTTTCTCATTCACATCTCACATCCAAGCCGTCACCAAAACCTGCCAGTCTCAGCTCCGCAACATTGCCAAGAACCGCCCTTTCCTCTCCATCCAAACCGCTACCCTGCTCGTTCAAGCTCTCATCCTATCCCGTCCGGATTACTGCATCAGCCTCCTCTCTGATCTCCTATCCTAGTGTCTTTCCTCACTTCAATCCATACTTCATGCCGCTGCCCAGATTGCCTTTGTCCAGAAACGCTCTGGGCATGTTACTCCCCTCCTCAAAAATCTCCAGTGGCTACCAATCAATCTGCGCATCAGCCAGAAACTCCTCACCCTCGGCTTCAAGGCTCTCCATCACCTCGGCCCCTCCTACCTCACCTCCCTTCTCTTCTTCCACAGCCCAGCCTGCACCCTCCGCTCCTCTGCCGCTAATCTCTTCACCGTGCCTCGTTCTCGCCTGTTCCGCCGTCGACCCCCGGCCCACGTCATCCCCCTGACCTGGAATGCCCTCCCTCCCAACATCCGCCAGGCTAGCTCTCTTTCTCCATTCAAGGCCCTACTGATAGCTCATCTCCTCCAGGAGGCCTTCCCAGACTGAGCCCCTTCCTTCCTCTCCCCCTCGTTCCCTTCTCCATCCCCCCCGATTCAACTCATTCCCTTCCCCACAGCACCTGTATATATGTATATATGTTTGCACATATTTATTACTGTATTTTTAAATTTATTTTACTTGTACATATCTATTCTATTAATTTTATTTTGTTAATATGTTTGATTTTGTTCTCTGTCTCCCCCTTCTAGACTGTGAGCCCACTGTTGGGTAGGGACTGTCTCTATATGTTGCCAACTTGTACTTCCCAAGCGCTTAGTATAGTGCTCTGCACACAGTAAGCGCTCAATACATACGATTGATTGATTGATTAATTGATCCTGGTGCTGCTTCTTCCTGTTCCCGCACCTAGTCCTCCGCATAAAAAAGGAACAACTGTATAAGGCTTTGAAAAAAAAACCCACAACCTCCCTATTAAAACGAAAATCACTCTCCCCAAATTAACCCTGCAAGAGCAAACGGTTTGTTGGTGCTCCCGGCAGATGAAATCAGGTTTTTTTTTTGCCCACAATGGCAGTACCTATTATTTGGTGGGCACAGGGTCCAAACGGATTTCCGATGCCCGTGGATACCCTAATGAGTGACTTGGGCACCGAGGGGAGGAGGGGGCGTCGGTTGATGGTATTGTCGATGCCCACATTTGCACAAAAGTACGTCAGGGGGCCACAGGGTCACAGGTAAAGTTCACATAACCGTGGGGGTGCCTAAACTGGTTTTCAGTCCCCAGCAGTGCCCAAATTGATTTTTGGCTAGTAATTTGGTTTTCTTGACGGGACGATAAAGAATATCAATATTCCGGCCATCCAGAGGCACTTTGATTTCCTTGAAAATCGATCGAGATCACTCTGGATAATGGAAGATACTCGGTTGGGCTGGCCGACTAGCCATGTGTCCACCCCAAGGCTGGAAGAAAGGTGGATGGGGCATTAAAAAAAATCCCCAAAACACGAAAAAATTTTCGGGCCGGCAATTCCCTTTGTTCATCCTCTAAAGGAACCACCAGCCTTTCCGGGACACCATGGATATAAATAGTCATTTGATGTATAGGCTTTTTGATTTCCTCTTAAATTAATTAAATTTAAGAAGAAATCATAAAGCCAATTACTTTTTCATTTCGTTTCCTGTTGTAGTTCTGGGGTTTCTAAGGCATGTTTTAAACCATTAATATTTTGGGGGCCATAGTGGATTTTTTTCAATTTTATTTCCCTGTGGGATTTACGGCACCCCTCCCGAAGTCCACCTCTTGGGGTGGACAGTTGAAGATCGGCAGGGTCCCAGTTCCAGTCCCGTTGGGTTCTCACTGTCCAAAACGAAAAAAATTTGATTTGATTCCCGCTTCTTGTGGATAGAATGTTGGATCGGGAAACCTTTAGTTTGTTTATTTTTTCCTTCCATTGAAATGATCAGGTAGGCCGTACCCTAGCTCTCCCATATCCTGGGTCCCGAGGAAGCCCCCCTTCGGCTCCCATACACTCTGCCAAGCAGGCATGGTGTTTGTTCTGCAAAGGATGAGCGGCTTCCGGGCACATTCCCCTCCAATGGTGGCCCACTGCTCAGCTGCTCCCAATCAAGGGATTGTCAGGCGGTTGAGCCCCGCCCCCTCACTATTCTATATAAGGCCGCCGGAGGGTGGGCCTTCGCTCAGGTGCTGCCTCTTCAGTAACTTCCCAGTGCCTGCCCTCCTCTCTGTGTTCCCGGTTCATGGTGAGTGAGGCTAGGGGGCTTATTTTGACTTTTCCACTGCTCTCTTGGGGTAGGGGCTTCCTCTCTGTCGGAGTTTGTGGTGTTGAGCCTTTGTCGGGTCTTGGGCAGATGCTTGTTGGGGTAGTGTATCTGTGCGGAGGGGGCCGTCTCGGGTCTGGGCCCAGAGGACAGGATGACCCACCTGCCTCAGTTACGGTATGGCTGCACCAGTTCCATCGGAATAATAATTCCATCGGAATAATAATTCCATCTATTATAATAGCATTTCTTAAGCATTTACTATGTGCAAAGCACTGTTCTAAGCACTGCAGAGTTTACAAGGTAATCTGGTTGTCCCCCGGGGGGTTAACAGCCTTGATCCCCACTTTACCGATGAGGGAACCGAGGCACAGAGAAGTAAAGTGACGTGCCCAAAGTGACACAGCCGGTAACTGGTGGAGACGGGATTTGAACAGAAGACCTCTGACTCCAAAGCCATGGATCATCTGACTATTAATATCCACGGTGTCCCGGGAAGGAGGGGGTTCCTTTAGAGGATGGACAAAGGGAATTGCCGGCCCGAGAATTTTTTCGTGTTTTTGGGAATTTTTTTAATGCTCCATCGCCGTTCCTTCCAGCCTTGGGGTGGGCACATGGCTAGTCGGGCAGCCCAACCGAGTTTCTTCCATTTTCCAGAGTGATCTCGATCGATTTTCAAGGAAATCAAAGTGCTTCTGGACAGCCAGAATATTGATATCCTTTATCGTCCCGTCAAGAAAACCAAATTACCAACCAAAAATCAATTTGGACACCGCTGGGGACCGAAAACCAGTTTAGGCACCCCCACGGTTATGTGAGGTTTACTTGCAACTCTCTGGCCCCCCAAACGTACTTTTGGTCAAGTGTGGGCATCGACAATACCCTCGACCGACGCCCCCTCCTCCCCTTGGTGTCCAAAGCACTCATTGGGGTATCCACTGGCACCAGAAATCCATCTGGACCCTGTGCCCATCAAAAAAACGGTAGTGCCATCGTGGGTGCAAAAAAACATAGTTGGTCTACCCGGAGCACCAACAAACGGTTTGCTCTTGCAGGGTTAATTAGTGGAGAGTGATTTTCGTTTTAACAATAGGGAGGTTGTGGGGTTTGTGTTTAAAAGCCTTGTACAGTTGTTCCTTTTTTATGAGGAGGACTAGATGTGGGAAAAGGGAGAGGAAGCAACAGGAATGAAAAAGTCTGTAAGCTACTCACTTGTAGGGGTTTTGTGGAGGAACAGCCACGTCTCCCAAGGCTCTGGGTCAGTGATGAATCCAAAAAGAAAGAAAGAAAAATAAGAATGAGAGAAGCAGCGTGGCTCAGTGCAAAGAGCGTGGGCTTTGGAGACAGAGGTCCTGGGTTCAAATCTCGCCTCCACAAATTACCGGCTGTGTGACTTTGGGCACGTCACTTCACTTCTCTGTGCCTCGGTTCCTCATCGGTAAAGTGGGGATTAAGGCTGTGAGCCCCCACGTGGGACAACCCGATTTCCTTGTAACCTCTGCAGCGCTTAGAACAGTGCTTTGCACATAGTAAGTGCTTAATAAATGCTATTATAACAGATGGAATTATTATTCCAATGGAACTCGTGCAGCCATACCGTAACTGAGGCAGGTGGGTTATCCTGTTCTCTGAGCCCAAACCCGAGACGGCCCCCTCCGCACAGAGAGGCTACCCCAACAAGCATCTGCCCACGACCCGACTCAGGCTCAACACCACAAACTCCGACAGAGCTGAGGCCCCTACCCCCCGAGAGCATTAAAAAAGTCAAAATAAGCCCTATACCCTTACTCATCATGAACCGGGAACACAGAGAGGAGGGAAGGTACTGAAGAGGCAGCACCTGAGAGAAGGCCCACCCTCCGGGGGTCTTATATAGAATAGGGAAGGGGCGGGGCTCAACCGCCTGGCAATCCCTTGATTGGGAGCATCTGAGCAGTGGGCCACCATTGGAAGGGACTGTGCCCGGAGCCGCTCATCCTTTGCAGAACAAACACCCTGCCTGCTTAGCAGAGTGCGTGGGAGGCGAAGGGGGGCTTCCTAGGCAGCCGGTGGCATGAAACACCCAGTGGGGAAGGACCGAAAAGGAATCTCGGGTGCTCCAAGGAGCCCAGGGGATGGGAGAGATAGGGTAAGGCCTAGCTGATTATTTAAAAGGAAGGAAAAAACCCAAAGTTTCCCGTTCCAACATTCTGTCCCCAAGAGGCGGGAATCAAATCAAATTTCTTTCGCTTTGGACAATGAGGACCCAACGGGACTGGAACTGGGTCCCCGACGATCTTCAATTGTCCACCCCAAGAGATCGACCCCGGGAAGTGTCCTAAATCTCACAGGGAAATAAAATTGAAAAGAATCCACGATGGCCCCCAAAAGTATAGAGGGAAAACATGCCTCCCCAGACTGGGCCCTCCTCTCCTCTTCTCTCACCCTCTTCTGCGCCGCTCTTTCTTGCTCCTTCATTCATCCCCTCTCTCATCCCCACAGCATGTATGTTGATATCTTGCACCTGGAAGCAGCGTGGCTCAGTGGAAGGAGCCCGGACTTTGGAATCAGAGGTTATGGGTTCAAGTCCCGGCTCCACCACATGTCAGCTGGGTGACTTTGGGCAATTCACTTCACTTCTCTGGGCCTCGGTTACCTCATCTCTAAAATGTGGATGAAGAATGTGAGCCCCACGTGGGACAACCTGATCACCTCGTAACCTCCCCAGTGCTTAGGACAGTGCTTTGGACATAGAGCTTAATATATGCCATTATTATTATTATTATATCTGTGTGCATATATATAATACACATATAAAATATGTATCCATAATTTATTTATTTATGTGAATATGTCTCCCTCTCTAGACTGTGAGCGAATTGTGGGCAGGAATGTGTTTGTTTTCTGTTATAGTGTACTCTCCTAGTGCTTAGTACTGTGTTTTGCACACAGAAAGCGCTCAATAAATATGATTGAATGAATGAATGAAAGTGCTGTGGGGCTGGGAGAGAGGATGAAGAAAAAGGAGCAAGTCAGGGCGATGCAGAAGGGGAATGGTGAAGAGGAAAGTAGGGCTTATCAGGGAAGGACTCTTGGAGGAGATTCATTCATTCATTTAATTGTAATTCATTCATTCCATTGTAAAACCTGGCCCCTGACCATCTCCCTGCCTGATTGATGGACAGCTGCTGCTCAGGGTCCCATAACTCTGATCTCTGCCCCCTTAATAATAACAATAATAATTCTGGTATTTAAGTGCTTACTAAGTACCAAGCACTTTTTTTAATGGCATTTAGTAAGCACTTACTATATGCAAAGCACTGTTCTAAGCGCTGGGGATGTTACAAGGTGATCAGGTTGTCCCACGTGGGGCTCAAAGTCTTAATCCCCATTTTACAGGTGAGGTAACTGAGGCACAGAGAAGTTAAGCCATGCTGCTTCTCTAATCACTGTTCACTGTTCACTCTTCTAAGCACTGGGGTGGGTAGAAAAATGCAATCAGATTGAGCACAGTCCTATCCCACTTGGGGCTCCCAATCTCAATCCCATTTCACTGATGAAGTAACTGAAACGCAGATAAGTGAAGTGACTTGCCCAAAGTCACACAGCACACAAGTGGCAGAGCCGGGATTAGAACCCACAACCCCCAACTCCCAAGCCCGTGCTCTTGCCACTAGACCCTCCCCTTGCCTGCTTGACAGACGGCTGCTGCTGGAAACTGTCCCCTTGCCCTAACTCCACTTACAGGGCTCTAGGAACCCACCTGGAGGAAGCCAATGACAAGGAGGAAGTTCATTCATTCAATTGTACTTATTGAGTGCTTACTGTGTGCAGAGCACTGTACTAAGTACCTGAGAAAGTACAATACAGCAATAAAGAGAGACATTCCCTGCCCACAACGAGCTCACAGTCTAGAGGTGGGGAGGCAGACATCAAAACAAGTAAACAGACATCAATATAAATAAATGAAATTACAAATATATACACAAGTGCTATGGGACAGGGAGTAAGGGAAGAGCAAAGGGAGTAAGTCAGGGTGACATGGAAGGGAATAGGAGATGAGAAAAAGTGGGGCTTAGGCTGAGAAGGCCTGTTAGAGGAGATGTGCCTTCAGTAAGACTTTGAAGATGGGGAGAGTAATTGTCTGGCGGGTTTGAGAAGGGAAGGAGCTCCAGGCCTTGGATCATGGGTCGGCGGCGAGACAGGCAGGATAGAGGCATGGTGAGAAGGTTAGCATCAGAGGAGTGTAGAGTGCAGGCTGGGTTGTAGAAGGAGAGTGGTGAGATGAGTTAGAAGGGGGCAAGGTGATGGAGTGCTTTAAAGCTCATGTTGAGGAGATTTTCCTCGATATGGAGGTGGATAGGTAACCACTGGAGATATTTGAGGAGGGAGGTGACATACCCTGAACGATTCTGTAGAAAGATAATATGGGCAGCAGAGTGAAGTATGGATTGGAGTGGGGGAATAGAAGGAGGATGTGAGGTCAGAAAGGAGTCTGATGAAGTAATCTAGGTGGGATGGAGTGAGTGATTGTACTAACCTGGTAGCAGTGTGGATGTAGAGGAAAGGGTGTATTCTAACAATGTTAAGAGGAGACCGACAGGATTTGGTGACAGATTGGATATGTGGATTGAGTAAGAGAGAGGGGTCAAGGATAATGCTGAGATTCTGGGCTTAAGGAGGAAGGATGGTGGTGCCGCCTACAGTGATGTGAAAGGCCAGGAGAGAACAAGGTTTGGGTGGGAAGATAAGGAGCTCTGTTTTAGACACGTTAAGTTTGAGGTGATGGGAGGACATTCGAGGTAGTGATATCTTGAAGACAGGGGCAGATGCGATCCTGGAGAGAGGGAGAGAGATCAGGGAGAAGATGCAGATTTGGGTATCATCTGCATAGAGATTGTAGTTGAAGCCATGGAAGTGAATGAGTTCTACAGGAAAATGACTGTAGATGGAGAATAGAAGGGGACCCAGAACTGAACCGTGATGGGCCCCCACGGAAAGGGAGTGGGAGGGAGAGGAGGAGCTCGCGAAAGAGACTGAGAATGAACGGCCAGCGAGATAAGAGGAGAACCAGGAGAGACGTTGCAGTGGTCTCAATGATCGGCAGGAAAACTTAGCACAAGGTCCCTGGCAGGGTCGGGTGTAGGACCAGGTCGGTTTGCTTCAGGCAGAGCGGGATCCCAAGCTGAATTTCTTCTAGGAAAACAGTGGAAATTCAGAATAGAGAAGCAGCATGGCCCAGTGGATAGAGCCCGGGCCTGGAAGTTGGAAGGACCTGGATTTTAATCCCAGCCCGGTCACCTGTCTGCTGTGTGACATTGGATAAGTCACTTCATTTCTCTGGGCCTCAGTTCCTTCATCGGCAAAATGGGGATTAAGACTTGAAGCCCCAGGTGGGACAGGGACTGTGTCCCAGTTGATTAGCTTATATCCACCCCAGTACAGTACCTGGCACAGAGTAAATGATTAACAAATGCCTTAAGGAAAAAAAAAGTGCTTAACAAATATCATTCATTCATTCAATCGTATTTATTGAGCACTTACTGTGGGCAGAGCACAGTACTTGGGAAGTACAAATTGGCGACAGATAGAGGTGGTCCCTACCTAACAATGGGCAAGAGCTTAGTCCAGTGCTCTGCACATAGTAAGGGCTCAATAAATATTGATTGATTGATTGGCACATAGTAAGCAATTAACAAATACTGTAAGACAAAAGAGATGTGCTTAAAGAATACCAACTGCTTAGTCCAGTGCTATGCACATAGTAAACACTTAATATATATCATTGATTGATTGGCACATAGTAAGCACTTAACAAATATCATAAAAAAAAGAAAGTCGGGTTTTTTGCCACCCTGGCTCCTCTCCTGGGACAGATCAAGTTTTGGGTGCAGCCCAATGACAATGGGAAAATGGGCCAATCGTGGAAGTTGGCACAGACTAATGGCCAAAGCCTGGGCCTGATAGTCAGAGAATATGACAGTAAGTTTTTTAAGGGCAGGGATCAAGTTTCCCAACTCTACCATACTTTGTATTGCAGTACACCAAGCAGCATGGTTCAGTGGAAAGAGCACGGGCTTTGGAGTCAGAGGTCATGAGTTCAATCAATCAATCAATCAATCGTATTTATTGAGCGCTTACTGTGTGCAGAGCACTGTACTAAGCGCTTGGGAAGTACAAGTTGACAACATATAGAGACAGTCCCTACCCAACAGTGGGCTCACAGTCGAATCCCAACTTCGCCACATGTCTGCTGTGTGACCTTGGGAATGTCACTTAACTTCTCTGAGCCTCAGTTACCTCATCTGTAAAATGGGGATTAAGACTGTGAGCCCTACGTGGGACAACCTGATCACCTTGTATCCCCCCCAGCGCATAGAACAGTGCTCTGCACATAGTAAGCACTTAACAAATGCTATCATTATTATTATATTCTGCCAAGCACTGTATTAAGTGACCTGCACAGATACGCTCTCAACAGGTACCATTGACTGATTTCCTCAGCCTTTCCACAGTCCTGATGTTTGAGCTTGAGACAGACACTTAACTTTTCTGGGCCTCAATTTCCTCACCTGGAAAAGTGGCATTAATAATAATGCTGATTGCAAATAATGTCTGTGATATATTTATAAGGGCTTACTATGATCCAAGAACTGCACTGAGTACTGGGTAGATCCAATGTGATCAGATCAGAATCAATCCCTGTCCCAAATGGGGCTCATAGTTTAAGGTGGAGGGAGAATGGTTATGTAATCCCCATTTTACAGAAGAGAAAACTGAGGCACAAGGAAGTTAGGTGTCTTGCCACAGTCTTACAACAGGCAAATGTCTGAGCTGGGATTATAAACCAGGTCTTCTTACCCCCAGGCATTTGTCGGCCTACTTCCTAGGACTGCTGTGTGTGGCCTAATGGGCTGGGAGTCAGCAGAACCTGGGTTCGAAGTGGCTAAAGGGCTATCCTGAAGGTCAGGATGGGTTTTTGGGTTTCACAAGACCTACGTGGGTCATTGGGGCCCACCAAGGGTAAAAGGGCACTGGGGCCTCCAAAGGCTCAGGTGGGTTTTTGTGTCCCTCTAGAATGGGGAGGTGAGCAGGATTGTTCCAGTTTGCAATGGAAAGGAGACAGCGTGGCCTGCCCTGGGCTTTGGTGAGTAGGGGGCTTTGGCTACTTCACCTTCCCAATCCCTCTTTTAGAGGGTTCTGGGATTGGGCTTGCTGGAATTGTTGATGCCTATTGTATTGGTGATGAGGATGACAATGGCAATAATGATGATGTGGGGTTATTAGGGTTGAGCAGGTGGGGTGGAGAAGAGGTTGGAGGAGGTGTTGATTGCACCGTTTCAGAAATTATTTAAATGTTCATTTTGTTGAACTATGTGGGGATGAAGATTGCGGGGGCAATCTGTGAAGATTGTGCTTGATGTTGACGGGTTGTGGCGCTGCTAATGCCATGTATACATTGTGCACTGCCTGGGTGTGGGACAGGAGGGAAACAGGGGAGGTGTTGGGGTGGTGATGAATGTTTTGGGGGTTCTGATAATGTTTCCAGGATATTGCTGCTGGGCTGGAGTGGGGTCTGAGACGGAAGGGGGGGGGGGGACCGGAGGCTGAAAGCTGCCCTTGCTTTTTCAGGCCGGGTGTGGTGAGCATATGCAAGAGGAGAGGGCATGGAGGAAGTCTTTGGGATCAGATGGGCTTGGGGAAGGCCGGGACTGGTTTGGGGGTGACTCCTGGACCTGGGATCGAGGGTCGTGGGAGGCTGGGATAGATGACCCCTTACGCACGGGGGTATGTAGCGTGGCTTAGTTGAATGAGCCCGGGATTTGGAGTCATAGGTTATGGGCTCAAATCCGGGCTCCGCCACTTTTCAGCTGTGTGACTTTGGGCAAGTCACTTCACTTCCCTGGGCCTCAATTACCTAATCTGTGAAATGGGGATGAAGGCTGTGAGCTCCCCATGGAGCTCTGATCCCCCTGATCACCTTGTAACTCCCCAGCGCTTACAACAGTGCTTTGCACCGAGTAAGCGCTTAATTAATGCCATTATAAAAAAAATGAAAACATGACTTGGTGCGTGCTCAGTGTCTGTCTGTGTCTGTGTCTCCCCTGTTCCCACTAGATTGAGGGCCAGGACGGTGTTCTCTCCATCCCCCTAGACATCACCGCAGCAATAGGTTCCCAGTTCGTACTGGTCATGGTGGGCAAGGGGTCGGTCCTGCTGTAGCTGCAGTGCTCATCCCACTGCTCCTACCCCTGTAGGGCTGAAGGCAAGGATTCGGTGTGTGTGGGCAGAGACTGTGTCTCTTCTTCAGTGGGCTGCCCCCTGCTTGAAATCTCTTCTTAAACCTTCCTCCTCCTGCTAGCTATAAGGAATTATACTAATCAATGGTATTTATCGAGTGCTTGTTGAGTACAGAGCACTGTCCTATATCACATGGTCAACTCCTTAAATGCGGTGATGATGTGTCTTGTCTGTGTTTAATTGCCCCCAGTGCCTAGCAGGCAAAAATGCCCTTAATATGAGATGTGCTCACTAGGGTTCTCTGCCCAGTAAATGACAGACAGTAGGTCGGTCATTCATTCATTCATTCATTCAATCAATCAATCAATCATTTATTGAGCATTTACTGTATGAAGAGTACTGTACTAAGCTCTTGGAAACTACAATTCAGCAGCATTCATTCAGTCATATATATTGAGCGCTTATTGTGTGCAGAGCACTGTACTAAGCGCTTGGGAAGTACAAACCGAAAACATATAGAAACGACCCCTACCCAACAATGTGCTCACAGTCCAGAAGGGGGAGACTGACAACAAAACAAAACATGTAGACAGATGTCAAAATCGTCATAATAAATAGAATTTCACAATACTCCAACAACCACCTTGCCACAGCTGACTGCCGTTAAACATGTCTTTGGGATTTTGTCAGCGGTAGAGAACCAACAAAATGTAAACGTAGATTCTTTCCTTCCAGAAAGATGAAATTCCTTCAATGGGTTCACATTCTAGAAGGGGGGAGGCAGACATCAAAACAAGTAAACAGGCATCAATAACATCAATATAAATTAGTAGAATTAATGATATATACACATCATCAATAAATGAAATGGAATTATGAATATGTACATATATAAACACAAGTGCTGTGGGGTGGGGAGGGGGGTAGAGCAGAGGGAGTGAGTGCGGGCGATGGGGAGGGGAAGAGGAGCAAGTGAAAGGGGGTGCTCAGTCTGGGAAGGCCTCCTGGAGCTTTCAGTAAGGCTTTGAAAGGAGAAGTGTGCTAGTTTGACGTATTTGAGGAGGGAGGGCTTTCCAGACTAGAGGGAGGATGCGGGCCATGGGTTGACAGTGGGACAGGCGAGACTGAGGCACAGTGAGGAGGTTAGCGGCAGAGGAGTGTAGTGTGCGGGCTGAGCTATAGAAGGCGAGAAGGGAGGTTAAGTGGGGGAGACAAGGTGATGGAGAGCTTGAGTTTTTGCTTGATATGGAGGTTGATAGGCAAGCACTGGAGAATTTTGAGGAGGGGAGTGACATGTCCAGAATGATTCCGTAGGAAGATAATCAGGGAAGCAGAACAATGTATAGACTGGAGTGGGGAGAGACAGGAGGTTGGGACATCCACAGGGCCTGTCCAACACAGTGAGGCCACTCAATGGCCTGTCTAACATCGTAAGCTCCTCGAAGGCAAGGTCACCTTGAGAGTAGGCCTGTCTGATGTTTTGAGCCCCTGTCCTGGAGACAGGGCCACAGGGACTTCGTGACATTCTGACATTGTGAGCCTCCCAAAGCAGGGGCTCTGCAAAGGTGAGCCTGTCTGACTTTGTGAGCCCCCTGAGGGAAAGGCCCGGGTACCAGGGAGAGAGAGAAAAATATGGGTGCATGGAAAAGGAGGCTAACTTCATGCCATGAACCCCAGATTTGAATCTTCAAATCTCAGGGCACCGGGAAGAACAATACAAATATGGGTGCTGGTAAGAAGGGACTGGCTTCATGCCATGAATCCCAGATTTGACATTTGGGTTTTCGTGGCCTGGGAGCCAGGAAGGACACTAAACGTTTGAGTGCCAGCAAAAGAGGGTCTAGCTTCAGGCCACAAACCCCAGAGCCCCAGGGCCTAAGAGTAATCACATGGGTGTTGGCAAAAGGAAATGCGGGGAGTGGGGGAACTGGCTATATGCCATGAACCCAGGAAACAGGGAGAGAGAAAAAAACATGGATGCTGGCAAAAGGGAGACTGGCTTCATGCCATGAGTCCTAGCTTTGAATCTTCCCATCTGAGTCTTCGTGGTGCAGGCACCAGAAAAAAATAATAAAAATATGGGTGCTAGCTAAAGGGGATTGTCTTCTTGGTGATGGTGATATTTATTAACTGCTTGCTATGTGTCAAGCATCGTTCTAAGCACTGGGGTGGATAAAATCTAATCAGGTTGGATTTAGTCCCTGTCTTCCAGTATTAATCCCTATTTTATGGATGAGGTGATTGAGGCACAGAGTAGTTAAATGTCTGTTGTGTGACCTTGGACAAGTCCAGGTGTGGAGGTAGGATTAGAACCCAGATCCTTCGCACTCCCAGGCCCATGCTCTGTCCATTAGACCATGCTGTTTCATGCCCCGAACCCCAAATCCAAGTCTTCCTTTTTGTATATTCTTGTCCCGGGTATTGGGAAGAACAATAAATGTAGGGGTGCTGGCAAAAGGAGAGACGGGCTTCATGCCATGGACCCCAGATTTGAATCTTCCCAGAGAGATCTTCATAGCCTAAGCACCTGGAAGAAAAATAAAATGGCGGCAGGCTAAGGGAGGCTTGGTTTCATACCAAGAGCTCCAGCTTTTAGTCTTCCTATTTGGGTCTTCACGGGCCAGGTCCTGGGAAGAGCGATTAAAAATATTTGTTCTGGCAAAAGGGAGGTTGGCTTCACGCTACTAACCAAAGATTTGAGTCTTCCTATTTGGGTCTTCATGGCTATGGTGCCGGGAAGAAGAATAACATGAGTACTAGCAAAAGAGGGCTGGCTTCATGTCCTGAACCCCAGATCTGAGTCGTCCCACTTGGGTCTTCACGGCTCACACACCATGATGAAGAATGATAAACATGGGTGTCGGGAATCGCGGATCTGGCTTCGTGCCATGAACCCTCGATTTGAGTCTTCCCATTTGGGTTTTCCAGGCCCAAGTGCCGGGAAGAACCATAAAAGTGTGGGTGCTGGCAAAAGGGAGGTTGGCTTCACGCCATGATCCTCAAAGGTGACTCCCTTTGGGGTCTTCATGACCTAGGTAGTAGAGAGAAAGGTAAAAAAAAAAAGGGTGCCAGCAAACTGAGCCTGGCTTCATACCATGAACTGCAGATTTGAGTCTTCGCTTTAGGGGCTTCATGGCTCAGGTATGAGGGAAAGAGTTAAAAATAGGGGGGCCGGCTTCATTCATTCATATTTATTGAGCGCTTACTGCGTGCAGAGCACTGGACTAAGCCCTTGGGAAGTACAAGTTGGCAACATATAGTACAAATTGGCAACATGCTGGGGTACATACACCTAAATCAGGTTGGACAAAGTCCCTGACCCAAAACGGGGCTCACAGTCTTAATCACCATTTTACAGATGAGGTAATTGAGGTCCAGAGAAGTTAAGTGACTTGCCCAAAGTCACACAGCTGGCAAGTGGCGGAGCCGGGGTTTGAACCCACCACCTCTGACTCCCAAGCCCGTGCTCTTTCCACTAAGCAACACTGCTTCTTGAGGGTTGGCCTCTGCTGCTAGATTGTAAACTCCTCGAGGGCAGGAGCTCATCTGTTCTCACTACTGTGACTCACAGCAATATGTCGGCAAATGTTACCATCATTCATTCATCCAGTCATTCAACTCACTCCATCGTATTTATTGAGCGCTCACTGTGTGCAAAGCACTGTACTAAGCTCTTGGGAGAGTGCAGTATAGAAACAAACTGACACATTCCTGCCCACAACGAGCTCACAGTCTAGGCCAAATTGCTTTTCACTTAAGGAAAAACAAAGCTTGCAATCCCTGTGCCTTGCCAAACTAGGGTTTGAAAATGACCCCAAGAAGCTCCCCCGAATGTTTACCATCCTTTGCCCTTCCAGGAGGAAGGTTCCGATTCTGGAAATAAAAGTGATTCAAGCAGCTCAGCTCTGCTGCAAGACGGGTGTTCAGCTAGGTCTAGGTCCCAGTGCTTAGTTCAGTGTTTGGCACAGGTAAACACTTAAAATTCCAGTCATCATCTCGTTTATAAGACCGGGTTCCATGTTTGTGCACGTGTGGGAGCAACTGATTGCAGAAGGAATTCCGTCTTTCTGGAAGGAAAGAATCTACTTTTACATTTTGTTGGATCCCCTACTGCTGACAAAATCCCAAAGAGGTGCTGGACGGCAGTCAGTTGGGGCCAGGTGCTTATTGGAGTATCGTGAAAGCAGCAGAAACCGCACTCTGGGGAAATACCGGGGTGACTGGTCAAGCATGGCAAGACCAAAATGGGGATCGGGAAGGGCTGGGATTCAAACATACCTGTTTTGAAAGCACAGAGCTCCTGGGAGCACCAGAGTGGGAAGCATTATGGTTATTAATAATGATAATGGTAATAATAATAATAATAATAGTAGTATTTGTTAAGAGCTTACTATTTGCCAGGCACTGTACTAAGCGCTGGGATAGATACAAGCAAATAGGGTTGGACATAGTCTCTGTCCCACACGAGACTCATGGTCTTAATCCCCAAGATTAAGAGGTAACAAGAGGTAACTGGCACAGTGAAGCTAAGTGACATGCCTAAAGTTACACAGCAGGCAGGTATTGGAGCTGGAATTAGAACCCAGGTCCTTCTGACTCCCAGGCTCATGCTCTATCTAATAATAATAATTGTGATATTTGTTATAGAAGCACAATTGTCAAGGTCCTGCTTTTGTCCACCTTTCTCCCCCTCTCCTGCCTAAGGCCCGCTTGACCACTTTGGGTTTGCCTGATGGGTTGCCCTAGAACCAATCAAGCCCCTGGCCCTACTTACCGCCTTAACAAAGGAGGTCCAGGACTAAACAGGAAATGCCCCCAGGAGGTTACTGCTTTCTATCCCAAAGTACCTCTCCTACTGGATTGTTCTGATCGTTGTGAATGCTGTACTAATGGTATATGGTATCCCCACTTCGATCCATACTTCACGCCGCTACCCGGATTCTCTTTGTCCAGAAACGCTGTGGACATGTTACTCCACTCCTCAAAAATCTCCAGTGGCTACCAATCAACCTACGCATCTGGCAGAAACTCCTCACCCTCGGCTTCAGGGTTCTCCATCATCTCGCCCCCTCCTACCTCACCTCCCTTCTCTCCTTCTACAGCCCACCCCGCACCCTACACTCCTCTTCCGCTAATCTCCTCACCGTGCCTCGTTCTCGCCTGTCCCGCCGTCGACCCCCGGCCCACGTCATCCCCCTGGCCTGGAATGCCCTCCCTCCCAACATCCGCCAAGCTAGCTCTCTTCCTCCATTCAAGGCCCTACTGAGAGCTCACCTCTTCCAGGAGGCCTTCCCAGACTGAGCCCCCTCCTTCCTCTCCCCCTCCTCCCCCCTCCATCCCCCCGCCTTACCTCCTTCCCTTCCCCACAGCACCTGTATATATGTATATATGTTTGTACATATTTCTTACTCTATTTATTTATTTTACTTGTGCACATATATTCTATTTATTTTATTTTGTTAATATGTTTGGTTTTGTTCTCTGTCTCCCCCTTCTAGACTGTGAGCCCACTGTTGGGTAGGGACCGTCTCTATATGTTGCCAACTTGTACTTCCCAAGCGCTTAGTACAGTGCTCTGCATACAGTAAGCGCTCAATAAATACGATTGATTGATTGATTGATATGACGAAGCTCTGTATTGCTTGAAGTTGAGCTGGCCTTGACAAGCAGCGGAATTTCTGCTGCTCAACTCCTCTCCCGACTAGTGTCGGATGAAGCGCTAATCGTAATAAAATCTGTCTCTGACATACTTTTTTTATGAGCACAACGCAGAGTCTGTAAAGTTTTTCTTCCACATTAAATGCTTACTTTATACCACTCCTTCATTCATTCATTCAATCGTATTTATTGAGCGCTTACTGTGTGCAGAGCACTGTACCACTGTACTAAACATTTTACAGATAAAGTACCTGAGTCTCAGAGAAGTGAAGTTGCTTGCCCAAGGTCATAGAGCAGACAAGTGGCAGGGCTGGGATTAGAACCCAGGCCCTTCTGACTCCCAGGTCTGCTCTATCCTTTAGAGCTGCTTCCTCTAAAGAGTTATAAAATAAGTCAACTCACAGGCAGTCGAGGAGACCTGGGTTCTAATCCCACTCTGACACTTGCCCACTGTTGTGACCTTGGGAAAGTCAGTTGGATGGACCTGAGTTTTCTCATCTGTAAAATGGGGAAAACCTCCCTCAAACCGTGAGCCCTATAAGAATCAGGGACTGTGCCCAATGTACACAAAGCACATAGTTTGTCCTTTAACAAATACCACTCATGTGGCCTGCCTGGGTGGGGAGGGACTGGGCAGAAGACGCCATACATTTAAAAATGTTTAGGATAGGCCAAGGCATCGGCATTCAAACAGCAGCTGGCCTGCAAGGGCACTAGTTACTCTGACCAGAGGGTCCAAGGGCACTAATTACTCTGACCAGAGGGTCCAAGATTATTGATCTTGGTGGCAGGATCCTACTTACTAAAGGTTTCCATCCTGACTGGCTCACCAGCAGAGTCTGTGGAAGGGCCTGAAACATCAACAGCTCACCAGGGTTTGTGCTTCTCTTATCTCAGCTGAGTCGTGAGCACTGGGAATGGATGTTAGGAGGAAGAGCAGCAGCAGTAGGTTTTTTAAATGGCATTTGGCATCTTCTAATGGCATTTTAATGGCATTAATGCTTACTGTGTGCAAGGCACGGTACAAAGTGCTGTGGTAGATACCAGGTAATCAGGTTGGACACAATCCCTGACCCACATGGGGTTCACAGTCTTAATTCCCCTTTTACAGACGAGGGGATTGGGGCACAGAAAAGTGAAGTGACCTGCCCAAGGTAACACAACAGACCAATGTGTGCCAAGTGATGCCGGCCAAAAACACCGGAGTCGTGTGGGGGAGTAAAGAATTACTCAGAGGATCGTTTTGCCGAGTAAGCTTTTATTATCCCGTCCAATTTCCCTCCCAGAATGAATTTAGTTCTTTTGGGTGTAACGCACGCAGCGGCCTCCGCTCCTTAGGGGAGGCGAGAACCCTGAGCACTCAGCCAGAGTTGCTCATAAGGTGTATCCTAGATTGTGTCGTTGACGGATTGGCTCTATCCTTTTACCGTCACGTTGCTGGGCAGATCGTAGAGGGAGGGAGGGGGTGCTTGTCAGTTTTACTTCCTCCCCTCAGTTTCCGCCCGTGATGCAGGCCTCACAAGCACCGTAGTAAACGGTGGGTTAGATACAAGATAACAGGTCGGACATAGTCCCAGTCCCACATAGGGCTCACACTCTTAATCCCCATTTTACAGATGAAGTAACTGAGAAGTGAAGTAAATTGCCTAAGGTCACACTGCAGACATGTGGTGGTCATTAATAGTACTGATAATAATGATGGTATTTGTTAAGTGCTCACTATGTGCCGAACAGTGTTCTAAGCTCTGGGGTACATAGAAGGTCATCAGGTCATCATCCCATGTGGGGCTCACAGTGGACCCAAGAGAACCCAAGGTGGGGATGCAGATAGGGAAGCAGCGTGGCTCAGCGGAAAGAGCCCGGGCTTTGGAGTCAGAGGTCAGGGGTTCAAATCCCGGCTCCGCCAATTATCAGCTGTGTGACTTTGGGCAAGCCACTTCACTTCCCTGTGCCTCAGTGACCTCATCTGTAAAATGGGGATGAAGACTGTAAGCCCCACGTGGGACAACCTGATCGCCTTGAAATCTCCCCAGCGCTTAGAACAGTGCTTTGCACATAGTGAGCATTTCATAAATGCCATCAACATTATTATTATTGTTATAGGAAAAATAACTCGGAGACACGAGTTCAGTTACAGCAGTAAAGGAGGAAGGTGGCTACCTGCCCGTTCACCTCCCGAGAGAGGTACGAGTGACAATTGGGTAGGGACCGTCCCTATATGTTGCCAACTTGTACTTCTCAAGCGCTTAGTACAGTGCTCTTCAAACAGTAAGCGCTCAATAAAGGCGATTGAATGAATGAATGAATGAATGACAAGCAGCCCCGAGTTCCATTCCCACAGTGTCTTTTATTGAGTTACACCAATGCGGGAGCGAGCAATGGGAACTTAAGGGAACCAATGAGGATCGACAGGATGGTCGTGAATTTTCGGTGGTCTCTTATCACAGCCTTGAGTTACTTGTTGTCAGCCCTACAACCTTGCATAGACAGGTGTTACTTGTTTACTGGACTTGAGGACATTCTGTTGTTGAGCCTTACATAAAATACAAAAAAAGGAGTTGCTCTCCGTCTGCACAAAATGGAGGATTACTGTCAGCATGCACAAGATACAGTCAGTCATGTCAAGTCCTCTGGCGGACAACAGAAGGGAAACTCAATTATCTTGCAGACTGGAATTGGAAGGGAAACTTAACTATCTTACTCGGAAGTCTGAGGAGAACTTGAATTCCCGAGGCGAAACTGAGTAATTTTGCGGAAAAGACTGAGGAGCACTAGGGTGGATGAGGAGAAACGGATTGAGAGGAGTTTGAGGAGCGGGTAAATTGTTCTTCCGGGAGGGACAAAGCCTGACAGATCGGTTGGAGCCCGAGGGGTAAATCAGCACGGGGTTGGGGGCGGGCGTGGTCGCGGTCCTCCCTGGCTTCTTCTGGTAATGAGCCGACGGGGCTGCAGACCCCGGGGAATCGGAGCAACAATGGGGAAATCCCTCTGCTTCCCCCTTACCCCCTTCAACAACCGATAAAAGGGGGAAATAACTGTTCCCCTGGGGCCGCGGAACAAAGAAAAGAAAACCATCCAAGAGCTGCGCTGAGACACCTTATTGGGGCCTAGGACAAAGCACCTAAGACTGGAACCAGGGTGGCATGCTGCGGGGGGCCAGACCCCTTCAAACTCCTCTGACATGGGACTATCTTCAAGAAAGGTGGGGAAGCCCGTCGGATTTGTAGCCGTTTTTGGTGATAATTGTGTGTGTTAGTGAGTGTGTGTCACGATCCATCCCCCTTTTAATTAGGCTAAGCGTGGACTAAAATGTTCCCGCTGTATACAGTGGAAATAATAATAATGGCATTTATTGAGTGCTTATTATGTGCCCTGTTCTAAGCGCTGGGAAGGTTACAGGGTGCTAAATTTGCCCCATAGGGGACTAACAGTCTTAATCCCCATTTTACAAATGAGGGAATTGATGCCCAGAGAAGTGGAGTGACTTGCCCAAAGTCACACAGCTGACAAGTGGCAGAGGCTCAGGACAGGGTTGTGTGGGGTCCTAGCTGAGCTCAAGTCAGCAGGGGTGTAAGCTGGGAGAGCAGGGGGTAGGGATTGTACTGGAAACTACACTTCATTCGTTCAATCTGTTTAGTGCTTAATCTGTGCAGAATATTGTACTAAGCGCTTGGAAAGTACAATTCAGCAACACAGACAGTGCCTGCCCACAACGGACTCACAGTCTAAAAGCGGGAAGAGGGACATCAAAACAAGTAAGCAGGCATCAATAACATCAATATAAATAAATACATTTATAGATATAAACACATCTTTAATCTAAATAAATAGAATTATAAATATGTACATATTTACTCAAGTTCTGTTTGGTGGGGGGGGTAGAGCAAAGGGAGCGAGTCGGGGTGAGGTACGGGGGAGCTGAAGAAAAGGGGGCTTAATCTGGGAAGGCCTCTTGGAGGAGGTGAGCTCTCGGTAGGGCTTTGAAGGGAGGAAGAGAGCTAGCTTGGCGGATGTGTGGAGGGAGGGCATTCCAGGCCAGGGGAAGGACGTGGGCCAGGGGTCGCCGAGTGTCGACGGTGGGACAGGAGAGAACGAGGCCCAGTGAGGAGGTTAGCTGGAGCAGAGGAGCGAAGGGTGCGGGCTGGGCTGGAGAAGGAGAGAAGGGAGGTGAGGTAGGAGGGGACAAGGGGATGGAGAGATTTGAAGCCAATGGTGAGGAGGTTTTGCTTGATAAGGAGGTTGATAGGCAACTACTGGGGATTTTTTGAGGAGGGGGGTGACATGTCCTGAACTTTTCTGTAGAAAGGTAATCGGGGCAGCGGAGTGCAATATGGACTGCTCTCCCTCCTCACATCCGCCAGATAAGTACACTGCCTCCCTTCAAAGTCCTACTGAAAGCCGCCTCCTCCAGGAGACCTTCCCAGATTGAGCCCCCGTTTTCCTCTAGTCCTTCCCCCTTCCCCATTGCCCCGACTGCCTCTCTCTGTTATGCCGCCCCTCCCCACCCCACAGCACTTGTGTATATAAGTACATATTTATTATTCTGTTTTATTAATGATGTGTATATATCCATAATTCTGTTCATAGTGATGCTTTTGATGCCTGTCTGCTTGTTTTGTTTTGTTGTCTTTCTCCCCTCTTCTAGACTGTGAGCCCATTGTTGGGTAGGGATTGTCTCTGTTGCCGAATTGTACTTTCCAAGCGCTTAGTACAGTGTTTAGCACAAAGTAAGCACTCAATAAATACGATTGAATGAATGAATGAAGTGGGGAGAGGCAGGAGGTTGGGAGGTCCGAAAGGATGCTGAATCAGTAATCCAGTGGGGGTAGAATGAGTGATTGTACTAACGTGGTGGAGGTTTGGTTTGGAGAGTAAAGTGTGGCTCTTGGCGATATGTGAAGGTGAGCCTGGCAGGATTTGGTGACGGATTGGTTGTGTGGGGTGAATGAGAGAGTAAAGTCAAGGATGACACCAAGGTTACAGGTTTCTGAGACAGGAAGGATGGTTATGTTGTCTACAGTGACGAGAAAGTTCCGGAGAGACCAGGATTTGGGAGGGAATAATAATGATGGTGATGACGACGACGGTGATGATGATATTTGTTAAGCACTTACTGTGTACCAAGCACTGTCCTAAGCACTGGGGTAGATACAAGATAATCAGTCTGTCCCATGTGGGGCTCACAGTCTTAATCCCCATTTTCCAGATGAGGTAACTGAGGCAGAGAAATGAAGTGACTTGCTCACAGCTGTGTGTCACACAGCTGACAAGTGCTGGAGCCGGGATTAGAACCCATGACCTCTGACTCGCAAGCCCGTCGTGCTGTTTCCACTGAGCCACACTGCTAATCGAAGCCCCGGGGCCGCTAATTCGACAGATAGAACAAACCGTCTTGCATCTGCGCCCCTGTCTACACATATTCAGTCCTTCTGCCTCTCCCCCAGTCTAGTCCATACTTCACTTTGCTACCAGCATTTTTCTACAGAAACATCCAGGATGCGTTTCCCCGCTCCTCAAGAAACTCCAATGATTGCCTATCCACCTCCTCATCAAACAGAAACTCCTCACTATGGGCATTAGAGCACTCGCTCAACTTGTCCCCCATCCTACCTCACCTCGCTTGTCTCCTATCACAACCCAACCCACACCCTTCACCTCTCTAATGCCAACCATTTGACTGTACCTCGACCTAGTCCGTCTCACCGCCGACCTCTCCCCGACCTCTCGCCCATGTTCTGCCTCTGGCCTGGAACGGCCTCCCTCCTCATATCCGACCTTCAAAGCCTCAATGAAGGCCAATCTCCTCCATGATGCCTTCCCTGACTAAGCCCTCCTTTCCTCTTCTCCCACTCCCTTCTGCATTGCCCTGACTTAATCCCTTCATGCGCCACCTCCCTTCCAGCACCTCACCCCTTACATCCATATGTGTAATGTATTTCTTTATATGGGTGCTGTCTCCCCCTCTAGACTGTAAGCTCACTGTGGTCACTGAAGCAGTGTAGCATAGTGGCAAGACCATGGGTTTGGGATTCAGAGTATGTGGGTTCTAATCCCAGCTCCGCCATTTGTCTGCTGTGCTACCTTGGACAAGTCACTTCAGTTCTCTGTACCTCAGTTACCTCACCTTTAAATATAGGAATGAAGACTTTGAGCCCATGTGGGACAACCTGATTATCTTGTATCCATCCCAGTGCTTGTAACTGTTTGGTATATGGTAAGCGCTTAACAAATACTTTAATAATAATAAATACATAAAACATAAATAATAATAATAATAATAATAAAGGAATGCCTCTGTTATATTGGGTCCAGTCAAGTCATCCTTGACTCCGCTCTGTCATTCACCCCACACATTCAATCCGTCACCAAAACCTACCGGTCTCACCTTCACAACATCGCAAAGATCTGTACTTCCCTCTCCATCCAAACCGCTACCTTCTTGGTTCAATCTCTCATCCTATCCCGACTGGATGACTGCATCAGTCTCCGTTCTGATCTCCTATCCTCCTGTCTCTTCCCGCTTCAGCCTATACTTCACTCTGCTGTCCGGATTACCTTTCTACAGAAACGCTCTGGGCATATCACTTCCCTCCTCAAAAATCTCCAGTGGTTGTCCATCAACCTTCGCATGAAGCAGAAACTCCTCACTATTGACTTGTTAGGTCTCCATTCCTTTGCCCCCTCCTACCTCACCTCCCTTCTCTCCTTGTACAGCCCAGCCCGCACACTCCTCTGCCGCTCACCTCCCCCCTGGGCCTCGTTCTCACCTGTCCCGCCTTTGACCCCCGACCCACGTCCTACCTCTGGGTTGGAATGCCCTCCCTCCACACATCCGCCAAACTAGGTCTTTTCCTCCCTTGAAAGCCCTGTTGAGAGCTCACCTGCTCCAGGACGCCTTCCCAGATTGAGCCCCCTCCTTATCCTCTGCTCCTCCTCCCCTCCCCATCTCCCCGACTCCCTCCCTCGGCTTTACTCCTTCCCACAGCACATGTGTATATTTGTACTTCGTTCTTATTCTATTTTTTTTATTAACGATGTGTATATATCTATAATTTTATTTATCTGTTTTGATGTCACTGATGTCTGTCTACTTGTTTTGTTTTGTAGTCTGTCTCCCCCTACTAAATTGTGAGCCTGTTGTTGGGTAGGGACTGTCTCTATCTGTTGCCAAATTGTACTTTCCAAGCGCTTAGTACATTGCTATGCACACAGGACGCGTTCAATTGATGCGATTGAATGAATGAATGAATATTGTTGTATTGTACTTCACCAACTGTTTCATATTGTGCTCTGCACAGAGTAATTGCCCAGTAAATCGAATTGACTGGTTGACTGATGAATTCTGCTCAGCCAGGGGCTTGGCCCTGTTGGTGGGGAGAGGGCAGAAACCCTTTCAGGCCACTGGTAGTTGATCCTTTGACCCCGCGAAAACTTGAACAATAACCGCACACTTGCTTGGCAGTGTGACCATCCAACCCCCGTGTCTTTGCCCTCCTCATCCCTGACTCTCCATCAGTGACCCAGCATGGACCATAAAGCACCCCTGCCTCTCTCTTCCCCATCCTTGACACTCCCCAAGTGATCCGGCAGGGACCGTTCAAAACCGCTGACCTTCCCTTCTCCATTAATCTCTCTGCTTCAGTTTCCTCATTTATAAAATAGGAATTAAGACTGTGAGCCCAGTGTGGGACAGGGACTGTGTACAACCCAATTATCTTGTGTCTACGCCAGTGGTTAGTACAGTGTCTGGCAGATAATAAGTGCTTAACAAAGACCGCAGTTGTTATTATTATTATCTGGGAAGCTGGATTTGGCCAGTCTTTGGGGGATTGATCAGTGTAGGTGCTCTTCTTATTTCTATTGCCACCTGACTTTTTTCATTTCTTAATTTCTGTCACTATTTTAGTGTTTGTTA
The DNA here is from genome assembly GCF_015852505.1 of Tachyglossus aculeatus. Lineage (NCBI taxonomy): Eukaryota > Metazoa > Chordata > Mammalia > Monotremata > Tachyglossidae > Tachyglossus > Tachyglossus aculeatus. Next base: position 527,760 of record NW_024044851.1, on the reverse strand, counting down.
GGTCTCGGCTCTTTCTGTTCAGTTGCTCGGATATGCATACAAATGATGCAGGGCCAAAAACGATTGTTCAAATTTCACAAACCCCAGAGTGTAGACAATACAGAAGGGACAAGGAGCCAGAGGAAAGAGGGTTTAAGCGGAGTTGTGACCTTAATGCTTTGGAGAGGGGGATAATGACGGTCTGGCACATGTGAAGGGAGGGAAAGGGAATTCCAAACCAGAGGAGGGACTTGGAAAAGGAGGCCGCAGGCCAGATAGACGAGATGGAGGCCCATGGGGTAAGCCGGCGCTGGAAGAACAAAGTACCACCAGGTGGCGATAGAGAGGCTCCGTGTGGGAGAGAAGCACCGCCGCCTAGTGGATAGAGCCTGGGGGGTCAGACCTGACTTCTAATCCAGGCCCTGCTATATGTCTGCTGAGTGACCTTGGGCAAGTCATTTCACTCTTCTATGCCTCAGTTATCTTGTCACTAAAATAATAATAATAATAAAATAATAATCATAATAATCATAATAGTTATTATGGTGGTATTTGTTAAGCACGTACTGTGTGCCTAACACTGTTCTAAGTCTTGGGGAAGATGCAGGTTAATCAGATCGAACAGAGTCCATGTCCCACATGGGACTCACAGTCTTAATTCCCATTTTATGAATGAGGTAACTGAGCCTCAGAGAAGTTGTGACATGCCCAAGATCACAGAGGAGACATGTGGTGGAGCCGGATTTGGAACCCACGTCCTCGGGTTTCCAGGCCCGTGCCTCCCGGAACGACACCTGATGCTGTGAGGGGGTGATTGAGAGGTGCAGCTTCACAGAATACTGCCTAGTAGCACTATGGGGCGGTAGAGAGGAGCAACACCCCAGAACAAGCTTACTGTGGTATAATAATAATCATCATCATAATAATAATAATAGTAATAATAATAGTACTTTTTATGTGCTTACTTTGTACCAAACACTGTTGTAAGAGCTAGGGTAGATCCAAGGTATTCTGGTTGCACACAGTCCCTGTCCCATATGGGCCTATGAGGCCCATATTAGTTTTAATCCCCATTTTACAGGTGAGATAACTGAGGTAACTGCACAAGGTCACACAGCAAGCATGTGGTAGAACCAGGATTAGTACACATGACCTTCTAACCCCCAGGCCCATCCTATCCACTAAGCCACGAAGCCACGCTGGCTTAGTGGAAAGAGCACGGGCTTGGGAGTCAGAGGTCATGAGTTCTAATTTCAGCTCTTCCACTTGTCTGCTGTGTAACCTTGGGAAAGTCACTTAACTTCTCTGTTCCTCAGTTACCTAGACTGTGAGCCAGTTGTTGGGTAGGGAACTTCTCTATGCGTTTCCAACTTGTTCTTCCCAAGCATTTAGTACAGTGCTCTGCACACAGTAAGCATTCAATACTATTGAATGAATGAATGAATGAATGAATATAAAATGGGGATTAAGACCGTGAGCCCCATGTGGGGCAACCTGATTACTTTGTACCTATCCCAGTGCTTAGAACAGTGCAGCGTGCTTAGAACAGAGAAGCAGCGTGGCTCAGTGGAAGCAGCACAGACTTTGGAGTCAGAGGTCATGGGTTCAAATCCTGTTTCTGTCCATTGTCAACTGTGTGACTTTGGGCAAGTATCTTAACTTCTCTGTGCCTCAGTTAACTCATCTATAAAATGGGGATTAAGACTATGGGCCCCCCGTGGGATAACCGTGCAACCACCCTAGCGCTTAGAGCTGTGCTTTGCACTTAGTAAGTGCTTAATGAATGCCATAAAAAACGTGCTTGGCACATAGTAAGTGCTTAACAATAGAGAAGCCGCGTGTCGCAGTGGAAAGAGCCCGGGCTTTGGAGTCAGAAGGCACGGGTTCAAATCCCGGCTCTGCCAATTGTCAGCTGTGTGACTTTGGGCAAGTCAGTTAACTTCTCTGTGCCTGTTACTTCATCTGTAAAATGGGGATTAAGACTGTGAGCCCCATGTGGAATAACCTGATCACCTTGTATACTCCAGTGCTTTGCACATAGTAAGCGCTTAACAAATGCCATCATCATTATTATTAAGTACAATTATTATTATTATTATTATTATTATTATTATCATTATAGGGTACTGTACTGCCACCAAGCGCAGCCTTCCTGAACAAGCCCGCTGCTGTCACCAGGGGGTGATAGAGAGGTGCAGCCTCCCAGAAAAACGATTGGTGCCACCAGGGGGCAGGCTGCTGCTCTCCGACCAGAGAATTGTTCTGGTTCGAGGGGCCAGGGACATCTCTCCAGAGCAGCTACACAGTGCTTCTCCTCTGCCTCTTACACCGTGGAGACATTCCACCCCCAGATTTATCCCATTACGAAGTGACCTGTACTGCTACCCCACAGGGAATCTGTGTGTGTGTGTGTGTGTGTGTGTGTGTGTGTGTGTCTGTGTCTGTGTGTGTGTCTGTGTGTGAATAATCTGGGGGAAGATCAGTAATGAAGCGGATGGCTGCCACTCATGGGAGAACAGTGTCTGGGGCTCTGTGCAGGAAGCTAGTTCTGTCTGACTCGATTGGGACCGAGAAGAGCCAGAGCCCTTAATTCTATAGACGGGGCAAGCTTTGCTGTGTCTCTAGTCCCTCTTCAGGGTCACTGTAAAGTCTCAGTCCCCAGAGAAAGGACATTTCTGGGCATAACACAGAAGCTTGAGGGATCCAGTGTCAGGCGGAGGACAGAGTGTCTATCAGGGTCTCTATCCTAATTTTCTCTGAGAAGCAAAGTGCGCAGACTCCTACCTGAGGTCAAGGAAGCAGGGGTGTGGGCGGGGAGGACAAAAGGCACGTATTTAGAAATTGCACTCTTTATCTACTGTGCGGTTCTGCACCTTCAATCGATCAGTTGGGTTGATGGAGATCTTGCTGTGTGCAGAGCACTATACTAAGACCTTGGGAGAGTACAGGATGACAGACACATTCCCTCCCTACAATAAGATTAATATTAATGATAATGTTGGTATTTGTTAAGTGCTTACTATGTGCCAAGCACTGTTATAGGCACTGACACTGTTCTTGGTGCTTACCGTATCGGCGAGACTGTAGGTCCTGGAGTAACAGAACTAGGGGTGCAGGAAGGAGGACAAAGCAGGTTTTCTTTTCTAGAAATGTAATTCTATATAGTGTGTAGATCTGTCCCTCCAGTGTATGGAGAACAAGCCACTTCTGGGGATGTGAGGAAGGGATGGGTAAGTGTAGGGCAGAATGTGGCAGTCAGAGTAGCTGCAGATCCACTTAACCATGTTGGGCCGGGAGGGGGCAGGGAGAGTGATCAAATGTATTGGCAAAACTAGGTTGTCTGTGCTGCCCCCCGCCGCCTTTTCCTGCCTCCCCGCTTCCCCTTCCCACACCCAACTTTGAGCACTGGTTTTCCTTTCAACAGATGTGGTCCCGGTCAGACGCTTAGGATCACCGGTTCAGGTGTCTCACGACCAGGGTTCAGAACTCGACATGTCCACGGGCAGGGACTAGAGGAGAGGCTCCAGTGCCACTTCACTACGATGAGACCGAGGTTCTTCTGCCTATCCCCAGAGGAGGCCAGAGTGAGTCCCGACGTCCCCCATCCCGCAATAGCATGTCCAGGCTGCTCAAAGACCTCCAGCCAAAATCCCCTGGCAGCTCACAGCTCAGGGCAGGATGGCCGAGGGGAGAATCTAGTTACAACTCATTTAAAAAAAACTGCTCAATGCATCTCTCCAGCGTTGAGGTGTATCTTTCTAATGTGGACAGAGGTCAATGCCCAGACATGTCCTGCTTTCAAGATGGAGTCCTGGGTGGCACAATCCTCCAAAAGACGGGGTGGGTGTGTGTGTGTGTGTGTGTGTGTGTGTGTGTGTGTGTGTGTGTGTGTGTGTGTATTTATGAGTGTGTGTATGATAGACTAGCAAAGTTTTGGTTCAACCCACACTTCATTTATCCATTCAATCGCACTTATAACAACAGTATTAATAATGTTATTTGTTACGTGCTTACTATGTGCCAAGCACTCTTCTGAGCAAGGGGTAGATACATCAATCAATCAATCAATCGTATTTATTGAGCGCTTACTGTGTGCAGAGCACTATACTAAGCGCTTGGGAAGTACAAGTTGGCAACATAGATACATGGTCATCAGATTGTCCCACCAGGGGCTCACAGTCTCAATCCCCATTTTGCAGATGAGGTAACCGAGGCGCAGAGAATTTAAGTGGTTTGACGTACGTTAAGGTCACACAGCTTACAAGTGGCGGAGCCAGGATTAGAACACAAGTCCTCTGACATCCAAGCCTGTGCTCTTTCCACTAAGCCATAGAGCGCTTAAAGTGAGAAGAGCACTACACTAAGCGCTCGGGAAAGTACAGTACAGCAAAAAAGAGAGATGATCCCTGCCAACAATTAGCTTTCAGTCTAGAGGAGGAAACAGGTACTAATACAAGTAAAAAGGCATCAGAACATCAATACAAGTAAACAGGCATCAATTCGAAAAATACGATTACAGATATAATTAACAAAATCATTCATTCATTGAGTCATATTTCTTGAGCGCTTACTGGGTGCAGAGCACTGTACTGAGCGCTATATGTTGCCGACTTGTACTTCCCAAGGACTAAGTACAGTATTCTCCGCGCAGTAAGCGTTCAATAAATACGATTGAATGAATGAATGAATGACCAGGGCCTAGAAGAGGGGGAGGCCAGGGTAGGGAAGCACATGTGACCAGAGCTGGGAGGCAGAGGGGGACCAGGGCTGGGAGGCAGAGGGGCTACTGGGTCGGGAGACAGAGGGACCAGGGCCGAGAGGTAGAGGAGGACCAGTGCCGAGATTCAGTGGGGGACGAAGGTCAGGCAGCAGGGGTGGACCATGAGTAGGAGGCGGGAGGGGGACCAGGGCCAGGAGGCAGAGGGGGACAAGGGCGGGAGGCAGAGAGAGACCATGGCCGGAGACAGAGGGTTACCTGGGCCGGGTGATAGGCAGACCAGGGAAGGGAAGAAGAGTGGTACCTGGGCCGCGGGTTGGGGGACCAGGGCCGGGAGGGAGAGGGTTACCTGGGCCGGGAGGCAGAGGGGGACCAAGGCCGAGAGGCGGTGGGGGATCAGGGCAAGGAGGCAGAGGGAGACCAGGGCCTGGAGGCAGAGGCGGGGACCAAGTCATGGAAGGAGAGGGGCACCAGGGCCAGGAGACAGAGAGGTACCTGGGCCGGGATACAGGGGGACCAGGGCAAGAAAACAGAGGGGTCCCAGGGCCGGATGGCAGAGGGGGACCAGGGCCAGGAGGCATAGGGGTTTTCTGGGCTGAAAGACAGGGTGACCAAGACAGGGAAGGAGAGGAGTACCTGGGCCGGGAGATGGGGGACCAGGGACGGGAGGCAGAGGGGGACCAGGGCCAGGAGGAATAGGGATACCTGGGCCGGGAGACAGAGGGGGACCAAGACCGAGAGGCCAGGGGGACAGGGGCAGGGAGGCATAGGAGGACCGGGATGAGAGGCAGAGGGGGATCAGGACCGAGATGCAGTGGGGACAGGGGCAGGGAGGAATAGTAGGATCAGGGCTGGGAGGCAGAGGGGGATTAGAACCGAGACACAGTGGGGACCGGGGCAGGGAGACATAGGAGGACCAGGGCTGGGAGACAGAGGGGGACCAAAATGGGGAGGCAGAGGAGTTCCTGAGCCGGGAGACAGGGGGTCCAAGGCTGGAATGTAGAGGGGACCCTGGGCTGGGACGGAGAGAGACCCATGAACCTGGGGATAGAAGGAGAACTGGGCCGGGAGGCACAGAGGGACGAAGGCCGGGAGGCAGAGGAGGACCAGGGCAGGGTGGCAGACGGGGACCCGGACCAGGAGGCAAAGTGGTATCTGGGCCGAAAGACAGGTGAACCAGTGCCGGGAGGTAGAGGGAACCCAAGTCCAGGACGTAGAGATGGACCAGGGCCTGGAGGTAGAAGGAGACCGTTCATTCATTCAATTGTATTTAGCGCTTGCTGTGTGCAGAGCACTGTACTAAGTGCTTGGGAAGTACAAGTTGGCAACATATAGAGATGGTCCCTACCCAATAGTGGGCTCACAATCTAGAAGGGGGAAACAGAGAACAAAACAAAACATATTAACAAAATGAAATAAATAGAATAAATATGTACAAATAAAATAAATAGAGTAATAAATACGTACAAACATATATACATATATACAGGTTCTGTGGGGAGGGGAAGGAGGTAAGGTGGGGAGGATGGGAAGCGGCGGGCCCTGGAAACAGGGAGACCAGGGCCTGGACACATAAAGGGACCAGGTCCGGGAGGCAGAGGGGGACCAGGGCCTAGAGGCAGAACGGGACCGGTGCCAGGAAGCAGATGGGTACCTAGGCTGGGAGACAGGGGTACTAGGGCCGAAAGGCAGAGTGGGACAAAGGCTGAGAGGCAGGCGGGGGACCAGGACGGGGAGGCAGAGGGGGACCAGGGTGGGAAGGCAGAAGGGTCCTTGGGCAGGGAGATGGGGACCAGGGCCGAGAGGCAGAGGTTGACTAGGGCCGGGAGGCAGATGGGGACCAGGGCCAGGAGGCAGACTGGTTCCTAGGCCATGAGACGGGGACCAGGGCCGTGATGGAGAGAGGGACCAGAGCCTGGAGGTCGAGGGAAACCAGGGCCGGGAGGCACAGAGGGATCAGGGCTGGAAGGCAGACGGAGATCGGGGCAGGGAGGCAGAGGGGGACCAGGGTCAGGTAGTAGAGGGGTACCTGAGCCGGGAGGCACACGGGGTCCAGGGCCGAGAGGCAAAGGGGGATCAGGACGGAGATGCGGGGGCGACAAGAGCAGGGAGGTAGAGGGGGATCAGGGTCATTAGGCAGAGGGAAACCTGGGTCAGGAGACATGTGGACCAGGGCTGAGAAGCAGAGGGGGTCCAGGGCCGAGAGGCAGGGGGTGACCTGGTCATAGACGCTGATGCGGACCAGGGCCAGGAGGCAGAGGGGTACCTGGGATGGGAGGCAAAGGGGGACCAGGGCGGAGAAGCGTGGGCGACAAGGGCAGGGAGGCAGAGGGTGACCAGGGCCTGGAGGCTGAGCTGGGCCAGGGCTAGGAAGCAAAGGGGTACTTGGGACGGGAGATGGGGGACCACGGCCGAGAATGCAGAGGTAGACTCAGGCCGGGAGGCAGATGGGGACCTGGGCCAGGTGGCAGAGGGGTACCTAGTCCGGAACCAGGGCCGGGAGGTAGAGGGGACCGTGTTTCGGGACGGAGACTCAACCAATGGCCTGCAGGTTGAAGAAAACCAAGACCCGGTTGCCGTGGGGGACTAGGGCCGGGAAGCACGGAGGGACCAGGGCCAGGAGGCAGAGGGGGACCAGGGCAGGGTGGCAGGGGTGGGCCAGGGCTAGGAGGCAGAGCCGTACCTGGGCCAGTAGACAAAGGGGAACCAGGTTCGAGAAGCAGGGGATCAAGGGCAGGGAGGCAGACGGGACCAGGGCCGGGATGCCAAGGAGGGCCAGGGATGGAAGGCAAATGGGGACCAGGGTAGGTAGGCAGAAGGCTACCAGGTCCAGGAGACTGAGGGTTATGTGGGCCGGGAGACAGGGATCCAGGGCCGGGAGGCAGAGGAGGACCAGGGCCTGGAGGCAGAGGCGTACCTGGGTCTGGGGACGGGGGACCAGAGCTGAGAGCTAGAGCGGACCCAGCGCCGGGACGGAGAGAGACCCAGGGGCGTGGAGGTAGAAGGAGACCAGAGCCGGGAGGCAGAGGGGGACCTGGGCCAGGAGGCAGAGGGTTACCTGGGTCGGAAGACAGGGGGACCAAGGCCGGGAATCAGAGGGGTACTTATGCTGGAAGGCAGAGCGGGACCAGGGCCAGGAGGCAGTGTGGTACCTGGGCGGGGAGACAGAGGGGGATCAGGAACAGGAGGTAGAGGGGTACCTCGACTGGGAGATGGAGTCCAGGACTGGGAGGCAGAGGGGCACCAGGTCCCGGAGGCCGAGGGGGACCAGCGCCGGGAGGCAGAGGGTGACCATGCCTGGAGGCAGAGTGGTACCTTGTTCTTGAGACAGGGGGACCAGGGCCGGTAGAAAGAGACCAGTGCCGGGAGGCAGAGGAGGACCAGGGCCGGGAGGCAGAGGGGTTCCTGGGTATGGAAAGCGGGGGACAAGGGCCGGAAGGTAGAGCAGACCCAGGGTCGGGACAGAGAGAGGGACCAGGGCCTGGAGGCACAGAGGTACCAGGGCCTAGAGGTAGAGGGTGACCAGGGCCAGGAGGCACAGAGGTACCAGGGCCTAGAGGTAGAGGGTGACCAGGGCCAGGAGGCAGAGGGGTACCTGGGTCTGGAGACAGGGGGACCTGGGCTGGGAGGTAGAGAGGACCCAGGATCAGAACGAAGAGAGACCCAAGGGCCTGGAGGTAGGAAACAAGGCCCGGAGGCAGAGGGGACCAGGGCCGGGAGACAGTGGGGGACCAAGGCCAGGAGACAAAGGGGGAGCGGGGTCGAGAGGCGGGCGGTGACCAGGGCCAGGTGACAGAGGGGTACCCGAGCCGGGTGATGGGGGTGTTCCTCTGCCTCCCTGCCCTCGTCCTTCCCGTTACCTGGATGTAAAGGGGAACTAGGGCTGGAAGGCACAGGGGAACAAGGGATGGGAGGCAGAAGGAGACCAGGGTAGGGTTCCAGGGGGAACCAGGGCCAGGATACCGAGGGCTACATGGGCCGGGGGAGGGGGGACCATGGCCGGGAGGTGGAAAAGGCGGACCAAGGCCAGGAAGCAGGGGGGTACCAGGGACGAGAGACAAAGGGGACCAGGGCCGAGAAGCGGGGGTGACAAGAGCAGGGAGGCATAGGGGGACCAGGGACTGTAGACAGGGGTGACCAGGGCCGTGTGGGAGAGAGGTACCTGGGTCGGGAGACAGGGGGACCAGGGCCGGGAAATAGGGGGTTCCTCTGCCACCCTGCCCTTTTCCCCCCGCTTCCTGGAACTAAAGGAGAACAGGGGCTGACAGGAACAGGGGAACCAGGGACGGAGGCAGAGGGGGACCCGGGCCAGGATTTAGAAGGGTACCTGGGCCAGGAGATGGGGGACCGGGGATGGGAAGTAGAGGGGACCCAGAGCCAGAAGGCAGAGGGGGACCAGTGCAGGGTGGCAGTGGGTGACCCGGGCCAGGAGGCAGAAGGATACCTTGGCCGGGAGATGGGGGACCAGGGCTGGGAAGAAGAGGGGGACCTGGGCCAGGAGGCAGATGAGTACCTTGGCTGGAAGGCAAAGGGGTACCAGGGCCGAGAAGCGGTGGGGGACAAGGGCAGGGAGGCAGAGGGGTATCAGGGCCTGGAGGCAGAAGTGGACTAGGGCCAGGAGACAGAGGGGTACCTGGGCCGGGATATGGGGGACCAGGGCCAGGAGGCAGAGGGTTACCTGCGCGGGGAGACTGGGGGACCAAGGCCTGGAGGTAGGGGGAACACAGGTCTGGGAGGCAGAGGGGAACCAGGGCAGGATGGCAGAGGGGACCATGTCCAGTAGGCAGAGGGTTACGAAGACTTGTAGACGGGGTACCAGGGCCAGGAGATAGAGGGGGACTAGGGCCAGCTGTCTGAGGGGTACCTGGGCAGGGAGGCAGACGGGGACCAGGGCCAGGAGAGGGGGGTACCAGGGCCAGGAGGCAGAGTCGTACCCAGGCCGGTAGACGGGGGACCAGGGCCGGGAGTCAGAGGGAGATCAGGGCCAAGAGACAGAGGGGTACCTGTGCCGGGATACGGGGGACCTAGGCCAGGATGCAGAGGGTTAACTGGGCGGGGACACTGGGGGACCAGGGCCTGGAGTTAGGGAGAACCCAGGTCCGGGAGGAAGAGGGGTACCAGGGCAGGGAATTATGGGGGGACCATGGCCAGGAGGCAGAGGGGTACCAAGCTTTGTAGATGGGGGACCAGGGCCATGAGGTAGAGGGGGACCAGGGCCAGCAGGCTGAGGGGTACCTGGGCAGAGAGGCTGATAGGGGCCAGGGCCAGGAGGCAGAGGGGTACCCGGGCCGGTAGACGGAGGACCAGGGCCGCGAAGCCCAGGGGGACAAGGTCAGGAAGTCAGAGGGGAACCATGGCCCGGAGACAGAGGGGGAGTAGGGGTGGTAGGCAGGGGACCAGGGTTGGGAGACAGAGGGGTACATGTGCTGGGCGACAGTGGGACTAAGGCAGAGAAGCAGAGAGGAACCAGGGCCGAGAGGCGGGGGCCAACCAGGTCAGAGAGGCAGAGGCCGGCCAGTGCCGGAAGCATACGGGGGCCAGGGCAGGAAGGCAGAGGGGTACCTGGGCCAGAAGACTAGGGGAACAGGGTCCGGAGGTTGAGGGGACGCAGGGCCTGGAGGGAGAAGGGGACCCCGTCAGGGCGGCAGTGGGGGACCAGGGCCAGGAGGCATAGGGGTCCCTGGGCCGGGAGATGGGGGATCAGGGCCAGGAGAGAAATGGGGACTAAGGCCAGGAGGCAGAGCAGTACCTGAACCGGAAGGCAAAGAGGGACCAGGGCCGAGAACCGGGGAGTAGGGCCAGCAGACAGAGGGGTTCCTCTGCCTCCCTGCCCTTGTTCCCCGGCTTCTTGGAACTAAAGGGGAAATAGGTCTGGCAGACTTAGGGGAACCAGGGCCAGGAGGCAGAGGAGGACCAGGGCAGGGTGGCTGGGTGGACCAGGTCCGAGAGGAGGGGTGGACCAGGGCCGGGTGGTAGAGGGGAACCCGGTCCGGGTAGGGAGGGTAGGGAGTCAGAGTGGGAGCAGGAGGCAGCGGGGACCAGGGTCAGGAGGCAGAGGGGCATCCGGGCCGGTAGATGTTGGACGAGGGACGGGAGGTAGAGGGGGACCAGGGACAGGAGCAGGGCTGACAAGGGCAGAGAGGGAGAGGGGGACCCGGGCTGGGAGGCAGAGAGGTACCTGGGCCTGTATACGGGACATCTAGGCTGGTAGTTAGAGAGGATCCAGGGCTGGGACAGAGAGAGGGTCCAGGGCCTAGAGGAAGAGGGAGACCAGGGCTGGCAGGTACAAGCGGACCAGTGCCGGGAGACACAGGGGACCAGGGCCGAGAGATACAAGGCGACGAGACCTGGGAGTAACTGGGCACCAATGCCGGTAGGCAGAGTGCTACAAGGTCCGGGCAGAAGATGGGGACCAGGACAGGGAGAGAGATTGGACCTGGGTCCGGATGAAGTAGGGGACCAGGGCCAGAAGGTCGGTGGAGAACAGGGCCAGAAAGTAAAGTTGGACCAGTGGGAACGGCAGAGGGAGACAAGGGCCAGGAGTCAGAGGTGGACCAGGTCCACGAGGCAGGTTACCTGGGCAGAGACAGGGGGATTAGGGCCGGGAGGCAGAGTGGGACCAGGGCCAGGAGGCAGCACAGTACCTGTGCCAGGAGGCAGAGGGGGACCAGAGCGGAGGGGCGGGGGACCGGGGCAGGGAGGTAGAGGGGGACCAGGGCTATAGAACAGAGTGGTAGCTGGACCGGGAAACGGGGACCAGGGCCAGGAAGCAGCAGGGTACCTGTGCTAGAAGGCAGAGGGGGACCAGAGCTGAGGAGTGGGGGGACTAGGGCAGGGAGGCAGAGGGGGACCAGGGCTACAAGGCAGAGTGGTACCTGGACCGGGAAACGGGGACGAGGGCCAGGAGGCAGAGGGGTACCTGGAACGGGAGACAGGGGGACTAGGGCCGGTTGGTAGAGGGGACCCAGGGCCGGGAAGGAGAGAGACCCAAAGGCCTGGAGGTAGAAAGAGACTAGGGCCAGGAATCAAGAGGGACCAGGGTCGGGAGGCAGAGGGGGACCAGCGCAGGGTGGCAGAGGCGGACCAGGGCCAGGAGGCAGAAGGATACTTGAGGGCCGAGAAGCAGAGGGGTACCTAGGCCAGGAGATGGGGGACCAGGCCTGGGAGGTAGAGGTGACCCAGGGCCGAGATGGGGAGAGCCTCACGGGCCTGGATGTAGAAGGAGACCAGGGCCGGGAGGCAAGCGGGACCAGGGCCGGGAGGTAGGTAGGGACCAGCGCAGGGTGGCAGAGGGGGGCCAGAGCCAGGAGGCAGAAGGGTACCTGAGCCTGGAGACAGGGCAACCAGAGCTGGGAGGCAGAGAGGTACCTAGGCGGGGAGACGGGGTACCAGTGCCGGGGGGCTGAGGGGGGAAAAGGTCCAGGATGCGGCGGGGTACCTAGTCCGGGGTTCAGAAGGGGACTCGGGCCGAGAGGCCGGGGAGACCAGGGCAGGGAGGCAGAGGGTGACCAGGGCGTGGTGGCAGAGGGGGACCAGGACTGAGAGGTGGGAGAGACCAGGGCATGGAGACAGACGGGGACCATGGCCGGGAGGCAGAGTGGTACCCGGAGCGGGAAACAAGGGGACCAGTGCCAGGAGGTAGAGGGGTACCTGGGCTGGGAGGCAGGGAGACCAGAGCGAGCAGGTAGAGGGAAACCAGGGCCACGACGAAGAAAAGGACCAGGTCTTGGAGGTAGAGGGAGAACAGTGCCGGAAAGCACAAAGGGACCAGACCCCAGAGGCAGAAGGCGACCAGGGCCAGGAGGCAGAGCGGTACCTGGACTGGGAGGCAGAGGGGTACCAGGGCCAGTAGGCAGAGGGGTACCTGGGCCAGCAGGTAAGGGGACCAGGGCCTGGAGGTAGAGGGTACCCAGGCCTGGGACGGAGAGAGACCCAATAGCCTGGATGTAGAGGGAGATTCGGGATGGGAGGCACAGAGTGACCAGGGCCGGGAGACATAGAGTGAACTGGGACGGGAGGCAGCGGGACTAGGGCCGAGATGTGGGGGGAACCATGATAGAGAGGCAGAGGGGGACCAGCATGGGGAGGCAGAGGGGGTCAGGGCCCAGAGGCAGAGGGGGTACCTGGTCCAGGAGACAGGGGAACCAGGTCCAGGATGCAGAGGGAGAAAAGGGTCAGGATACGGCAGTGTACCTGGGCAACGAGGCAGAGGAGGACCACTTCGAGGAGCAGAGGAGAAGCAGGTCCGAGAGGCAGGCGAGGAGCAGGGCAGGCAGAGGGGGACCAGGAATAGGAGGTAGAAGGGGACCAGGGTGGGGAGGCAGAGGGGGACCAGGGCTGAGAGGTAGTGGGGTACCTGGGCTGGGAGACAGTTGGACCAGGGCCCGGAGGTAGAGGGAACCAAAGGCCGGGATTGAGAGAGACCCAAGGGCCTGGAGGTAGAAGGAGACCAAGTCCAGGATGCACAGAGGGACCAGGTCCGGGAGGCAGAGGAGTACCTGGGCCAGGAGACAGGCGGCCAACAGCCAGGAGGCAGAGGTGTACTAGACCAGGAGACGGGCAGCAGAGCTGGGTTGTATATGGCTGGGGTGGAGAGGATAGCCAGGCCTAGAGGTAGATGAGGACCAGGGACAGAAGGCAGAGGGATACCTGTGCTGGGAGATGAGGGACGAGGCCCGGGAGGCAGAGGGTGACCTGGGCCAGGAGACAGAGGAACCAGGGTCGGGAGACAAAGCGGGGGCGACAAGGGCAGGGAGGCAGAGGGGGACCAGAGCCGGAAGGCCGAGGGGGACCAGGGCCTGGAGGCAGGGGGGTACCTGGTCCGGGAAACGGGGAATAGGGCCTGGAGGTTGAGGTGACCCAGGGCCGTGACGGAGAGCGGGACCAGGGCCTGGAGGTTGAGGGGGACCAGGGCCAGGAGTCACAGAGGGACCAGAGCCAGGATGCAGACGGGGATCAGGTCGAGGAGGCAGAGGGGGACCAGGGCCAGGAGGCAGAGGGGTACTTGGGACGGGAGACAGGAGGACCAGGGATGTGAAAAGGAGAGGAACAAGTGCCGAGAGGCAGGGGACGAGCAGATCAGAGAGGCAGAGGCAGACCAGAGCCGGGAGGCAGAGGAATACCTGGGCTGGAAGATGGAGACCAGGGCCGGGAGGCAGAGGGGGAACTGGACCGAGAGACGGGGGACCACGGCCGGGAGCAGAGGGTGACCAGGGCCAGGAGGTAGAGACGTATCTGCGCCGGGAAGTAGAGTGGGACCATGGCCAAGAAGTAGGGAGAACAGCGATAGGGAGGTATAGGGAGACCTGGGCCAGGAGACAGGGAGACCAGAGCCGAGAGGGGGACCAGGGCCAGGAGGCAAAGTGGAACCTGGGCCGGGAGGAAGGGGGACCCGGGCTGGGAGGTAGATGTGACCTGGGGTGGGACAGAGAGAGGGAGCAAGGCCTGGAGGTCCTGGGAGACCAGGGCCGGGAGGCACAGAAGTACCAGGGCCCGGAGGCAGAGGGGGACCAGGGCCAGGAAGCATAAGGGTACCTGGGCCGGGGGACAGGGGACCAGAGCCCGGAGGCAGAGGGGTACCTGGGCCAGAAGACAGGAGGACCAGGGCTGAGAAGTAGAGAGGGAACAGGGCCGAGAGTCACGTGGTGACCAGATCATAGACGCAGAGGCAGAACAGGGCCTGGAGGCAGAGGGGAACCTGGGCCGGAGGCAAAGGGGTACCAGGGTGGAGAAGCATGGGCGACAAGGGCAGGGAGGCAGACGGGGACCAGGGCCGGGCGGCCGAGGGGCAGCAGGACCTGGAGGCAGAGAGGGACCAGGGCTAGGAGGCAGAGGGGTACCTGGGCCGGGAGACAGTGGGACTAGAGCCGATAGGCAGAGGGGCACCTGGGCCGGGAGGTAGAGGGGACCCAGGGCCTGGATGGAGACTCACCCAAGGGCCTGGAGCTAGAAAGAAACCAAGGCCGGGAGGCCCTGAGGGACGAGGGCCGGGAGGCACAGAGGGACCAGGTTCAAGAGGCAGATGGGGACCAGGGCAGGATGGTGAGGGGGGACCGGAGTCAGGAGGCAGAGGGGTACCTGGGCCGGGATACAGGCGGGGACCAGGGTCTAGAAGCGGGGGTACAAGAGCAGGGAGGCAGAGGGGGACCAGGGTGGGTAGGCCAAGAGGGACCAGGGCCAGGAGGCAGAGAGGTACCCAGGCCGGGAGATACGGGGACCAGGGTAGGGAAGCAGAGGCGTACCTGGGCCGGGACGGAGACTCACCCAAGGACCAAGAGGTAGAAGAAACCAAGGCCAGGAGGCCCTGGGTGACAAGGGCCGGTTGCACAGAGGAACCAGGTCCGGGTGGGAGACGGGGACCAGGGCAGAGTGGTGGGGGCGTACCAAAGCCAGGAGGCAGCTGGCTACCTGGACCGGGAGACAGGGAGACCTGGGCTGGGAGGTAGAGGGGACCCAGGGCCGAGATGGAGACTCACCCAAGGGCCTGGCGTTACAAGATCTGGAGGCACAGAGGGACCAGGTCCAGAATGCAGAGGGGGATCAGGGCATGGTGGCAGGGGTGGACCAGGGCCAGGAGGCAGAGGGGTACCTGGGCCGGGAGGCAAAGGGGGACCAGGGTCGAGAATCGGGGGAGACAGGGGCAGGGAGGCACGGGGGAAACAGGGTCGGGAGGCTAGGGAGTACCAGGGCCGGGAGGCAGATAGTGGCCAGGGCATGTAGGCAGAGGGAGACCAGATCCAGGAGGCAGTGGGGTACCTGGGCCGGGAGACGGGGTACGAGGGCCGGGGGGCAGAGGGGTACAGGTGCTGAGAAACCGGGGGGACCCGGGAAGGGAGGCAGAGGGGGACCAGGGCCAGGAAGCAAAGGGTTACCTGGACTGGGAAACAGGGGGACCAGGGCGTGCGGTAGCTGGTTACCTGGGCCGGGTGACAGGGGGACCAGGGCTGGTAGGTAGAGGGGATACAGGGCCAGGACCGAGAGAGCGGCCAGGGCCCCGTGGTAGAGGGAGACCAGGACTGGCAGGAACAGGGGGACCAGGGCCGGGAGGCAGAGGGGAACCAAGGCGGAGAATCAGGGGGGACCAGGCCAGAAGGCAGAGGGGTACCTGGGCCAGGAGACAGAAGGACCAGTGCTGGAAGGTAGAGTGGACCCATGGCTGGGACGGAGAGAAACCCAAGAACTTGTGGGTGGAAGGAGAACAGTGTCGGGAGGCACAGAGGGTTGAGGGCCGGGAGGCAGAGGAAGACCCGGGTAGGGTGGCAGAGGGGAACCAGGGCCGGGAGGCAGAGGGGTACCTGGGCCAGGGGACAGGGGGACCCTGGCTGGAAGGCAGAGGGATATCTGTGCCGGGAGACAGTGGGACTAGGGCTGAGAAGCAGAGGGCAACCAGGGCCGAGAGGCGGGGCGTGACCAGGTCAGAGAGGCAGAGGGCGGCCTGGGCTGGAAATCTGAGGGGGACCAGGGCAGGAAACCTGACGGGGACCAGGGTCGGGAGGCAGAAAGGGACCAGGGCCGCTAGACACGGGGACCAGGGCCTGGAGGTAAAGGGGACCCATAACCGGGACGGAGAGAGACCCAGTGTCCTGGAGGTAGAGGGATGCCATGGCTGTGCGGCGCAAAGGGACCAGGGCTCGGAGGCAGAAGGGGACCTGGTCCTGGAGGTAGAGGAGAAACAGGGCCAGGACGCAGAGGTGTACCTGGGCCAGGAGACGGGAGAGCAGGGTCGGGAGGCAGAGAGGGACCAGGGCCAGGAGGCAGAGGGGGACCAGGGGTGGGAAACGGGAATCAGGGAAGGGGGCAAAGGGGGACAAGGTCAGGGAGGTACAGGTGGACCAGGGAAAGGAGATAGAGAGGGACCAGGGCCGGTAGACAGGGGGACCGGGGCCAGGAGTCAGAAGGCTACCTTGACCAGGAGACGGGGCCTAGGGCTGAGAAGCAGAGGGGAATCAGGGCCGAGAGGCGGGGGGCGACCAGGTCAGAGAGGCAGAGGCCGTCCAGGGCTGGGAAGCAGAGGGGGACCGGGGCAGGGAGTCAGAGGGAGACCAGGGCCTGAAGGCAGAGAGGGAACAGGGCCAGTAGACAAGGGGACTGGGGCCAGGAGGAAGAAGTGTCCCTGGCCGAGTGATAGGGGGACCAGGGCTGGGAGTCAGAGGGGTACCTGTGCCGGGTGACTAGGTGACTAGGGATGAGAAGCAGAAGGGAACCAGGGCCGAGAGGTCGGGGACGACCAGGTCAGAGAGGCAGAGGCCGGCCAGGGCTGGCAAGCAGAAGGGGACCAGGGCCGGGAGACATCGGGGGACCAGGGCCGGGAGGCATGGGGAACCGGGGACGGGGGACGGGACCAAGGTCGGGAAACAGAGGGGGACCAGGGCTGCGAGGCAGAGGGGGACCAGGGTTGGGACATGGGGATCAGGGTCAGCAGGCACAGGGGTACCTCTGCCACGCTGCCCTTGCCCCCCTCCCCAAACCCCCGGGCTTCTCGTAAGTACAGGGAAACTACAGCCTAAAGTCAGACGGGGACCAGGGACGATAGGCTGTAGGGATCAAGGCCGGAAGGCAGAGGGCGACAAGGGCCGTGATGCAGAGGGGGACCAGGGCACGAGGGAGAGGGGGAGCAGGGCCAGGATTTAGAAGGGTACCTGGGCCAGGAGACAGGGGGACCAGGGCCCGGAGGTTGAGGTATCCCAGGGCCGGGAGGCAGAGGGGGACTAGGGCAAGGAGGCAGAGGGGTACCTGGGCCAGAAGGCAAAGGGGGACCAGGGCCAAGAAGTGGGGGGGGACAAGTACAGGGAGGCAGAGGGGGACCGGGGCCTTTGAGGCAGAGGGGGACCCGGGCCAGGAGGCAGAGGTGGACCAAGGCCGGGAGGTAGAGCGTTACCTGGACAAGAAAACGGAGACCATGGCCGGGAGGCATAGTGGTACCTGGTTTGGGAGACAGGGGGCCAGGTCCTGGAGGTAGAGAGGACCCAGATTCGGGATGGAGAGAGACCCAAGGGCCTAGAGGTAGAATGAGACCAGGGCCGGGGAATATAGAGAGACCAGGGCCGGGAGGCAGAAGGGACCTAGGGCAGGGCGAGACAAGGGGGACCAGGGCCAGGTGGCAGAAGGGTACCTAGGCCGGGAGACAACGGGAAAAGGTCCACGAGATAGAGGGGACCCAGGGCCGGGACTGAGAGAGACCCAAGGGCCTGGAGGTAAAAGGAGATAAGGGCCAGGAGGCACAGAGGTGGAACAGGGCGGACGAGAGAGGGGGACCAGGGCCAGGAGGCATAGGAGTACCTGGGCTGGGAGACATGGGGACAAGGGCAGAGAGGCTCAGGGGTACTTGGGCTGGGAAACGGGAGACCAGGGTCGGGAGGCAGAGGGGGACCAGGGCCAGGAGGTAGAGGGGTACCTGTGTCTGGAGACAGGGGGGCCAGGGCCAGGATGTATAGGGGCTGGGAGGGAGAGAAGGGTCAGGGGCAGGAGGTAGAGGGCGACAAGGGCTGGCAGGAACAGGGGGACCAGGGCCCAGAGGTACAAAGCTACGAGGGCTGGGAAGTACCGGGGCACCATGACGGTGGGCAGAGAGTGACCGTGTCCGGGCGGAAGATGTGGAATAAGGCAGGGAGGTAGAGGTGAACTAGGGCCGGGAGGGGGTCAGTTCTTGGTCCTCTTCTGTTCCCTATCTACACTCACTCCCTTGGTGAACAAATTCGCTCCCACGGCTTCAACTATCATGTCTACGCTGATGACACCCAGATCTAAATCTCTGCCCCTGCTCTCTCCCTCCCTTCAGGCTCGTGTCTCCTCCTGCCTTCAAGACATCTCCATCTGGATGTCTGCCCGCCATCTAAAACTCAGTATGTCCAAGACTGAACTCCTTATCTTCCCTCCCAAACCCTGCCCTCTCTCTGACTTTCCCATTCTTGTTGACGGCTCTACCATCCTTCCCATCTCACAAGCCAGCAACCTTGTTGTCATCCTCGACTCCGCTCTCTCGTTCACCCCTCACATCCAATCAGTCACCAAAATCTGCCGGTCTCACCTCCGCAACATCGCCAAGATCCGCCCTTTCCACAACATCCAAACCGCTACCCTGCTGGTTCAATTTCTCATCCTATCCCGACTGGGTTGCTGCATCAGCCTCCTCTCTGATCTCCCATCCTCCTGTCTCTCCCCACTTCAATCTATACTTCAAGCCGCTGCCCGAATCATCTTTGTGCAGAAACGCTTTGGGCATGTTACTCCCCTCCTCAAAAATCTCCAGTGGATACCAATCAACCCAGGCATCAGGCAAAAACTCCTCACTCTCGGCTTCAAGGCTCTCCATCACCTGGCCCCCTCCTATCTCACCTCCCTTCTTTCCTTCTACAGCCCAGCCCGCACCCTCCGCTCCTCTGCCGCTAACCTCCTCACTGTGCCTCGTTCTCGCCTGTCCCGCCGTCGACCCCCGGCCCACATCCTCTCCCTGGCCTGGAATGCCTTCCTTCCACACATCCGCCAAGCTAGCTCTCTTCCTCCCTTCAAAGCCCTACTGAAGGTTCACCTCCTTCAGGAGGCCTTCCCAGACTGAGACCATGCCTTCTTCTCCCTCTCCTCTCCCTCCCCATCCCCCCAACCTACCTCCTTCCCCTCCCCACAACACCTGTATATACGTTTGTACATATTTATTGCTCTATTTATTTTACTTGTACGTATTCAATATTCTATTAATTTTATTTTGTTAATATGTTTTGTTTTGTTGTCTGTCTCCCCCTTCTAGACTGTGAGCCCGCTGTTGGGTACGGACCGTCTGTGTATATTGCCAACGTGTACTTCCCAAGCGCTTAGTACAGTGTTCTGCACACAGTATGTGCTCAATAAATATGATTCAATGAATGAATGAATGAATGAATAGGGGACCCAGGGCTGGGAGGGAGAGAGGGGTAAGGGCCAGGAGGTAGAAGGTGACGAGGGCTGGCAGGCACAGGGGGACCAGGGCCCAGAGGCAGAGGGTGACCAGGGCCCTGAGATACAAGGCCACGAGGGCTGGGATGTACCGGGACACCCTGCCGGTGGACAAAGAGGGACCAGGTCCGGGTGGAAGATGTAGACTAAGGCAGGGAGGTAGAGGTGAACTAGGGCCGGAGGGAGAAGGGGACCAGGGAGGAAGGTCGTGGGGGATCGGAGCCAGAGAGTAAAGTGGGACCAGCGTTGAAAGGCAGACATGGGCAACGGCCAGGAAGTAGAGGGACCAGGGCCGAGATGCGGGTTTGGTGGGCAGGGCAGGACATCAGAGCGTGACCAGGGCCAGGAGGCACAGGGTGACCAGGGCAAAGAAGCAGGAGGGACCAGGGCAGAGAGGCAGAGGGTGACCGGTGCCGAGAAGCCGGAGGGACAAGGGCAGAGAGGCAGAGGGGGACAAGGGCCGGAAGGCAGAAGGGTACCTGGGCCGGAGACATTCGTACCAGGCCCTGGAAGTAGAGGAGTAACTGGGCCATGAGACAGGGTGACCAGGGTCGGGAGGCAGAGAGGTACCAGGGCCTGGAGGTGGAGCAGGACCTGGGCCTGGAAGCAGAGTGGGACCAGGTCCAAGAGTCAGAGGGGTACCAGGGTTGGTAGACGGGGGACAAGGACAAAGAGACAGCGGGGGACCAGGACCAGCAGAGTGAGGGGTGCCTGTTCAGGGAGGCAGAGGGGTACCTGTACCAGGAGACGGGGGACTAGGACTGAGAAGCAGAGGGGTACCAGGGACGAGATGCAGGGGGCGAGCAGGTCAGAGAGGCAGATGCCCGCCAGAGCCATGAAGCAGAGGGGGACCAGGGTAGGAAGGCAGAGGGGGACTGGGGCCGGGAGACAGGGTGACCTAGGCCGGGAGGTAGAGGGTCCTAGGGCCGGGATGGAGAGAGGTGCCAGGGTCTGGAGGTAGAGGGAGACCAGGGCTGGTAGAACAGGGAGAGCAGGGCCGGGAGTTAGAGGGGAGCCATGGGCGGGACAGAGAGAGACCCCGTGGCCTGGAGGTAGAGGGAGACTGTGGCCTGGAGGTATAAAGGGAGCAGGGCCAGGAGGCAGAGGGTGACCATGGCCTGGAGATAGAGCGGGACGAGGGCCAGGAGGCAGAGGGGAGACTGGGCCGGAGACGGGGGACCGGGGTCAGGAGGCAGAGGAGGACCATGACCAGGAAACGGTGACCTGGGCCGGAGACGAGGGACCGGGGTCGGGAGGCAGAGGAGGACCATGACCAGGAAACGGTGACCAGGGCCGGAGACGGGGGACCGGGGTCGGGAGGCAGAGGAGGACCATGACCAGGAAACGGTGACCAGGGCCGGGAGGCAGAGGGGAACCTGGGCTGGGTGGCAAAGGGGGCCAGGGCCGAGAAGCATAGTGGACAAGGCCTGGGAGGCAGAGTGGGACCAGGGCCGGGAGGCAGAGGGTTACCTAGCCCGGATGCAGGGAGACCAGGGCTAGAAAGCAGAAGGGTATCTGTGCCAGGAGACAGGGGCACTAGTGTTGAAAAACAGAGGGGAACCACGGCCAAGAGGCAGGGGGCGACCGGGTCGGAGAGGCAGAGTCAGACCAGGGCCGGGAAACAGAGGGGTACCAGGGTGGGAAGGCAGAAGGGGAAAAGGGCCAGGAGGCAGAGGGGTACCTGTGCCAGGAGAAAAGGAGACCGGGGCTGGGAGGCATAGAGGTACCTGGGCCGGGAGACAGGGGGACCTAGGCCGGGAGGTAAACTGTCCCAGGTCCGGGACGGAGAGAAGGGCCAGGGCCTGGAGGTAGAAGGAAACCAGGGCAGGCAGAACAGGGGGACCTTGGCCGGGACGTAGAGGGGATCCATGGCTGGGACGGAGAGACCCAGTGGCCTGGAGGTAGAGAGACAACAGGACCGGGAGGCTTAAAGGTAGCAGGGCCGGGAGGCAGAGGGTGACCAGGGCCTGGAGGTAGAGGGGAACGAGGTCCAGGAAGCAGAGGGGTACCTGGCCTGGGAAACATTGGATACAAGGGCTGGGAGAAGGTGGACCAGGGCCGGGAAACAGAGGGGGACCAGAGCCAGAGGCCGAGGGTTACTTTGGTCAGAAGACAGGGGGAGCAGGGCCAGAAGGCAGAGGGTTACCTAGGCCGGAAGACTGGGGGACCAGGGTCGGGAGACAGTGGAACCTAGGCCGGGACATAGAGGGTCCCAGGACCAGGATGGAGAGAGGGGCCTGAGCCAGGACGGAGAGAGGGGCCAGGGCTTGGAGGTAGCGGAAATCAGGGCTGGCAGAACAGGGTGACCAGGGCCTTGAGGTAGTGGGGACCCATGGCCAGGATGGAGAGAAACCCAATGGCCTGGAGGTAGAGCTGGGAAGCTCAAAGGGAGCAGGGCTGGGAGGCAGAGTGGGACCAGGGCCTGGAGGCAGAGGGGGACCAGAGCCAGGAGGCAGAGGGGTACCTGGGCTTGGAGACGGGGGGCCAGGGTCGGGAAGCAGAGGGTACCAGTACTGGGAAGCAGAAAGGCACCATGGCCCAGAAACGGCAACCAGGGCAGGGAGGCAGAGGGGGACCAGGGCCAGGAGGCAAAGGGGTACCTGGGCCCAGAGGCAAAGGGGGACTATGGCCTAGAGGCCGGGGGGACAAGGTCAGGGAGGCATAAGAGACCAGGGCCGGGAGGCAGGGGGGCCAGGGCTGGAGGCAGAGGGGTACTTGTGCCGGGTGACAGTTGGGATTGGGCCACGATGCAGAGGGGAATGAGGGCCGAGAGGCGGGGGGTGACCAGGTCAGAGAGGCAGAGGCCGGCCAGGGCCGGGAAGCAGATGGGGACCAGGGCAGGAAGGCAAAGGGGAACCAGGGCCAGGAGGCAGAGGGGTACCTGGGCCGGGAGACAGGGGGACCTAGGCCGGGAGGTAGAGGGTCCCAGGGCCGGGACGTAGAAAGGGGTCCGGGCCTGTAGGTAGAGGGACACCAGCGTTGGTAGAACAGGGGCACCTGGGCCGGGAGGTAGAGGGGACCCATGGCCGGGAAGGAGAGAGACCCAGTGGCCGGGTCGTAGAGGGAGGCCAGGGCCGGGAGGCTCAAAGGGACAAGTGTCGGGAGGCAGAGGAGGTCCAGGGCCTGGAGCTAGAGGGGGACCAGGGCCAGGAGGCAGAGGGGTACCTGGGCCGGGAGATGGGGGGACCAGGGTTGGGACGCAGAGGGAGACTAGGGCCGGGAGGCAGAGGGGGACCAGGGCTGGGAAACGAGAATCAGGGCCAGGAGGCACAGGGCTACCTCCAGGAGGAAGAGGGGTACTAGGGCCAGAAGGCAAAGGGAGACCACAGCCGAGAAGTGGGGGGAACAAGTGCAGCGAGGCAGAGGGGCACAGGGGCCTGGAGGCAGAGGGGGACCAGGGCCAGGAGGCAGAGGGGTAACTGGGCCGGGGGAGATGGGGGACCAGGGTCGTGAGGCAGAAGGGGACCAGGGCTGGGATGCTTAAATGGACCAGTGTCGGGAGGTAGAGGGGGACCAGGGTCGGCAGGCAGAGTGGTTCCTCTGCCTCCCTGCCCTTGCCCCTCCAGCTTCTTGGAAGTAAGGGTGAACTAGGGCTGGCAGGCACATGGGAACCGGGGACTGGAGGCAGATGGTGATCAGGGGAGCCTGGCATGGGGGACCAGGGCCAGGAGGCAGAGAGGTACCAGGGCCGGGAGATGGTGAACCCCGACCAAGAGGCAGAGGGAGACCAGGTCCGAGATGCGAGTGGGACAAGAGCCTGGAGGCACAGAGGGACCAGGGCCAGGAAGCAGAGGGGGACCTGGGCGAGGAGACTGGGGAACCATGGGCGGAAGGTAGAGGGGGACCAGGGCAGGGTGGCAAGAGAAGACCATGGCAAGTAGGCAGAGTGGTACCAAGGCCGGCAGATGGGAGACCAGGGCCAGGAGGCAGATGGAGACCTGGGTGGGTAGAACAGAGGGACCAGGGGTGGGAGGTAGAGGGGACCCATGGCCGGAACGGAGAGAGACCCAGTGGTCTGGAGGAAGAGGGAGGCCAGGGCCGGGAGGTTCAAAGGGACCAGGGCCGGGAGACGGGGGACCAGGTTCGGGAGGCAGAGGGGGACCAGGGCCATGAAGCAGAGGGGGACCAGGGCCAGGAAATGGGGATCAGGGCCGGCAGGCAGAGGGGTACCTCTGCCTCCCTGCTCTTGTCCCCCCCCCCCACCCGCTTCTCCGAAATAAAGGGGAACTAGGGCTGAAAGTCAGTGGGGGACCAGGGACGTGAGGCAGGGGGAGACCAAGGCAGGGAGGCAGACGGGGTACCTGGGCCGGAAGACAGGGGGACTTAGGCCAGGAGGTAGAGAGTCCCAGGGCCAGGATGGAGAGAGGGGCCGGTGCCTGGAGGTAGAGGGAGACCGTGGCTGGCAGAACAGGGGGACGAGGGCCGGGAGGTAAAGGGGACCCATGGCCGGGACTGAGAGAGACCCAATGGATTGGACATAGAGGGAGGCCAGGGCCTGTAGGCTCAAAGGAACCAGGGCCGGGAGGCAGAGGGGGACCAGGTCCTGGAGGTAGAGGGGG
The DNA here is from genome assembly GCF_015852505.1 of Tachyglossus aculeatus. NCBI lineage: Eukaryota > Metazoa > Chordata > Mammalia > Monotremata > Tachyglossidae > Tachyglossus > Tachyglossus aculeatus. The sequence continues at coordinate 503,577 of NW_024044851.1, read as the reverse complement.
AACAGGGCCAGGAGGCAGAGGGGCCCAGGGCCGGGAGGCAGAGGGGGACCAGTGCCGGGAAACGGGGACCAGGGCCAGCAGGCAGAGGATTAAATCTACCTCCCTTCCCTTATCACTCCCCCGCTTCTCGGAAGTAAAGGGGAACTAGGGCGAAAGTCAGAGGGGGACCAGGGGACGAGAAGCGGGGGGGACCAGGACAGGGAGGCAGAGGGGATCCAGGGCCGGGAGGCAGAATTGGACCAGGGCGGGGAGGCAGAGCGGGACCAGGACCAGGATTTAGAAGGGTACCTGGGCCAGGAGACGGGGGACCAGGGCCGGGAGGTAGAGGGGGATCAGGGCCAGGAGGTAGAGTAGTACCTGGGCCGGAAGGCAAAGAGGGACCAGGGCCGAGAAGTTGCGGGGACAAGGACAGAAAGGCAGAGGGAGACCATGGGCGGCAGTCAGAGGGGGACCAGTGCCTGGAGGTTGAGGGGACCCAGGGCTGGGAGGCAGAGGATGACCATGGCAGGGCAGCAGTGGGGGACCAGGGCTATTCATTCAGTCGTATTTATTGAGCGCTGACTGTGTGAAGAGCACTGTACTAAGCGCTTAGGAAGTACAAGTTGGCAACATATAGAGACGGTCCGTACGCAACAACGGGCTCACAGTCTAGAAGGGGGAGACAGACAACAAAACAAAACATGTGGTCAGGTGTCAAGTCCAGTATAAATAGAAGTAAAGCTACATGCACATAATGGACAAGATAAATAGAACAGTAAATATGTACAAGTAAAATAGGCAGAGGGGTACCTGGGCCAGGAGACGGGAGACCAGGGCCGAGAAGCGTGGGGGGGACAATGGAAGGGAGGCCGAGAGGACCAGGGCCTGGAGGCAGAGGACGACCAGTGCCAGGAGGCAGATGGGTACCTGGGCCGGGAGACGGGGGACCAGGGTCGGGAGGCAGAGGGTAACCAGGGTCGGGAGACAGAGTGGGACCAAGGCCGGGAGGCAGACGGGGACCAGGGCTGGGAAACGGGGACCAGGGCCGGCAGGCAGAGGTGTTCCTACCTCCCTGACCTTGTCCTCCCCCTGTTCTCGGAAGCAAAGGGGAACTAGGGCTGGCAGTCACAGGGGAATCAGGGACGTGGCAGGGGGGACCAGGGCCAGGAGGCAGAGGGGTATCTGTGCCGGGAGCCAGTGGGAATCGGGCTGAGAATCAGAGGGGAACCAAGGCCGAAAGGCGGGGGACAACCAGGACAGAGAGGCAGAGGCCGGCCAGGGCCGGGAAGCAGAGGGGGACCAGGGTGGGAAGGCAGAGGGGGACCAGGGCCAGGAGGCAGAGGGGTACCTGGGCTGGGAGATAGGGTGACCAGGGCCAGGAGGAAGAGGGCGAACGGGGCCGGGAAATAGCGGGACATAGGCCAGGAGGTAGAGGGTCCCAGGGCCAGGACGGAGAGAGCGGCCAAGGCCTGGAGGTAGAGGGAGACCAGGTCTGATAGAACAGGGGACCAGGGCCGGGAGGCACAGGGGGACCAGGGCATGAAGACAGAGCGGGACCAGGGCCTGGAGGCAGAGGGGTACCTGGTCCAGGAGATAGGGGCACCTAGGCTGGGAGATAGAGGATAACCATGGCTGGGACGAGGAGAGGGGCTAGGGCCTGGAGGGTGAGGGAGAACAGGGCTGGAAGGCATCCGGGAACCAGGGACAGTAGGCAGAGGGGGACCTGGCCGGGAGGTATAAGGCGACAAGGGTTGGGAAGAACCGGGGACCCAGTGTGGTCCAGATGGAAGATGGGGAGCAAGGCAGGGAGGTAGAGGGGACCATGGGCCAGAGGGAGAATATTACCAGCGTCAGAAGGTTGAGGGGGATCAGGGCCAAGAACTAAAGGGAGATCAGGAACCAAGGGCAGAGGGCGACCAGGGCAGGGCAGCAGAGGGGGGTCAGGGCCAGAAGGCAGAGGGGTACCTAGGCCGGGTAGTAGAGAGGACCCCAGGCCGGGACAGAGAGAGATCCATGGGCCTGGAGATAGAAGGAGACCAGGGCTGGGAGACACAGAGTTACCAGGGCCTGGAGGCAGAGGTGGACCAGGGCCGGGTGGCAGATGGGGACCAGGGCAGGTAAGCAGAGGGGGACCAGGTTCAAGAGGCAGAGGGGTACCAGGGGTAGATGGGGAACCGGGGCCGGGAGGCAGAGGGGGACCCGCCCCGAGAGGCGGGGGGGACCAGGGCAGGGAAGCAGAGGGGGACCAGGGCATGGTGGCAGTGGGGTATCTGGCCCGAGAGGCAGAGGGGGACCCGAGCCGAGAGGCGGGAGTGGGGGTGGCTGGGAGGACCAGGGCAGGGAGGCAGAGGGGGACCTTGACTGGGAACCAGGGGCATCAGGGCCGGGAAGTAGTGGGGACCCAGGGCAGGGCAGAGCGAGTGACCAGGGCCCGGAGGTCAAGGGAGACGGGCGCCAGGAGTCACAGAGGGACCAAGGCCGAGAGACAGATGGAGATCAGGGAGGGGAGGCAGAGGGGTACCTGGGCTGGGAGACCGGGGACCAGGGCGACGAAGCAGAGGGGGACCAGGGCCGACAGGCAGGGGGGTAACCAAGTTAGAGAGGCAGAGGCTTACAAGGGCCGGAAGGCAGAGGGGTACCAGGGCCGGAAGGTTTAAGAGTCCAGTGCCGGGAGGCAGGGCGTATCAGGGCCGGGAGAAAGGAGGACTAGGACCGCGAGGCAGAATGGTACCTGGGCCGGGAGACGGGGAGGACCCAGACTAAGAGGTAGAGGGTCCCAGTGCCGGGCCAGAGAGAGGGGCCAGGGCCTGGAGGTAGAAGGAGATCAGGGCCGGGAGGTATAAGGGACCCATGGCCTGGAGGTAGAGGGAGAACGGGGCCGGGAGGCTCAAAGGGATCAGGGCTGGGAGGCAGATGGGGACCAGGGCATGGAGGCAGAGGGGGAGCCAGGGCCATGAGGCAGAGCGGTAACTGGGCCTGGAGACAGGGGGACCAGGGCCAAAGGGCAGAGTGGGACTAGGGCCTAGAGGCAGGGGGCAACAGGATAGGGATTCAGAGGGGGACCAGGGCCAGGAGGCAGAGAGGCACCCGGGCCAGGAGGCAGAGGGTTGACTGTCGGGAGGTGATCTGGGCTAGAAGGTAGACGGAACCCAGGGCCGGAACGGAGAAAAACCCAAGGGCCTGGAGCTAGATGGAGACTAGTGCCTCGAGGCATAGAGTTTCTAGGGCCAGGAGGTAAAGGGGTACCTGTGTCTTGAGGCAGGGGGACCGGGGCCGGGACGCAGAGGAGTACCTGGGCTGGGAGGCAGAGAGGGACCAGGGCTGAGAGGCGGTGTGGACCAAAGCAGGGTTACAGAGTGAAACTAGGACCAGGAGGCAGAGGGGCACCAGCGCCGGGAAACAGGGGGACCAGGGCCAGGAGGCAGAGGGGGACCAGGGTCCAGAGGTGGTGTGGACCAGAGCAGGGAGGGAGAGTGGGACCAGGACCAGTAGGCAGAGGGGGAGCAGTGCCAGGAAACGGGGACAAGGGCCGGCAGGCAAAGGGGCACCTGAGCCTTCCTGCCCTTATCACCCCCCAGCTTCTCGCAAGGAAAGGGGACCTAGGGCTGAAAGTCAGAGGGGGACCAGGGGACGAGAGGAAGGGAGGTAGTGGAGGACCAGGACAGGGAAGCAGAGGGTGTCCAGGGCTCGGCAGCTCAAAGGGACTAGGGAGGAGAGGCAGAGGGGGACCAGGGCCAGGATTTAGAATGGAACCTGGGCCAGGAGATGGGTGACTAGAACAGGACCTAGAGGGGACCCAGGGCTGGGAGGCTTAGGGGTACCTGGGCCTGGAGACGGGGGACTAGGGCCGGGAGGCAGAGGGGGATCAGGGCCAAGAGGCAGAGGGGTACCAGGGCCGGGAGATGGGGGACCAGAGCCGGGTGGCAGAGGGGGACCACGGCATAGTGACAGAGGGGGACCAGGGCAGGGTGGCGGGGGCGGACCAGGGCCAGGAGGCAGAGGGGTACCTGGGCCTGGAGACAGGGGGACCAGGGCCGGGAGGTAGAGGGGACCAAGGGCCGGGATGGAGACTCACCCAAGGGCCTGGCGGTACGAGGAAACCAAGGCCTGGAGGCACAGAGGGACCAGGTCCGGAATGCAGAGGGGGATAAGGGCATGATGGCAGGGTGGGGGGACTAGGGCCAGAAGGCAGAGGGGTACCTGGGCCGGGAGGCAAAGGGGCACCAGGGTCGAGAATCGGGGGAGACAAGGGCAGGGAGGCATGGGGGGACCAGGGCCGGGAGGCTACGGAGTACCAGGGCCGGGAGGCAGATGGGGACCAGGGCATGTAAGCAGAGGGGGACCAGGTCCAGGAGGCAGAGGGGTACCTGGGCTGGCAGACTGGGGACCAGGGTCTGGAGGTAAAGGGGAACCAGCTCCGCGATGGAGAGAGACCCAAGGGAGGCAGATGGGGACCAGGGCCAGGAGGCAGAAGGGTACCTTGGCCAGGGGAACAGGGCTGGGAGGACGAGGGGGACAAGGACCGGGAGAAAGAGGGGGACCAGCCCAGGTGACAGAGGGATACTTGGGCCAGGAGATACTGGGGGATCAGGGCCGGGAGTTAGGGGGAACCCAGGGTCGGGAGGCAGAGGGCGACCAGGGCCGGTAGACGGGGGGCCAGGGCCAGGAGACTGAGGGGTTCCTGGGCAGGGAGTCAGATGGCGACCAGGGCCTGGATGCAGGGGAGGACCAGGGCCAGGAGGCAGAGGGGTACCCGGGCCGATAGACAGGGGACCAGGGCCGGGAGGCAGAGGGGGACCAGGGTAAGAAGGCAGAGGGGTACCAGGGACAGGAGGCAAAGGGGGACCATGGCCGAGAAGAGGAGGTAAAAAGGTCATGGAGCCAGAAGGGGACCAGTGCCAGGAGGCAGGGGATTACCTGGGCCGGGATACAGGGGGAACTAGGCCGAGAGGTAGAGGATCCCAGGGCCAGGACAGAGAGAGGGGCCAGGGCCTGGAGGTAGAGGGAAACAAGGGCTGGTACAACAGGGGAACCAGGGCCGGGAGGTAGAGGGGACCCATCGCCGGGACGTAGAAAGACCCAGTGGCCTGGAAGTAGAGGGAGGCCAGGGCCGGTAGGCTTAAAGGGACCAGGGGAAGGAGGCAGAGGGGGACCAGGGTCAGGGGACAGAGGGGTACCTGGGCAGGGAGATGTGGGGCCAGGTTCGGGAGGCAGAGATGGACCAGGGCCGGGAATCAGAGGGGGACCAGGGCCAGGATATAGAAGGGGCCCAGGGCAGGGTGGCAGAGGGGGATCAGGGTCAGAATGAAGAGGGGTAACTAGGACGGGAGACTGGGGACCAGGGCCTGGATGTAGAGGCGACCCAGGGCCGGGATGGAGAGAGAAACAAGGGCCTGGACGTAGAAGGGGACCAGGGCCAGAAGGCACAGAGGGACCTGGGCCGGGAAGCACGGGGGGGAACCAGGACAGGGAGGCAGAGTGTCACCAGGGCCTGGAGGCCGAGGGGGACTAGGCCGCGGGGGTAGGGTGGTATCAGTGCGAGGAGGTAGAGGGGTACCTGGGCCAGTAGACGGGGTACCAGGTCCTGAAGGCAGAGGGGGACCAGGGCCAAGAGGCAGAAGGGTACCTGGGTCGGGAGGCAAAGGGGGACCAGGACCGAGAAGACGGGGGGGGGCAAGGGTAGGGAGGCATAGGGGGACTAGGGCCGGGAGGCAGAGGGGGACCAGGGCCGGGAGGCAGAGGGGGACCAGGGCCTGTAGACCGGGGGAACAGTGCCGGGAGGCAAAGGGGTACCTGGGCCGGGAGACAGGGGGAGCTAGGCCAGGAGATAGAGGGTCCCGGGGTCGGGACGCAGAGTGGGGCCAGGGCCTGGAGGTAGAGGGAGACCAGGGCTGGCAGACAGGGGGACCAAGGCCCAGAGGTACAGGGGACCCATGGCCGGGACGAAGAGAGACCCAGTGGCCTGGAGATAGAGGTAGACCAGGGCCAGGAGGCTTAAAGGGACCAGGGTCGGGAGGCAGAGGGGGGCCAGGGCTTGGAGGCAGAGGGGGACCAGGGCTTGGAGGCAGAGGGGGACCAGGGCCGGGAGACTGGGGACTAGGGTCGGGAGGCAGAGGAGTACCTGGGACTGTAGACAGGGGCATCTAGGCTGGTAGATAGAGGGGATTCAGGGCCAGGACAGAGAGAGGGGCCAGGGCCTGGAGGAAGAGAGAGACCTGGGCTGACAGGTACAAGGGGACCAGTGCCGAGAGCCCCAGTGGGACCAGGGCTGAGAGGTACAAGGCGACGAGGGCTGGGAGTAACGGGGGCACCAATGCCGGTAGTCAGAGGGCGACCATGTCCGGGCAGAAAATGGGGACCAAGGCAGGGGTTTGGATTGGACCTAGGGCCGGAAGAAGAATGGGACCAGGGCCAGAAAGTAAAGTGGGACCAGTGCTGAAAGACAGAGGGGGACAAGGGCCGGGAGGCAGAGAGGAACCACGGCGGGGAGGCAGAGGGGGACCACGGCCGGGAGACAGAGGGGTACCGTGGCCAGGAGGCAGAAGGGTACCGGGAAGGGTGACAGGGACTAGGGCCAGAAGGTATGGTGGACCCAGGGCCGGAATGGAGAGGGACCCAAAGGGCTGGAGGTAGAAAGAAACCAGGACCATGAGGCACAGAAGGACCAGGACCAGGGGCTAGAAGGGGATCAGGGCAGGGTGTCAGAGCAGGACCAGGGCCAGGAGGCAGAGGGGTAACTGGGCCCAGAAGCAGAGGGGGACCAGGGCCGAGAAGCAGGGGGAACCAGGGCAGAGAGGCAGAGGGCGAACCAGGGCCGGAGGGAGACGGGGGACAGGGCTGGGTGGCAAATGGGGACCAAGGTAGGTAGGTAGAGGGGGACCAGGTGCAGGTGGCAGATGCGTATCAGGGCCGGGTGCCAGAAAGTAACAAGCACTGGGAGGCAGAGGACGATCAGGACAGCGAAGCAGAGGGGAATAAGGGCCGCGAGGTCGAGAGCTACAAAGGCCGAGAGGTAGAGCGGGACGAGGGCCAGGAAGCAGAGGGGGGCCAGGGTCGGGAGGCAGACGGGGATCAGGGCCGGGAGGCAGAGGGGGACGAGGGCCGGGAGGCAGATTGGGACCAGTGCCGGGAGGCAGCGGTGGAACAGGGGCTGGAGGCAGAGGGGGACCAGGGCGGGGAGGCAGAGGGGGACCAGGGCCAGGATTTAGAAGGGTACCTTGGCCGGGAGAGACGGGGACCAGGCCCGGTACAGAAAGTGGGACTAGGGCAGGGCGGCACCGGAGTGCCAGGGCCAGGAGGCAGAGGGGTACCTGGGCCGGTAGATGGGGTACCAAGGCCGGAAGGCAGAAGGGTACCTGGGCCGAGAGGCAGAGGGGGACCCGGGCAGGTAGGCAGAGGGGAACAGGTCCAGAAAGCAGAGGGGTACCTGTGCTGGATGATTGGGGGCCAGGGCCGGGAGGCTGAGGGGGAACAGGGCAGGGTTGGACAGGGGCAGGGAGGCATAGAGGTCCAGGGCTGGGAGGTAGAGGGGACCCAGGGCCGGGATGGAGAGAGACCCAAGGACCTGGAGTTAGAAGGAGACCAGGGCAGTGAGGCCCAGAGCTACCAGGGCCGGGAGGCAGAGGTGAACCAGGGCAATGCAGCAGAAGTTGACCATGGCCAGGAGGCAGAGGGTTACTTGAGCCGGGAGATGGGGGATAAGGGCCGGGAGGAAGTGGGTGACTAAGGCCTGGAGGCAGAGGGGTACCTGGGCCAGGAGACAGGTGGACCGGGGCAGGGAGGCAGAAGTGTACCTCGACCCGGAGACAAAGGAACCAAGGTCGGGAGGCAGAGGGGGACCTGGGCAGGGCGGCAGAGTGGTACCAGGGCCATGGCACAGAGGGAACAGAACAGGGAGGCAGAGGGGTACCTTGGCCAGGAGACGGGGGACCAGGCCCGGGAAGTAGTGGGAGACTAGAGCTGAGAGACAGTGCAGTCTGGGGCAGGGATGCATAGGGGGACAAGGGCCGGGAGGTGGAGGGGACCCTGGGCCAGAACGGAGAGAGACCCAGGAGACGGGACCAGTGCCTGGAGGCAGAAGAAGACCAGGGCCGGGAGGCAGAGATGGTCCAGGGCAACGTGGCAGGAGGGGACCATGACCAGTAGGCAGAGGGTTACCTGGGCCGGGAGACAGGGGGACCAGGACAAGGAAGCAGAGGGGCATCTGGGCATGGGGACAGAGTGACCAGGGCCAATAGGCAGAGGAGGATAATAGCCGAGAGGCAGAGCGTTACCGGGGCTGTGCCGCAGTGGGGGACCAGGGCCGGGAGGCAGAGGGGCACCTTGGCTGGGAGGCAGAGGGGGACTAGGGCTGAGAGGCGGGAGGTATCAGGGCAGGGAGGCAGTGGGGGACTAGGACTGGGAGGAAGAGGGGGACCTGGGTTGGGAGGTGGAGGAGACCCACGGCCAGGAGGCAGAAGGGTACCTGGACTGGGAAACCAAAGGACCAGGGCTGGGAGGTAGTTGGGTACCTCTGGACCGGAAGTCATGGGGACTAGAGCTGGTTGGTAGAGGGAACAAGGGCTGGGAAGGAGAGAGGGCCCAGGGCCTGAAGGTAGAGGGAGACCAGGGCCGGGAGTCACAGAGAGACAAGGGCTGGGAGGCAGAGGGGGACCAGGACCACGAAGCAGTGGGTACTTTGTCCAGGAGACAGGGGAGGCCAGGGCCAGGACGTAGAGGGGTTACCTGTGCCAGGAGACCCGGGGACCATGGTCGGGAGGTTGAGAGGTACCTGGGCCGGGAGACAGGGGAACCAGGGTCGGGAGGTAGAGGGGTACCTGGGCCCATAGACAGAGGGACCAGGGCCAAGAGGCAGTGGGGGACCACAGCCGAGAGGCAGAGGGGTACTAGGACCGAGACGCAGGGGGAACCCGAGCCCGGAGGCAGAGGGATACCTGGGCTGGGAGACGGTGTTCAGGGCTGTGAGGTAGAGGGGGACCGGGACCGAGAGGCGTGAGGAGTCCTGGGTCAGGAAACAGGGGGACCAGGGCCGGAATGTAGAGTGGTACCCGGGCCGGGATGTGGAGTGGACCCAGTGTCAGGACGGGTAGAGGAGACCCAAGGTAATAGGAGACTAGGAGACTAGGGCTGGGAGGTACAGAGGAACTAGGGCCAGGAGGCAGAGGGGTACCTGGGCCAGGAGGCAGAGGTGTACCTGGTCCGGGAGGCAGAAGGGTACCAGGGCCGAGAAGTGGTGGGTGGCCAGGGCAAGTAGGCAGATGGGACCATGACCGGGAGGCAGAGGGGTCCAGGGCCGGGATGCCGAGGGGTACCTGGCCCAAGAGACGGGGTCCAGGGCCGGGAGGCAGTGGAGGATTGGGGCAGATTAGCAGGGGGAACCGGGATATGCAGGCAGAGGCGAACCAGGGCTGGGAGGCAGATGGGGACCAAGGCTGGGAGACAGAGGGGTACCTGGGCCAGGAGACCCGGGGACCAGGGTTGGGAGGTAGAGAGGTGCCTTGGCGGGGAGACAGGGGGACCAGGGCTGGGAGGTAGAGGGGTTCCCGGGCTGGCCTGGGGAGAGACCCAGTTGCTTGAAGGTTGAGGGAGACCAGGGCCAGTAGGCACAGAGGATCCAGGTCCAGGAGGCACAGAGGGACCAGGGTCTGGAGGTAGAGTGGGATTAGTGCCTGGAGGTATAGGAGGACCAGGGCCATGAGGCAGAGGGGTATCTGGGCTGGGAGCCAGGTGGATTAGGTCCGGGAGACAGAGGAGTACCTGGGCCGGGAGACAAGGGGACGAGGGCCAAGAGTCAGAGGGGGATCAGGGTTGAGAGGCAGGGGGAACGAGGGCGGGGAGGTACATGTGGACCATGGCGGAGAGTCAGAGGGGAATCAAGCCTAAGAGGCAGAGGGGTACCTGGGTCCAGAGACAGGGGACCAGGGGCGGGAGGTAGAGGGGACCCTAGGCCGAGAGGTACACGTTGACGAGGGCTGGGAAGAACTGCGGCACCCTGCCGGTAGGCAGAGAGGGATCAGGTCCGGGTGGAAGAAAGAGACCAGGGCAGTGAGATAGAGGTGACCTAGGGCTGGAAGGAGAAGGGGACTAGGGCTGGAAACTTGCCGGGGACCCGGACCATAAAGTTGACTGGGACCAGAGCTGAAAGGCAGAGGGGTCCCCCTAGTGCTGGGAGGCGGCAGAGGGGTACTAGGGACGGGGGGGAGGGGGCCAGGGCCAGGAGGTAGAGGGGACCCAGGGCCAGGAATGAGAGAGTGACCAGGGCCTGGATGTAGAGTGAGACCAGGGACTAGAGGGAGGGGGAAACAGTGATGGGAAGGCAGAGGGGGAACAGGACCAGTAGGGAGAGTGTTACCTGGGTCCAGAGACATGGGTACCAAGGCCTGGAGGTAGAGGGGATCCAGGGCCGGAACAGAGAGAAGGGCCAGCGCCAGGAAGTAGAGGGAGATTAGGGCTGGCAGGTACTGTGGGACCAGGGCCGGGAGGCAGAGGACCAGGGCCAGGAAACAGAGGGGTACCTGTGCTTGAGACAGGTGGACCAGGGCAGTGAGGCAGAGGGGTACCTGGGCTCGGGGAGAGGGGGACCAGGGCCGAGAGGCCGGGGACTACCAGGGCGCGGAAGCAGAGGGGGACCAGGGCAGGGCAGCAGAGGGGGACCGGGGCCAAGAGGCATAGGGGTACCTGGGCCGGGAGACATGGGGACAAGGGCAGGGAGGCAGTGAGGTACTTGGGCTGAGAGATGGATGACCAGGTCCTGGAGGTAGAGGAGGACCATGGCCGAGAGACAGGCAGGGACCAGGGCCGGGATGCAGAGGGTGACCAGGGCGTGGAGGCAGAGGGGGACCAGGGCCAGGAAGCAGAGCTGTACCTGGGTCCAGAGACAGAGGACTAGGGCCGGGAGGGAGAGAAGGGCCGGGGCCAGGAGGTAGCGGGAGATAAGGACTGGCAGGCACAAGGGGACCAAGGCCCGGAGGCAGAGGGGGGCCAGAGCCAGGAGGTATAGGGAGACGAGAGCTGGGAAGAATCACGGCACCATGCCAGTAGGCAGCGAGGGACCATGTCCGGGCGGACGATGGGGACCAATGCAAAGAGGTAGAGGGGAAATAGGGCCAGAGGGAGAGGGGGACCGGGGCCGGAAGTTCCGGAGGCACCAAGGCCAGAAAGTAAAGCGGGACCAGGGCTAAGAGGCAGAGGGGAACTAGTTCCGGGAGGCAGAGGGTGACCAGGGCCTGGAGGCAGAGGTATACCTGCACCGGCAAACAGGGGGACCTGGGCCGGGAGTTCGAGGGGTACCAGGGCTGGGAGACAGGGGAACCAGTGCCGGGAGTTAGAGGGGACCCAGAGCCGGGACCAAGTGAGTGACCAGGGCCTGGAGGTATAGGGAGATGGGCAGAGAGGCAGGGGGCGACCAGGGCCGGGAGACAGAGGGGGACCAGTGAGGGGAAGGCAGAGGAGGACCTTGGCCAGGAGGTAGAGGGGTACCTGGGTTCGGAGATGGGGGACCAGGGCCTAGAGGTAGAGGGGACCCAAGGCCGGGACAGAGAGAATGTCCAGGGTCTTGAGGTAGAGAGTGATGAGGGCTGACAGGCACAGAGGGACCAGGGCCGGGAGGCAGAGGGGGACCAGGGACCAGAGGTACAAGGCGACAAGGGCTGGGTCGAACCGGGGCACCATGACGGTAGACAGAGAAGGACCAGATCCGGGCAGAAGATGTGGACCAAGTTGGGGAGGTAGAGGGGAACTAGGGCCGGAGGGAGAAGGGGACCAGGGCCAAGAAGCCGGAGGGGGCAGGCAGATCAGAGAGGCTGAGGGGGATCAGAGCTGGGATATAGAGGGGGACCAGGGCCAGGATTCAGTGGGTAACATGGGTCGGGAGGCAGAGTGGGACCAGGGCTGAGAGGTGGGAGGGACCAGGCAGGGACGCAGAGAGGGACCAGGAATGGGAAGCAGAGGGGGACCTAGGTCAGGAGGCAGAGGGTGACCAGGGCCAGGAGGCAGAGGGGTACCTTTACTGGGAAACAAAGGGACAAGGGCCGGGAAGTAGTGGGGTACCTGGGCCGGAGATCATGGGGACCAAGGATGGTTGGTAGAGGGAAACCAGGGCAGTGAAGGAGAAGGACAAGGCCCAAAACGTAGAGGGGCACCAGGGCGGGGAGGCAGAGGGGGACCAGGGTCAGGAGGCAGAGGGGTAACTGGGCCTGCAGTCAGGCGGACTAAGGCTGAGTGGCAGAGGGGGACTATGGCCGGGAGGCAGAGGGTTACCCGGACCAGGAAATAAGGGGATCAGTGTCGGATTGTAGAGGGGTACCTGGGCCGGGAGGCAGGGAGACCGGAGCAGGCAGGTAGAGGGGACCCAGGGCCGCGATGGAGAGAAGGACCAGTGCTTGGAGGTAGAGGGAGAACAGTGCCGGGAAGCACAGAGGGACCAGGCCACGGAGGCAGAGGGGGACCATGGCAGGGTCGGGAGGCCGAGGGGTATCTGGACTGGGAGACAGAGGCGTACCTGGGTCAGGAGGCAAGGGGACCAGGGCCTGGAGGTAGAGGGCGCCAAAGCCCAGGACGGAGAGAGACCCAATGGCCTGGACGTAGAGGGAGATTCATGCCGGGGGGCACAGAGCGACCAGGGATAGGGGGGCACAGAGGGACGTGGGTCGGGAGGCAGTGAGACTAGGGCCGAGAGGTGGGGGGGAACCAGGATAGGGAGGCAGAGGGGGATCAGGGCCCAGAGGCAGAGGGGGTACCTGGGCCGGGAGACAGGGGGATCAGGGCCAGGATACAGAGGCGGAAAAGAGCCAGGATGCAGCGGGGTACCTGGGCCGGGAGGCAGAGGGGGACCAGGTCCAGAAGCAGAGGGAAACCAGGTCCGAGAGCCAGGGGAGGATGAGGGCAGACAGAGGGGGACCAGGAATGGGAGGTAGAAGGGGACCAGGGTGGGGAGGCAGAGGGGTACCCGGGTCGGGAGGTACTGGGGTACCCGGGTTGGGATACAGTTGGACCAGGGCCCGGAGGTAGAGGGAACAAAAGACCGGGATGGAAAGGGACCCAATGGCCTGGAGGTAGGAGACCAAGTCCGGGATGCACAAGGACCAGGTCCGGGAGGCAGAAAAGTACCTGGGCCAGGAGACGGGGCCGACGGCCAGGAGGCAGAGGCGTACTAGGCCAGGAGATGGGCATTAGGGCTGGGATGTATATGGTTGGGATGGAGAGGAGGAGCCGGGCCTGGAGGCACAGGAGGACCAGGGCCTGAAGGCAGAGGGTGACCTGGGCCGGGAGACAGAGTAACCAGGGTCGGGAGACAAAGGGGGACCAGGGCGGAAAAGTGGAGGTGACAAGGGCAGGGAGGCAGAGGGGGCCAGAGCCGGGAGGCCGAGGGGGACCAGGGCCTGGAGGCAGGGGTGGGGGGTACCTTGCCCGGGAAACGGGGAATACGGCCTCGAGGTAGAGGTGACCCAGGGCCGTGATGGAGAGAGGGACCAGAGCCTGGAGTTTGAGGGAGACCAGGGCCGGGATGCAGACAGGGATCAGGGTCGGGAGGCAGAGGGGGACCAGTGGCCAGGAGGCAGAGGGGTACCTGGGCCGGGAGACAGGGGGACCATGCCCAGAAGGCAGAGGGGTACCTGGGCCTGGAGAAAGGGGGACCATGGCTGAGAAACAGGGGAACCAGTGGAGAGAGGCGGGAGTGACCAGGTCAGAGAGGAAGAAGCAGAGGCAGAACAGAGCCGGGGAGCAGAGGGATACCTGGGCTGGGAGACAGGGGGACCAGGGCTGGGAAGCAGAGGGTGACCAATCAATCAATCAATCAATCGTATTTATTGAGCGCTTACTATGTGCAGAGCACTGTACTAAGCGCTTGGGAAGTACAAATTGGCATCACATAGAGACAGTCCCTACCCAACAGTGGGCTCACAGTCTAAAAGGGGGACCAGGAGGTAGAGGTGTACCTGACCTGACCAGGGCCAGGAGGTAGAGGTGTACCTTGGCCGAAAGGTAGAACAGGACCATGGCCAAGAAATCGGGGAGACTGGGATCATGAGGCATAGGGGGATCTGGGACGGGAGACACAGAGACCAGAGCAAAGAGGCAGAGGGGGGCCAGGAGGCAGTCTGGAACCTGGGCCGGTAGACAGGGGGACCTGGGCCGGGAGGTAGAGGGGACCGGGGCCGGGATGGATAGAGGTACCGGGTCCTGGAGGTCCAGGGAGACCGGGGCCGGGAGGCACAGAGGGACCAGGGCCGGAAGGCAGACGGGAACAGGTCGGGAAGGCCGAGGGGGACCAGGGCCAAGAGGCAGTGAGTTTTCTGGGTCGGGAGGCAGAGTGGGATCGGGGCCGATAAGCAGGGGGACCAGGGTATGGAGGCAGAGGCGGACCTGGGCCAGGAGGCAGATGGCGACCGGGGCTGGGAGGCAGAGGGGTACCTGGGACGGGAGACGGGAGACAGGTACCTGGGACGGGAGACAGGGGGACCAGGGCCGTGAGGTAGAGGGTACCCAGGGCCGGGATGGAGAGAGACCCAAGGGCCTGAAGGTAGATGGAGACCAGGACCAGGAGGCACAGAGGGACAAGTGCTGGGAGGCAGATGGGAATCAGGGCTTTGAGGCAGAGGACGACCAGGGCCAGGAGGCAGAGGGGTACGTGGGATGGGAGATAGGTGTACCGGGGCAGGGAGGCAGAGTGGTGCCTGGGCCAGGGGCCAAGGGGACCAGGGCCAAGAGTCAGATGGGGACCACTGCCGAGAGGCAGGGGGACCAGGGCCAGGAGGCAGAGGTATACCTGCACCGGGAAACAGGGGGACCAGGGCCAAGAGGTAGAGGGTTACCAGGGCCGGGAGGCAGAAGGTTACGCGGGCCAGGGGATAGAGAGTTACCTGGGTCTGGAGACAGGGAGCCAGGGCCTGAAGGTAGAGGGGACCCAGGGCCGAGATGGAGAGAAAGGCCAGGGCCAGGAGGGAGAGGGAGGCGGGGGCTGGCAGGCACAGGGGGACCTGGGCTGGAAGACAGAGAGGGACAGGTCTGGGAGAAAGATGGGGGCCAAGGCAGGGGCGTAAATGGGAACTAGGGCAGGATGGAGAAGGGGACCAAGGCTGGAAGGTCGGGGCGGGGGGGACCAGGAACAGAACGTAAAGTGGGATCAGAGCTGAAAGGCAGAGGGGGACAAGGGCTGCGAGGCAAAGGGGGACCAGGGCCGAGAAGCGGGGCGGGACCAGGGCAGGGTGTCAGAGCGGGACCAGAACCAGGAGGCTGAGGGGTACTTGGGTTGGGAGATATTGGTACCAGGACCGGGAAGTAGAGGGTACCCAGGGCCGGGACAGAGAGAGACCAGGAGGTAGAGGTAGACCAGAGCCGGGGGGCACAGAGGGAACAGGGCCCGGAGGCAGAGGGGGACCAGGGCAGGGCGACTAAGGGGGACCAGGGCAGGGAGGCAAAGGGGTACCTGGGAGGGCAGGCAGGGGGACCAGGGCGGGAGGCAGACGGGGACAGGTCGGGGAGGCCGAGAGGGACCAGGGCCAAGAGACAGAGAGGTTCCTGGGCCGGGAGGCGAGGGGAATCGGGGCCGATAAGCAGGGGGGACCAGCGTATGGAGGCAGAGGCGGACCTGGGCCAGGAGGCAGATGGGGCCCGGGGCCGGGAGGCAGAGGGGTTGAGACCAGGGCTGGCAGAACAGGGGGACCAGGGCCGGGAGTTAGCGGGAACCCATGGCCGGGACGGAGAGAGACCCAGTGGCCTGCAGGTAGAGGGAGGCCAGGGCCACGAGGCTCAAAGGGACCAGGGCCGCGAGGCAGAGGGTCCCTTGAGCCAGGAGGTAGTGGGGGACCAGGGCCGGGAAACAGGGATTAGGACTGGCAGGCAAAGGGGTACCTGTGCCTCCCTGCCCTTGTCCCTCCTGATTCTCGGAAGTAAAGGGGAACCACAGCCGAAAGTCAGAGGGGGACCAGGGACGAGAGGCACGGGGGGACCAAGGCAGGGAGGCAGAAGGGGACCAGGGCCGCGATTCAGAAGGGGACCAGGCTCTTAGTACAGTGCTTTGCACAAAAGAGAGCCCTTAATCAATGCCATCATTATTATTATCATTATTATTATTACCAGGGCGAGGAGGCAGACGGGGACCAAGGCCAGGATTTAGAAGGGGACCTGGACCAGTAGACAGGTGGACATGGGCCGGGAGGCAGAGGGGGACCAGTGCCAGGCGGCTGAGTGGTACCTGGGCTGGAAGGCAAAGGGGGACCAGGGTCGAGAAGGGGGCAGGCAAGGGAAGGGAGGCTGAGGGGGACCAGGTCCTGGAGACAGAAGGAGACCAGGGCCAGGAGGCAAGGGATTCCTGGGCTGGGAGACGGAGGACTAGCGTCGGGAGGCTTGGGTGACCAGGGCCCGGAGGCAGAGGATGATCCGGGCCAGGAGGCAGCGGGGTGCTGGGGTCCGGAGATGGGGGACCGGGGTCGGGAGGTAGAGGGGGATCAGGGCCAGGAGGCAAGGGGTTCCTTGGCCAGGTGACGGGGGACTAGGGTAGGGAGGCTTGGGCAACCAGGGCTAGGAGTCAGAGGGGGATCAGGGCCAGGGGGCAGAGGGGTACCTGGGCCTGGAGAAGGTGGACCAGGGTCGGGAGACAGAGGGGGACCAGGGCTAGGAGACAGTGGAGTACCTGGGCCGGGAGACTGGAGGTCCAGGGCCGGGAGACAGGGGGACCTAGGCCGGGAGGTAGAGGGTTCCAGGGCCGGGACGTATAAAGGGACCAGGGATTGGAGGTAGAAGGAACCCAAGGCTGGTAGAACAGGGGGACCCATGGCCGGGGCGGAGAGAGACCCATGGCCCATGGTTTGGAAGGAGAGGGGACCAGGCCAGGGAGGCGGAGGGGTAACTGGGCCGGGAGATAGGGGGACCAGGGCTGGAAAGTAGAGGGAGACCAGGGCTGGCAGAACAGGGGGACCAGGGCATGGAGGTAGAGGGGACTCATGGCCGGGATGGAAAGAGAGCCAGTGGCCTGGAGGTAGTGGGAGACCAGGGCCAGAGGCCCAAAGGGACGGGGAGACGGGGCACTAGGGTTGGGAGGCCCGTCGTTGGGTAGGGACCGTCTCTATATGTTGCCAACTTGTACTTCCCAAGCGCTCAGTACAGTGGTCTGCACACAGTAAGCGGTCCATAAATACGATTGAATGAATGAATGAATGGGTGACCAGTGCCGGGAGGCAGATTGGGACCAGGGCCTGGAGACAGCGGGGGACCAGGTCCAGGAGGCAGAGGATTACCCGGTCCGGTAGACGGCGGACCAAGGCCAGGGAGCAGAGGTGAACCAGGGCCAGGAGGCAAAGGGGGACCAGGGCCTAGAAGTGATGTGCCAAGGTCAGGGAGGCAGAGGGCGACCAGGACCGGGAGAAAGAGGGGGACCAGGGCCGGTAGACAGGGCGACCAGGTCCGGGAGGCAGAGGAGTACGTGGGCCAGGAGACAAGGGGATCAGGGCTGGGATGGAGAGGTGTACCTGTGTCGGCAGACAGTGGGACTAGGGCTGAGAAGCAGAGGGGAACCAAGGCCGAGAGGCGGGGCGTGACCAGGTCAGAGAGGCAGAGGCCGGCCTGGGCAGGGAATTTGAGGGGGATCAAGGCAGGGAGGCAGACGGGAACAAGGGCCGGGATGGAGAGAGATACAGTGGCCTAGAGGTAGAGGGAGTCTAGGGCCGGGAGGCTCAAAGGGACCAGGGCCGGGAGGCAGAAGGGGACCTGGCCCTGGAGGTAGAGGAGGACCAGGGACAGGAGGCAGAGGTGTACCTGTGCCAGGAGACGGGGGACCAGGGTCGGCAGGCAGAGGGGGACCAGTGTTGGAAAACGGGGATCAGGGCCGGGAGGCAAAGGGAGACCAGGGCCGAGAAGCATTGGGGACAAGGTCAGGGAGGTAGAGGGGGACCGGGGACAGGAGATAGAGTGGGACCAGGGCCGTTAGACAGGGGGACTGGGGTTGGTAGGCAAAGGTTTGCCTGGGCTAGGAGACGGGGCCTAAGGCTGAGAAGCAGAAGGAAACCAGGGCTGAGAGGTGGGGGTCAACCAGGTCTCAGAGAGGCAGAGGCCGACCAGGGCTGGGAACAGAAGGGGACCGGGGCAGGCAGGCAGAGGGGGACCAGGGCCTGGAGGCAGAGAGGGACCAGGGCCGGTAGACAAGGGGACCGGGGCCGGGAGGCAGAAGGGTCCCTGGGCGGGAGACAGGGGGACCAGGGCCAGGATGCAGAAGGGTCCTGGCCGGGAGACAGGGGGACCAGGCCGGGAGTCAAAGGGGTACCTGTGCCGGGAGAAGGGGTATATGGTTGAGAAGCAGAGGCGAACCAGGGACGAGAAGCGGGGGGCGATCAGGTCAGAGAGGCAGAGGCTGATCAGCGTCAGTAAGCAGAGGGGGACCAGGGCTGGAAAGACAGAGAGGGACCAGGGCCGGGAGGCAGAGAGGGACCAGTGCCAGGAGGCAGAGGGGGACCAGGGCCAGGTAATGGGGATCAAACAGACAGTCATAGTGGTACCACTGTCTCCCTGCCCTTGTAACCCCCGCTTCTCAGAAGTAAATGGGAAATCAGGGCCGAAAGAGGGGGACCAGGGGCGTAAGGCCAGTAGACAGGGCGACCAGGGCCGGGAGGCAGAGGGTTACCTGGGCTGGGAGGCAGAGGGGTACCTGGGCTGGGAGGCAGAGAGGTACTTGTGCCGGCAGACAGTGGGACTAGGGCTGAGAAGCAGAGGGGAACCAGGGCCGAGAGGCGGGGCGTGACCAGGTCAGAGAGGCAGAGACCGGCCTGGGCTGGGAATTTGAGGGGCACACGGGCAGGGAGGCAGACGGGAACCAGGGCCGGTAGACACGGGGACCAGAGCCGGGAGGTAGAGGGGACCCATGGCCGGGACGGAGAGAGACCCAGTGGCCTAGAGGTAGAGGGAGTCCAGGCACGGGAGGCTCAAAGGGACCAGGGTGGGGAGGCACAGGGGGACTAGGGCCAGGACACAGAGGGACCATGGCTGGTGATTTGAGGGGACCCAAGGCCGGGAGGCATAGGGGGACCAGGGCAGGGAGGCAGTGGGGTACCTGGGCCGGGATATGGCGGATCAGGGCTGGAGGATGAGGGGGACCAGGGCCGGAGGCAGAGGGGTACCTGGGCCGTAAGGCAAAAGGGGACCAGGGCCGAGAAGCGGCGGGGGACAAGGGCAGTGAGCCAGAGGGGGAACAGGTCCTGGAAGCAGAGGGAGACCAGGGCCAGGAGGCAGAGGGGTACTTGAGCCGGGAGAAGGGGACCAGGGTGGGGAGGCAGAGATTGACCGCAGCCGGGAAACGGGGACCAGGTCCTGTGGGCTGATTGATTCCTCTCTCCCTGCCCTTATCCCCCCGGCTTTTTGGAACTAAAGGGGAACTAGGGCTGTCAGGCACAGGGGAACCAGGGACATGAAGCAGAGGGTGACCAGGGTCAAGAAGAGGGGGGGACCAGAGCAGGGAGGCAGAGGGGGAATAGGACCGGGAGCCTGGGGGTGACCTTGGCAGGGACCTGGTGGTGACCTGGGCTAGGAGGCAGAGGAGTACCCGGGCCAGTAGACGGTGGCCAGGGCCAGAAGGCAGAGGGGAACCAGGGCCAGGAGGCAGAGGGGTACCTGGGCCGGGACGCAAAGTGGGACCAGGGCCGAGAAGCATGGGGGACAAAGTCAGGGCGGCAGAAGGGGACCAGGTCCGTCAGACAGGGAACCAGAGACGGGAGGCAGAAGGGTACCTGGGCCAGGAGACAGGGGGCCAGGGCTGGGAGACTCAAAGGGACCAGTGTTGGGAGGTAGAGGGGGACCAGGGCCAGGAGGTAGATGTCCCTGCCCTGGTCCCCATACCTCCCGGCCTAGGTACCTCTCTACCTCCTGGCCCTGGTTGCCCTCTGTCTTCCGGCCCTGGTGCCCCGTCTCCCGACCCAGGTACCCCTCTGCCTCCTGGACCTGGTCCCCTTCTGCCTACCTGCCCTGGTCCCCATCTGCCTCCCGGCCCTGGTCTCCCTCTGCCTCCCTGCCATTGTCCCCCCGGCTTCTCGACCCTGGTCCCCCTCTGCCTCCCGGCCTAAGTAAACTTCTGCTTCCTGGCCCTGGTCCTTCTGTGCTTCCCGGCCTAGGTCCCCCAAGACATCCTAGCCTTGGTTTCCTGCAACCTACAGGCCCTTGGGTGAGTCTCTGTCCTGACCCTCTGTACCCTCTACCTCCTGGACATGGGCCCCCTGTCTCCCGGTGTAGGTACCCCTCTGCCTCCTGGCCCTGGTCCCCCTCTGCTTATCCGCCCTTGTCCCCATCTGTCTCCCGGCCCTGGTACCCCTCTGACTCTAGGCCCTAGTTCTCCTGTATTCCGGCCCAGATTCCCCTCTACCTCCCGGCCCTGGTCACCTTCTGCCTCCACACCCTGGACCACTTCTAACTCCCGGCCCTGGTCCTCCGTCTTCCCGCCTAGGTACTGCATTGGCCCCTCTGCCTACGTGCCCTGGTCCCCCTGTCTCCCGGTGTAGGTAACCCTCTGCCTCCTAGCCTTGCTCCCTCTCTGCCTTCAGGCCCTGGTTCCCTTCGGCCTCCCAGGCCTGATCCCCCTCTGCCTTCACGCCCTGGTTCCCTTCGGCCTCCCAGCCCTGGTCCCCCTCTGCCTCCCGGCCCTGGCCCCCCTCTGCCTCCCTGCCCATGTCGCCCCCATATCTCCACCCAGGTACCGCTCTGCCTCCTGGACCTGGCCAGCCCCTGCGTCTATGACCTGGTCACCCGCTGCCTCTCGGCCATGGTCCCCCTCTGCTTCTCAGCCCTGGTCCTCCTGTCACCCGGTCCAGGTTCCCCTCTAGCTACTGGCCCAGGTCCCCCCAACTTCTCGGCCCTGGTCCTTATCTATCTCCTGGCCCAGTTACACCTCTGGCTCCTGGCCCTGGTTACCCTCTGCCTCCCGGCCCTGATCCCCCATCTCTCCTCCCCAGCCCCAGCCCGGGTCCCCCTGTCTCCCAGCCCAGGTACCACTCTGCCTCCCGGCCCTGATCCCCCTCTGCCTCCCCACCCTGGTCCCATTCTACCTCCCGACCCTGGTCCCTCTCTGCCTCCCGGCCCCAGTCCCCCCTGTCTCCCGGCCCAGGTACCCCTCTACCTCCCGGCCCTGGTCCACCTGTTCTGCCAACCATGGTCTCCCTCTGTCTCCAGGCCTTGGCCCCTGTCTCCTTCCTGGCCCTGGGTCCCCTCTGCCTCCTGGCCTAGGTTCCCACGTCTCCCAGCCCAGGTACCCGTCTGCCTCCTGCCCCTCGTCCCGCTCTGCCTCCTGGCCCTCGTCCCCCTCTGCCTCCAGGCCCTGGTGACCCTCTTCCTCCCGGCCCTGCTCCCTTTATTCATTCATTCATTCATTCATTCATTCATTCATTCATTCATTTATTCATTCATTTATGCATTCATTCATTCAGTCATTCAGTCGTATTTATGGAGCGCTTACTGTGTACAGAGCACTGTACTAAGCGCTTGGGAAGTACAGGTTGGCAACATATAGAGACGTTCCCTACCCAACAGCGGGCTCACAGTCTAGAAGGGGGAGACAGACAAGAAAACAAAACATATTAGCAAAATAAAATGAATAGAATAAATACGTACAAATAAAATAGAGTAATAAATACGTACAAACATATATACATATATACAGGTGCTGTGGGGAGGGGAAGGAGGTAAGGCGGGGGGATGGGGAGGGGGAGGAGGGGGAGAGGAAGGAGGGAGCTCAGTCTGTGGAAGGAGGGCGCTTATCAGCCCAATCACAGCCGCCGCTCTACCCCCACCCCACCCGGGGAGTGCCAGCCTCCCCCCGCACCAACAAGGCTCGGCTTTGGACATCGGAAGTTTGAAACAGGCCCCAGCGGTACCGCCTTGTCCCTTTTTTATGGTATTTGCCAAGTCTTTGGAGAAGCAGCGTGGCTCCGTCGAAAGAGCACGGGCTTTGGAGTCAGAGGTCATGGGTTCAAATCCCCACACCGCCACTTGTCAGCCGTGTGACCTTGCGCAAGTCACTCAACCTCTCTGGACCCCAGTTCCTCCGTCTGTGAAATAGGGATGAAGACTTTTAAACCTCCTGACCCTGGTCCCCCTGTCTCATGGCCCAGGTACCCCTCTACTTCCTGGGCCTGGTACTAATGTCTCCCGGCCAAGGTACCCTTCTGCCTCCCAGCCCTGGTCTCACTTTGCCTCCCGGCCCTTGTCCCCCTCTGCCTCTCTGCCCTGGTCCCCCCGGCTTCTCGGCCCCTGTCCTCCTCGCTTCTCGGCCTTGGTCCCCCTCTACTTCCTGGCCCTAGTCCACATTTGTCTTTCAGCCCTGGTCCCACTTTACTCTTTGACTCTGGTTCCCCCCAACCCTGGGGGGGACAATGGACAATGGACAATGGCCCTGGTCCCCTTCTCCGTCCGGCGCTAGTTCACCTCTACCTCCCTGTCTCGGTCCAAATCCGCCGCCCGGACCTGGTCCCTCTCTGCCTATCGGCATGGTGCCCCGGTGCTTCGCAGCCCTCGTTGCCTTGTACTTCCAGGCCCTGGTCACCCTCTGCCTCCGGGTCCTAGTCCTCCTGTGCCTGCCAGCCCTCGTCACCTTTTACCTCGTGGCACTGACCCTTCTCTCCGGCCCAGCCCTGGGTCCCCTATACATACAGGCCCTGCCCACCCTGTCTCCGACTGTACACTGTGTCAGGTACCCCTCTACATCTTGGCCCTGGTCCACCTCTGCCTCCCCGCACTGGTAGCCCCCTGGCTCTCGGCCCTGTTCTCCCTCTACCTCCAGGCCCTGGTCACTCTCTCATTCCCGGCCCTGGATCCCCTCTACCTCCCGGCCCTGGTCCCCCCGTCTCGTGGCCTTGGTACCCCTCTAACTCCCGGCCCTGGTCCACCTCTGCCTCCCTTCCCCAGTCCCCCTCTGCCACCTGGCCCTGGCCGGCCACTGCCTCTCTGACGTGGTTGCCTTTGGTCTTTAGACCCAGGTACCCCTCTGCCTCCTGCCTCTTGTCCTCCCCTTTCTCCCGGCCCTGGTCCCCCTCTGCCTCCCTGACCTTGTCCCCGCCGGCCACTCTCCTCTGGTTCCCCTCTACCTCCCTACCCTGGTACCCTCCGCCTCTCGGCCCTGGCCCCTCTTTGCCTCCCAACCCTGCTCCCCCGTCTCCTGGCCCAGGTACCCCTCTGCTTCCTAGCCCTGTTCCCCTTCTACCTCCAGGCCTTGGTCCCCCTCAGCTTCCTGGCCTTAGTCCCTTTGAGCCTCCCGGCTCTGGCCTCCCTCTACTTCCAGGACACTGGGTGTTTCTCCCTGCTGGCCAAGGGTCCGCTCTACCTCCTGGCCCTGGTCCCCCGTTCTACCAGCCCTGTTCTCCCTCTACCTCCAGGCCATGGCACCTCTCTCCCTCCCTACCCTGGGACACTCTACCACCAAGTCTAGGTCCCCCTGCATAGCGGTGCAGGTACCCTTCTGCCTCTTGGCCCTGCTCTCCCTCTGCCTTCCCGCCCTGGTCCTCCTCTGCTTCCTGGACCTAGACGGCCTCTGCCTCTTTGACCTGGTCACCTCTGCCTCTTGACTCTGGTTCCCCTCTGCTTTTCAGCCCTAGTCCCACTGTCTCCCGGCCCAGGTACCTCTCCGCCTCCCAGATCTGGTCCCCCGCTCTACCGGCCTTGGTCCCCCTCTGTCTCCCTGGTCCCCCATCTCCCGGCCCAGGTACCTCTCCACCTCCCAGATCTGGTCCCCCGGTCTACCGGCCTTGGTCCCCCTCTGTCTCCCTGGTCCCCCATCTCCCGGCCCAGGTACCCCTCTGCCTCCTGACCTTGGTCCCTTTCTGCCTCCCGGCCCTGTTCCCCCTTCTACTGGCCCGTGTACCCCTCTGCCTTCAGGCCCAGGTACCCCTCAGCCTCCTGGCCCTGGTCCCCAATCTACCGGCCCTGGTACCCCTCCGCCTCTGGGCCCTGGTCCCCCGTATCCCGGCCCAGGTATTCTTTAGCCTCCTGGCCCTGGTCCCTCTCTGCCTCCAGGCCCTTGTCCCCCCGGCTTCTCGGCCCTGGTCCCATGTCTCCCGGCCTAGGTACCCCTCTGGATTCCATCCCTGGTTCCCCTGTGCCTACCAGCCCTAGTTCCCCTTTACTTCCAAGATGTGGTGGTGGGGGGGGGGGGGGACAAAAGCAGGGAGGCAGAGGAAACCCTCTGCCTGCTAGCCCTGGTCCCCGTTTCCAGGTCCTGGTCCCGCTCTGTCTCCTGACCCTGTTCCCCCATCTCAAGGCGCAGATACCCCTCTGTCTCTTGGCCATGGTCCCCCTCAGCTTCCAGGACCTGGTCCCCCTCTGCCTCCGGGCCCTTGTCCCCCGCGTTTCTTGGCCCTGGTACCCCTTTGCCTTCTGGCCCAGGTACCATTCTGCCTCCTGGCGCTGGGCCCCCGCGTTTCTTGGCCCTGGTACCCCTTTGCCTTCTGGCCCAGGTACCATTCTGCCTCCTGGCGCTGGGCCCCCTCTTCCTCCTGGCCCTACTCCCCATTCTCCAGGCCCAAGCACTCCTCTGCCTCCTGGCCTTGGCCCCCTACTGCTGCCCTGTCCTGGTCCCACTCTGCCTCCTGGCCTTGGTCCCCCTCTGCCTCCTGGCCCTGGTCGCCCAACTACCATCCCGGGTACCCCTCTGCCTCCTGGCACTGGTCCCCCCCGACGCCCTGCCCTGGTGCCCCACTGCCTCCCGGCTCTCCCTCCCCTTGAACTCCCAGCCCTGGTCCCCCTGTCTCCTGGCCCAGGTATCCTTCTAACTCCCGGCCCTGTTCCCCCTCTACCTCCCATCCTTGGTCCCGCTCTCCTTCCTGGGTGGCAGTCTTCTCTACCTTGCGGCCCTGGGCCTTCTCTTCCTCCGGGACCTAGTCCGCCTCTTTCCCGGTCAATGTCCACTTCCGCCTCCCGGCCCTGGTCCGCCTCTGCTTCTCTGACCTGGTCGCTCCCCGCCTCTCAACCCTGGTCCCTTTGAGCCTCCTGGCCCTGGTCTCCCTCTACCCCCAGGCCATTGGGTCTCTCTCCGTCCCGGCCATGGGTCCCCTCTACTTCCGGGTCTAGGTTCCACTTTCTCACGAACCCAGTCAACCCTCTGCCTCCAACCCTCGTCCCCCTCTAACTCCGGGCCCTGGACCTCCTCTGCCTCCCTGCCCTTTTCTGCCCAGCTTCTCGGCCCTGGGGATTCCTTTCAAAGGGGGATCCCTTTGCATTCCAGCCCAGGTACCCCTCTGCCTACTGACCCTGGTCCCTCTTTTCCTCCCGGCCCTGGTCCCCCACCTCCCGGCCCAGTTACCCCTCTACCTCCTGGCCCTGGTCCTCCTGTGCCTCCCGGCCCTGGTTCCTCTATGCCTCTTGGTTCTGGTCTCCGTCTACCTTCAGGCCCTTGGGCCTCTCTCCGTCCCGGCCCTGGGTCCTCTCTACCTCCCGGCCCTGGTCCCCCGTCTCCCGGCCCAGGTGCCCCTCTGCCTCCCGGTTCTGGTCCTTCTCTTTCCCGGCACACGTACCCCTCTGCCTCCTGGCCCCAGTCCCCCTCTGTCACCAGGCCCTGGGCCCCCTATGCCTCCTGGCCAGGTACCCCTCTGCCTCCTGGCCCTGGTCCCGATTTTCCTCTAGACCCTGGTCCCCGTCCCTCGGCTCAGGTAATCCTCTACCTCCTGGCCATGGTCCCCCTCTGCCTCATGGCCATGGTCCCCTTCAGCCTCCCAGCACTGGTCCCCCTCTGCCTCCCAGTCCAGGTCTCCGTCCGCCTTCCTGCCTTGGTCTACCCCGCCTCTCGCCCCTGGTCCCCCTTTACATCCCGGACAAGGTACCCAGCCGGATCCTGACCCTTTTCCCCCTCTGTGTCCTGGCCCTGGTCCCCCGTCTCCCGGCCCTGGTACCCCTCTGCCTCCCAGCCCTGGTCTGCCTCTGCCTCCTGGCCCTGGTCCCCCTCAGCCGCCCTGTCATGGTCCCCCTCTGCCTGCAGGCTCTGGTCCCTCCGTGCCTCCTGGCCCTGGTCTCCTTCTATATCCAGGCCCTTGGGTCTCTCTCGATCCTCGCCCTAGGGCCCCTCTATCTCCCGGCCGTGGTCCCCCTGTCTCCCGACCCAGGTACCCCTCTGCCTCCCTTCCATGGTCCCCCTCTGCCTCCCGGCCCCGGTCCCCCTCTGCATCCCGACCTAGGTCCCGCTCTGCCATTCAGCCCTGGTCCCACTTTACGTTCTGGCTCTGGTCCCCCCCCCCGCCCCCCGCCGACCTTGTGATCCTGGTCCCCTTCTTCCTCCGTCCATAGTTCACCTCTACCCCTCTGCGTTAGTCCCCATTTTCCGCCCGGACCTGGTACCTCTCCGCCTACCGGCGTGGTGACCCTGTTCTTCCCAGCCATTGTCGCCTTGTACCTCCGGGCCCTGGTCCCCCTATGCCTGCCAGCCCTCATCACCCTCTACATCCTGTCCCTGGCCTTTCTCTCCGTCCCGGCCCTGGGTCCCCTCTACCTCCAGCCCCAGGTCCCCCTGCCTCTGGAATCGGGTACTCTTTCTCTGGACTCTGCCTCCTGGCCCTGGTCCGTCTCTGCCTCCCGGGCCTGGTCTACCTCTACGTCCAGGCCCTGGTCACTCTCTCTTTCCGAGCCCTGGGTCCCATCTACCTCCCGGTCCTGGTCCCCCTGTCTCCCGGCCCTGGTCTCCCTCTGCCTCCTGGCCCTTGTCCCCCTCTGCCTTACAGCCCTGGCCCACTTTACTTTCTGGCCCTGGCCCCCCGCCCCCCTCCACAACCTTACAGCCCTGGTCCCATTCTCCCTCCGGCTATAGTTCCCCAGTACCTCACTGCATTGGTCATCATCTTTCACCTGGACCTAGTCCCTCTCTGTCTACCAGCCCAGGTTCCCTTTGTGCCTGCCAGCCCTCGTTTGCCTCTACCTCCTGGCCCTGGCCCTTCTCTCCATCCCAGCCCAGGACCCTCCCTGTCTCTCGGCCCTGGTCTCTCTCTGCCACCCGGCCCTGTTCCCCCTGTACCTGCCAGCCTTCGTCTCCCTCTAACTCCTGGCCCTAGCCCTTCTCCCAGCACCGGCCCTGGGTCCTCTCTACCTCCAGCTCCTGGTCCCCCTGTCTCCAGACTCACGTATCCCTCTGCCTCCTGGCCCTGGTCGGTCTCTGCCTCCCCACACTGGTCTCGCTCTGCCTCCCGGCCCAGGTGGGCCCCTGTCTCAAGGCCCTGGTCACCCTCTTCCTCCAGGCCCTGGTCACTCTCTCATTCCCGGCCCTGGGTCCCCTGTCTCCTTGTCCAGCTACCCCTCTAAATCCCGGCCCTGGTCCCCCTGTTTCCCGGTAAAAGGATACTTCTGCCTCCCGCCCCTGGTCCCCCTCTGTCTCCTGGCCCTGGTCCCACTTTACATTCTGGCTCTGGTCCCCCGCGACGATATAACCCTGGTCCCCTTCTCCCTCTGGCCCTAGTTCACCTCTACGTCCCTGCCTTGGTCCCCATCTTTCTCCGGGAACTGGTCCCTCTCTGCCTACCGGCATGGTGCCACAGTTCTTCCCAGCCCTCGTCACCTTGTTCCTCAAGCCCTGGCCTCCCTCTACGTCCAGGCCAGTGGGTCTCTCACCGTCCCGGCCATGGGTCCCCTTTACCTCCCGGCCCTTGTCCCCCTGTTCTGCCAGCCCTGGTCTCCCTCTGCCTCCAGGCCCTGGCCCCTGTCTCCATCCCAGCCCTGGGACCCTCTACCTCCCAGCCTAGGTCCCACTGTCTCCCGGCCCAGGTACCTCGTCTGCCTCCCAGCCTTGGTCTCCCCCTGCCTCACGTCCCAGTTTCCCAACTGACCTTCGGCCCTAGTTCCCCTTTACTTCCGAGAAGTTGGGGGGAGGGAGGTCAAAGGCAGGGAGGCAGAGGTACCCCTCTGCCTGCCGGCCTTGATCCCCATTTCCTGACCCTGGTCTCCCTCTGCGTCCCGACCCTGATCCCCCATCTGCCGGCCCTGGTCCCTTTGAGCCTCCTGGCCCTGGCCTCCCTCTAACTCCAGGAAACTGAGTCTATCTCCGTCCTGTCCATGGGTCCCCTCTACCTCTCAGCGCTGGTCCCCCTCTGGCTTCTGGACCTAGTCCCCCATCTACCGGCCTTGGTACCCCTCTGCCTACTGGCCATGGTCCTCCCCTGCTTCCCTGCCCTGGTCCCCCTCTACCGCAAGACCATGGTCCCCCAGTTTCCCCGCCCAGATACACCTCTGCCTCCTGGCCCTGGTCCCTTTGTGCCTCCATTCCCTTCTCCTACCCACATCTCGGCCCTGGTCCCCCTCTGCTTCTTGGCCCTGGTCCATCGTCTCCGGACCAGGTACCTCTCTGCCTCTTGGCCCTGGTCCCCCCTGCCACGTTGCCCTGATCACCATCTGCCTCCTGTCCTTGGTTCCCCTGTGCCTCCCAGCCCTAGTTCCCCCTTACTTCCAAGAAGTTGGGGGGGCAAGGGTAGGGAGGCAGAGGGGGAGCAGAGCCAAGATTTAGAAGGGTACCTGAGCTAGGAGGCAGGAGGACCAGGGCCGGGAGTTTGAGGGGACCCAGGGCCGGGAGGTTGAGGGGACCCAGTGCCGGGAGGCAGAGGGGGACCAGGGCAGGGAAGCAGAGGGGGATCAGAGCATGGAGGCAGAGGTGTACCTGGGGCGGGTGACATTGATACCAGGGCTGGGAAGTAGAGAGGTACCTGGGGCGTGAGACAGGGGGACCAGGGTTGTGAGATAGAGGGTACCCGGGGTTGGGACGGAGAGAGAGAGACCCAAGGGCCTGGAGGTAGAGGGAGAACAGGGATGTGCGGCAGAGGGGGACCAGGGCTGAGAGGCAGGTGGCTCCCAGAACAGGGAGGCAGAGGGTGACCAAGGCCGGGAGGCAGAGCGGTACCTAGACCGGGAAATGGCGGACCATCTCTAGACTGTGAGCCCACTGTTGGGTAGGGACCGTCTCTGCTTGCTGCCAACTTTTACTTCCCAAGCGCTTAGTACAGTGCTCTGCACACAGTAAGCGCTCAATAAATACGATTGATTGATTGATTGACCAGGACCGAGAGGCAGAGGGGTACCTGGGCCGGGAGGCAAAGGGGAACCAGGGCGGAGAAGAGGGGGCGACAAGGGCTGGGAGGCAGAGGGGGACCAGGGCCTGGAGGCAGAAGGGGACCAGGGTTAGGAGGCAGAGGGGCACCAGGGCAGTTGGGCAGAGGGGGACCGGGGCCAGGAGGCAGAGTGGAACCTAGGTCTGGAGACATGTGGATCAGGGCCGGGAGGTGGAGGGGACCAGAGTCGGGACGGAGAGAGGGACCAGGGCTTGGAGATCACGGGATGTCAGGGCCTGGAGGTCCCGGGAGACCAGGGCCGGGAGGCACAGATGATCCAGGGTCGGGAGGCAGACGGGGATCAGGGCGGGGAGGCAGAGTAGGATCAGGGCCAGGAAGCAGAGGGGTACCTAGGCAGGGGTACAGGAGGACCAGGGCTGAGAAGCAGAACGGGGCCAGGGCCGAGAGGCAGGTGATGACCATGTCATAGACACAGAGGCTGACCAGGGCCGGGAGGCAGAGGGGTACCTGGGCCGAGAAGCATGGAAGCATGGAAGACAAGAGCAGGGAGGCCAAGGGCGACCAGGGCCAGGAGGCAGATGGGGCCCAGGACAGGTAGGCAGAGGGGAACCTTGTCAAGGAGGCAGAGTGGTACCTGGGCCGGGAGATAGGGTGACCAGGGCCGGGAGGCAGAGGAGTACCTGGGCCAGGAGATAGGGGCACCTAGGCCGGTAGGTACAGTGCTCTGCACACAGTAAGCACTCAATAAAAACGATTGATTGAATGAATGAATGAATTCCCCTGTGAAAGACTCTTCCGTTGAGCGCCCGAAACCGAAGGGTAGACAATAATAACAATAATAATGATAATAATAATAATAGTAGCATTTGTTAAGTGCCTACTATGTGTCAAGCACTGTTTTAAGCACTAGGGGGATACAAGGTAATCAAGTTGTCCCACATTCATTCATTCATTCAATCGTATTTATTGAGCACGTACTGTGTGCAGAGCACTGTACTAAGAGCTTGGGAAGTACAAGTTGGCAACATATAGAGACGGTCCCTACCCAACAACGGGCTCACAGTCTAGAAGGGGGAGACAGACAACAAAGCACAACATGTGAACAGCTGTCAAGTCACCAGAATAAATAAGAGTAAAGCTAGATGCACATCATTATCAAAATAAAATAAATAGAATAGTAAAAATGTACAAGTAAAATAAATAGAGTAATAAATCTGTACAAACATATGCATACAGATGCTTTGGGGAGGGGAAGGAGGTAGGGCGGGGGGTGGGAGGAGGAGAGGAAGGAGTGGGCTCAGTCTGGGACAGCCTTCTAGAGGAGATGAGCTCTCTGTAGGGCTTTGAAGGGCGGAAGAGAGCTAGATTGGCAGATGTGCGGAGGGAGGCATTCCAGTCCAGGGGGAAGAGGTGGACCGGGGGTCAATGGTAACGGTCTTAATCCCCATTTCCCAGATGAGGTATCTGAGGCACAGAGAATTGAAGTGACTTGCCCAAAGTCACACAGCTGATAAGTGGGGGAACTGGAATTAGAACCCGTGACTTCTGACTCCCAAGCCCAGGCTCTAGGGAAAATAAGGAGATCTGTCTTGGACCTGATGAGTTTTAGGTGGCAGCAGGACATCCAGGTGGAAATGTCCGGAAGGCAGGAGGAGATGACAGCCTGGAGGGAGAGAGAGAGAACTGGGGAGGAGATCTAGATTTGGGTATCATCTGCATAGAGATGATAGTTGAAGCCGAGGGAGTGAATGAGTTCTCCAAGAGAGTGAGTGTAGATGGAGAATAGAAGGGGACCAAGAACTTACCCTTAAGGGACCCCTACAGTAAGGGGATGGGAGGAGGAGGAGGAGGAGCCCGCAAAGGAGACTGAGAATTGAAGGGCCAGAGAAATACCCGGGGAGGGTTGAGTCAATGAGAATCCGCTCTGTCATTCACCCCACACATCCAATCCGTCACCAAAACCTGCCGGTCTCACCTTCACAACATCGCCAAGATCCTCCCTTCCCTCTCCATCCAAATTGCTACCTTGTTGGTTCAATCTCTCATACTATCCCGACTGGATGACTGCATCAGTCTCCTTTTCTGATCTCCCATCCTCCTGTCTCTCCCCGCTTCAGCCTATACTTCAATCTGCTGCCCGGATTATCTTTCTACAGAAACGCTCTGGGCACGTCAATTGCCTCCTCAAAAATATCCAGTAGTTGCCCATCAACCTTCGCATGAAGCAAAAACTCCTCACTATTAGCTTCAAAGGTCTCCATCCCCTCGCCCCCTCCTACTTCACCTCTCTTCTCTCCTTCCCCAGCCCAGCCTGCACACTCCCCTCCTCTGCCGCTCACTTCCTCCCTGGGCCTCCTTCTCACCTGTCCTGCCGTTGACGCCTGGCCTACGTCTTACCTCTGTCCTGAAATGCCCTCCCTCCACACATACGCCAAACTAGCTCTCTTCCTCCCTTCAAAGCTCTCCTGAGAGCTCACCTCCTCCAGGAGGCCTTCCCAGACTGTTCCCCCTCCTTATCCTCTGCTCATCCTCTGCTCCTCCTCCCCTCGTCATCGCCCCGACTCCCTCCTTCTGCTTTCTTCCTTCCCACAGCACATGTGTATATTTGTATGTAGTTCTTATTTTATTTATTTTATTAATGATGGGTATATATCTATAATTTTATTTATTAATCTTGATGTTATTGATGCCTACCTACTTGTTTCGTTTTGTTGTCTGTCTCTCCCTTCTAGACTGTGAGCCAGTTGTTGTTTAGGGACTGTCTCTATCTGCTACCGAATTGTACTTTCCAAACGCTTAGTACAGTGCTCTGCACACAGTAAGCGCTCAATTAATGTGATTGAGTGAATGAATGAATACTGTTATATTGTACTCCACCAATTGCTTTAAATTGGGCTCTGCACACAGTAATTGCCCAGTAAATCGAATTGACTGGCTGACTGATAAATTCTGCTCATCCAGGGGTTTGGCCCTGTTGGTGGGGTGAGGGCAGAAACCCTTTCGGGCCACTGGAAGGTGGATTTGACCAGTCTTTGGGGGATTGATCAGCATAGGTGCTGTTCTCATTTCTCTTGCCACCTGACTTTTTTTCATTTTTAAATTTCAGTCATTATTATAGTAGTGTTTGTTAGGCCTCGGCTCTTTCTGTTAGGATGAGGGAATATGCAGAGAAGTAGCGTGGCTCAGTGGAAAGAGCCCGGGCTTTGGAGTCAGAAGTCATGGGTTCAAATCCCGGCTCTGCCAATTGTCAGCTGTGTGAATTTAGGCAAGTCACTTAACTTCTCTGTGTTTCAATTACCTCATCTGTAAAATGGGGATTAAGACTGTGAGCCCCCCCGGTGGCAACCTGATCACCTTGTAACCTCCCAGTGCGTAGGACAGTACTTTGCACATAGTAAGCGCTTAACAAAGGCCCTCATTATTATTATTAAATGCCATTATTATTATTATTATCATTATAGAATACTATACTGCCACCAGGCACATCCCCCCTGAACAAGCCCGCTGCTGCCACCAGGGGGTGAGAGAGAGGTGCAGCCTCCCAGAATAACGATTAGTGCCACCAGGCGGCAGGCTGCTGCTCTCCGACCAAGGAATTGTTCTGGTTCAAGGGGCCAGGGACATCTCTCCAGAGCAGCTGCTCAGTGCTTTTTCTCGGCCTCTTACACCGTGGGCACATTCCACACCCAGATTTACCCCATTACTAAGTGACCTGTATTGCTACCCCTTAGGGAGTGTGTGTATGTGGGGGGGGGGGGGGAGAATAATTGGGGAGAAGATGAGTAATGAAGCATCTGCCACTCTTAGGAGTACAGAGTCTGGGGCTCTGTGCAGGAAGCTAGTTCTCTCTGACTCCATTGGGACTGAGAAGAGCCAGGGCCCTTAATTCTATAGACGGGGCAAGCTTCGCCGTGCCTCTAGTCCTCCAGGGTCACTGCAAAGTCTCAGTCCCCAGAGAAAGGACATTTCTGGGCATAACACAGAAGCTTGAGTGATCCAATGTCAGGAGGAGGACAGAGTGTCTATCAGAGTCTCTGTCCTATTTTTCTCTAAGAAGCAAAGTGTGCAGACTCCTACCTGAGGTCAAGGAAGCAGGGGTGTGGGCAGGGAGGACAAAGTACAGGTATTGTACTAGAAACTGCACTCTATCTGTGAGCCCACTGTTGGGTAGGGACCGCCTCTATATGTTGCCAACTTGTACATCCCAAGCGCTTAGTACAGTGCTCTGCATACAGTAAGCACTCAATGAATACGATTGATTGATATGCGGTTCTGCTCCTTCAATCGATCAGTTGGGTCGATAGAGCTTTGCTGTGTGCAGAGCACTGTACTAAGCCCTTGGTAGAGTACAGTATGACAGATACATTGCCTCCCCACAATAAGATTAATATTAACGATAATGCTGGTATTTGGTAAGTGCTTACTATGTGTCAAGCACTGTTCTAGGCACTGGCACTGTTCTAAGTGCTTACCGTATCGGGGGTACTGGAGGTCCTGGAGTAACAGAACTGGGGGTGCAGGTGGGAGAACAAAGGAGGTTTTATTTTCTAGAAATGGAATTCTATACAGTGTGTAGTTATGTCCCTCTAGTGTGTGGAGAACAAGCCCCTTCTAGGGATGTGAGGAAGGGATGGGTAAGTATTTGTAGGGCAGAGTGTGGCAGTCATCCTAGCTGCAGATCCACTTAACCATGTTGGGTCGGGAGAGGGCAGGGAGAGTGGGCAATGGATTGACAAAATTAGGTTGTCTGTGCTTTCCCCCGCCGCCTTTTCCTGCTTCCCCGCTTCCCCTTTCCACACCCAACTTTGAGCACTGGTTTTCCTTTCAACAGATGTGGTCCCGGTCGGACGCGTAGGATCACCAGTTCAGGTGTCTCAAGACCAGGGTTCAGAACCTGACATGTCTACGGGCAAGAGCCAGAGGAGAAGCTCCACTTTACTCCAATGAGACCAAGGTTCTTCTGCCCATCCCCAGAGGAGGCCTGAGTGATTCCCGAGGGTCCCCTTCCTGCAATAGCATGTCCTGTCTGTTCAAAGCCCTCCAGCCAAAGTCCCCTGGCAGCACACAGCTCAGGGCAGGATGGTCGAGGGAAGAATCTAGTTACTACTCATTGTAGAAAAACTGCTCAGTGCATCTCTCCAGCCTTGAGGCACATCTTTCTAATGTGGACAGATATCAATGCCCAGACATGCCCTGCTGTCAAGATGGAGTCTTGGGTGGCACAGTCATCCAAAAGAGGGGTGGTGGTGGTGGTGGTGGTGTGTGTGTGTGTGTGTGTCTTTGTGTGTGTCTGTGTGTGTGACTGTGTGTGTCTGTGTGTGTGTGTGTGTGTGTGTGTGTGTGTGTGTGCGTGCATGGATGTGTATGTATGGATGCATATATGAGAGGCTAGTGATTTTGTGGATCAACCCACACTTCATTCATCCATTCAATCGTATTTATAACAATAGTAATAATACTGTTGTTTGTTAAGTGCTTACTATGTGCCAAGCACTGTTCTAAGCAAGGGGCAGATACATGGTCATCAGATTCTCCCACCAGGGGCTCACAGTCTCAATCTCCATTTTGCAGATGAGGTAACCGAGGCACAGAGATGTTAAGTGGCTTGACATAAATTAAGGTCACACATCTTACAAGTGGCGGAGCCAGGATTAGAATCCAAGTCCTCTGATATCGAAGCCCGTGCTCTTTCCACTAAGCCATAGGGCGCTTACTGTGAGGAGAACACTGTACTAAGCGCTTGGGAAAGTACAGTACAGTAAAAAGGAGAGACAGTCCCTACCCACAACCAGCTCCCAGTCTAGAGGGGGAGAGAGGTATTAATCCAAGTAAAAAGGCATCAGGATATCAGTACAAGTTAACAGGCATCAATGTAAAAAATACAATTACAGATATAATTAACAAAATCATTCATTCAGTCAGTCGCATTTATTGAGCACTTACTGTGTGCAGAACACTGTACTGAGCGCTATATGTTCCCGACTTGTACTTCCCAAGTGCTTAGTCCAGTGTTCTGCGCACAGCACAGTAAGAGTTCGATAATTACGATTGAATGAATGAATGAATGAATGAATGACCAGGGCCCAGAAGCGGGGTGACCAGGGCAGGGAGTCACATGTAACCAGAGCTGGGAGGCAGAGAGGGGCCAGGGCCGAGATGCAGGGGGGGACGAGGGCCGAGATGCAGGGGGGGACCAGGGCCGGGAGGCAGAGGAGGACCAGGGCCGAGATTCCGGGGGGGACCAGGGCCAGAAGGCAGAGGGGGACAAGGGCGGGAGGCAGAGGGTTACCTGGGCCGGGTGACAGGCGGACCGGAGCAGAGCAGGGAACAAGAGGGGTACCTGGGCCGGGGGATGGGGGTCCAGGACCGGGAGGGAGGGGGTACCTGGGCTGGGAGGCAGAGGGGACCCAGGGCCAGGACGGAGAGAGACCCAAGGGCCTGGAGGTAGAAGGAGACCAGGGCTGGGAGGCACTGAGCGACAAGGGCTAGGAGACAGAGGGGGACCAGGGCCAGGAGGCATAGGGGTACCTGGGAAGGTAGACACTGGGGACAAGGGCAGGGAGGCAGATGGATACTTAGGCTGGGAGAAGGGGGACCAGGGCCGAGAGTCTGAGGGGGACCAGGGCCGGGAGGCAGAGGGTTACTTAGGCCAGAAGACAGGGGGAGAAGGCCCGGGAGGCAGAGGGTTATCTCGGCCTGAAGACAGGGGGACCAGGGCAAGGAGACAGTGGAACCTAGGCCGAGACATAGAGGGTCCCGGGGCCAGGATGGAGAGAGGGGCCTGGGCCGGGATGGAGAGAGGGGCCAGGGCTTGGATGTAGAGGAAGACCAGGGCCTGAAGGTAGTGGGGACCCTTGCCCAGGATGGAGAGAAACCCAATGGCCTAGAGGTAGAGGGAGACCAGGGCTGGGAGACTCAAAGAGACCAGGGCCGGGAGGCAGAGGGGGACCAGGGCCAGGAAGCAGAGGGGTACCTAGGATGGGAGATGGGGGACCAGTGTTGGGAAGCAGAGGGGACCAGGGCTGGGAGGCAGAGGGGCACCATGGCCCGGAAACGTTGACCAGGGCTGGGGAACCAGGGCCAGGAGGAAGAGGGGTACCTGGGCCGGGAGACGGGGGACAAGGGCCTGGAGAAAAAGGGGGACCAAGGCCAGGGGCAGAGCGGTACCTGGGCCGGAAGGCAAAGAGGGATCAGGGCCGAGAAGCGGGGACCAGGGCCGGCAGGCAGAGGGATTCCCCTGCCTCCCTGCCCTTGTCCCCCTGCTTCTTGGAACTAAAGGGAAACTAGGGCTGGCATGCTCAGGAGGACGAGGGACAGGAGGCAGAGGAGGACCAGGGCAGGGTGGCAGGGGGGACCAGGGCCAAGAAGAGGGAGCTCAAGGGCAGGGAGGTAGAGAGGGCCCCGGGCAGGCAGGCAGGACGTGACCTGGGCAGGGAGGCAGAGGGGGACCAGGGCTGGGAGGCAGGGGGTTACCAGGGCTGGGAGGCAGAGGAGTAACAGGGGCTGGAGGCAAAGGGGACCAGGGCTGAGAAGCGGGGGTAACAAGGGCAGGAAACCAGAGGGGGACCAGGTCCAGGAATCAGAGGGGGACCAGGCATGGTAGATAGGGGGACCAGGGCCGGGAGGCAGGAGGTGACCAGGGCCGGGAGACAGAGTTGTACGCGGGCTGGTAGATGGGGGACCAGTGCTGGGAGGCAGAAGGGGACCAGGCCTGGGAGGCAGAGGGAGGCAAGGGCCAGGAGGCAGAGTGGGACCAGGGATGGTAGACAGGGGGACCAGGACCGGGAGGCAGAGGGGTATCTGGGCTGGGAGACAGGGGAACCAGGGCCGGGAGACAATGGGATTCATCTGCCTCTCTGCCCTTGTCCCCCACGCTTCTTGGAACTAAAGGGGAAATAGGGCTGCAGGAACAGGGGAACCAGGGATGGGAGGCAGAGGCAGAGGTGGACCCGACCTGGGATTTAGACGGTACCTGGTACAGGAGACGGGGGGACCAGGGTCAGGAGGCAGAGGGGTACCGGGGCAGGGTGGCAGTGGGGGACCAGGGCCAAGGGGCAGAAGGGTACCTTGGCCACGAGACGGGGGACAAGAGCTGGGAGAAAGAGGGGGACCAGGGCCTGGAAGCAGAGGGGTACCTGGGCCCGGAGGCAAAGGGGTACCAGGGCCGAGAAGTGGGGAGGGACAAAGTCAGGGAGGCAGAGGGCGACCAAGCCCCGAAGACAGAGAGGGACCAGGCCCGGTAGACAGGGGGACCAGTGTCGGGAGGCAGAGGGGTACGTGTACTGGGAGACGGTGGGACAACGGCAGAGAAGCAGTGGGGAACCAAGGCCAAGAGGCGGGGGGGCAACCAGGTCATTGAGGCAGAGGCCGGCCAGGGTCGGGAAGCATGGGGGGCCAGGGCGGGAATTCAGAGTGGTACCTGAGCCAGGAGACCAGGGGAACAGGGCCGGGAGGTTAAGGGGACACAGGGCTGGAAGGCAGATGGGAACCCCGGCAGGGCGGCAGTGGGGGACCAGGGCCAGGAGGCAGAGGGGTACCTGAGCCCGAAGACAGGGGCCCTGGGGCCCGGAGGCAGAGGGGGACCAGGGTTAGGAGGTAGAAAGGGACCAGGGAGGGGAGTTAGAGGGGAATCAGGGATGGGAAGTAGAGTGGTACATGGACCGGGAGACAGGGGAACCTGGACCGGGAGAGAAGGCGACCAGGGGTGGGAGGCAGAGGGGTAACTGAGCCGAGAGATTGGGGACCGGGGTCGGGAGGCAGAGGGTGACCAGGGCCAGAAGCCAGAGGCGTACCTTGGCCAGGAGGTACAGAGGGACCAGGGCTGAAAGGTTGGGTGAACCAGGGCCGGTAGCTAGAAGGGAACCTGGATCGGTAGACAGGAGGACCAAGTCTGAGAAGCAGATGGAGACCATGGTCAAGAGGCAGGGAGTGACCAGGTCATAGAAGAAGAGGCTGACCAGGTCCGGGAGGCAGGAGGGTACCTGGGCTGTGAGGCTAAGGGGGACCAGGGCGGAGAAACGGGGGCGACAAAGGGAGGGAGCCAGAGGGGGATCAGGGCTGGGAGGCCGAAAGGAACCAGGGCCTGAAGGCAGAGAAGGACCAAGGCTAGGAGTCTGAGGGGTACCTACGCCTGGAAAGAGGGGGACCAGGGTGGGTAGGCAGAGGGGCCCAATGCTAGGAGGCAGTCGGGTATCTAGGCCAGAAGACGGTGGACCAGGGCCGGGAGGTAGAAGCAGTCCAGGGTGGGGAGGCAGAAGTTTACCTGGGCCGGGAGGTAGAGGTGAACCTGGGCTGGAAGACAGGGGAAACAGGACCTGAAGGCAGAGAGGGACCGAGGGTAGGAGGCCAAGGGGTACCTAGGCCGGGAGACAGGGGGACCAGGGCCGGGAGGTAGAAGTGGTCCAGGTTGGGGAGGCAGAAGGTTACCAGGGATGTGATGTAGAGGAGAACCTAGGCCAGAAGACAGGGGAACCAGGGCTGAGAGGAAGAGGAGGACCAAGGCAGGGAGAGAGGGTGACCAGGGCTGAGAAGCAGAGGGGGACAAGTGCCGGGAGGCAGAGGGGTACCTAGGCCGGGAGACAGGGGGACCATGTCCAGGAGGTAGAGGTTACATAGCTTAGGGACAGAGACTCACCCAAGGGCCTAGAGGTTGAAATAAACCCAAGGCCAGGAGGCCATGGGGGACCAGGGCCAGGAAACACAGAGGGACCAGGGCCAGGAAGCAGAAGGTTACTTGGGCTGGGAGGCATAGGGGGACCAGGGTCGAGGAGCCGAGGGGACAATGGTAGGGAGGCAGAGGGGGACCCGAGCCGGGAGGCCGAGGAGGACCAGGGCAGTTAGGCAGAAGGGGACCAGGTCCAGGAGGCAGAGGGGTATCTGTGCCGGGAGACGGGGGACCAGGGCCAGGAGGCAGAGGGGTTCCTGGGCTGGGAGGCAAAGGGGGACCAGGGCCGAGAGGCGGTGGGGAACGAGGACAGGGAGGCAGAGGGGGACCAGGGCCGGGAGATGGGAACCAGGGCTGAGAAGCAGAGGGTGACCTGTGACGAGAGGCAGGGGGCAACCAGGTCAGAGAGGTCGAGGCAGGCCAGAGCCGCGAGGCAGCGGGATACCTGGGCCGGGAGAAAGAGGACCAGGTCCCGAAGGCAGAGGGATAACTGGGCCGAGAGACTGGTAAAAGGGCCGGGAGGCCTAAGGTGACCAGGGTCAGGAGGCAGAGGCGTACATGTGCTGGGGGAAAGAGAAGGACCAGGGCCGAAAAGTTGCGGGGACCAGGGCCCGAGGCAGACGGGGACCAGGGCCTGGAGACAGGGAGACCAGGGCCAAAAGGCAGAGGGGAACCAGGGCCAAGAAGCAGGGTGGGGACCAGGGCAGTAAGGCAGAGGGGGACCAGGGCTGGGAGGTAGAAGGGGACCAGGTTAGGGAGGCAAAGGGGGACCTGGGCAGGTAGTCAGAAGGGAAGCAGGTACAAGAGGCAGAGGGGTACCTGGTCCAGGAGATGGCGGACCAGGGTCGGGAAGCAGGGCGACGAGGGTCGGGAGGCAGAAGGGGACCAGGGCCAGGAGGCAGAGGGGAACCAGGGCGGAGAAGCTGGGTTGACAAGGGCTGGGAGGCAGAGGGGGGCCAGGGCCTGGAGGCAGAGAGGGACCAGGGCTAGGAGGCAGAGGGCTTCCTCTACTGGGAAACAGAGAGGCCGGGAGGTAGCAGGGACCCGGGGCTGGTACGGAGAGAGGGACCAGGGCCTGGAGGTTGAGGGAGACCAGGACCGGGAAGCACAGAGGGACCAGGGCTTGGAGGCAGAGGGGGACCAGGGACAGGAGGCAGAGGGTACCTGGGCTGGGAGGGTGGGGGCCGAGGGCCGGGATTCAGGGGGGTACCTAGGACGGGTGACAGGAGGACCAGGGCTGAGAAGCAGAGGGGGAACAGACCCGATAGGCAGGAGGTGACCAGGCCCGAGAGGCAGGGGGCGCCCAGGTCAGAAAGGCAGAGGCAGACCAGCGCCGGGAGGCAGAGGGTTACCTGAGATGGGGGACCAGAGCCAGGAGGTAGAGCGTGACCAGGGCCAGGAGGCAGAGCCGTAAGTGGGCCGGGAGGTAGAGAGGCACCATGGCCGAGAAGTTGGGGGGGATCTGGGCTGAAAGACAGAGGGCGACCAGGGTGGGTGGGCAGAGGGGGACATAGGCCGGGAGACAGGGAGATCAGGGCCCGGAGGTAGAGGGGACCAGAACCGGGATGGAGAGAGGGACCAGGACCTGGAGGTCGAGGGAGACCAGGGCCGGTAGGCACAGATGGTCCCGGGTCGGGATGCAGACGGGGATCAGGGCGGGGAGGCAGAGTGGGACCAGGGCCAGGAAGCAGAGGGGTACCTAGGCTGGGATACGGGAGGATCAGGGATGAGAAGCAGAGGGGGGCAAGGGCCGAGAGGCAGGGAGAGACCAGGTCATAGGCAAAGAGGTGGACCAGGGCCGGGAGACATAGGGGTATGTGGGCTGGGAGGCAAAGGGGACCATTGCAGAGAAGCGGGGTTGACAAGGGCAGGAAGGCAGATAGGAACCAGGGCTAGGAGGCAGAAGGGTACCTGGGCCGGGAGACAGGGGTACCAGGGCCGGGAGGCAAAACTATTTCTCCTTCCTTATTGAAACCCATGCCCATCATCCCCGTCAGCTCTTCCGTACATTCAACTCCCTTCTCAGGCCCCCGGTTCCTCCCTCTCCTCCTACCGTCACCCTCAACGATCTGGCCTCCTACTTCATTAATATAATTAAATCCATCAGGTCCGACCTTCCCAAAGTCACTCATCATCGTCATTATCAATCGTATTTATTGAGCGCTTACTATGTGCAGAGCACTGTAGTAAGCGCTTGGGAAGTACAAATTGGCAACATATAGAGACAGTCCCTACCCAACAGTGGGCTCACAGTCCAAAAGGGGGAGACAGAGAACAAAACCAAACATACTAACAAAATAAAATAAATAGAATAGATATGTACAAGTAAAATAAATAAATAAATAAATAGAGTAATAAATATGTACAAACATATATACATATATACAGGTGTTGTGGGGAAGGGAAGGAGGTAAGATGGGGGGATGAAGAGGGGGACGAGGGGGAGAGGAAGGAAGGGGCTCAGTCTGGGAAGGCCTCCTGGAGGAGGTGAGCTCTCAGCAGGGCCTTGAAGGGAGGAAGAGAGCTAGCTTGGCGGATGGGCAGAGGGAGGGCATTCCAGGCCAGGGGGATGACGTGGGCCGGGGGTCGATGGCGGGACAGGCGAGAACGAGGTACGGTGAGGAGATTAGCGGCGGAGGAGCGGAGGGTGCGGGCTGGGCTGTAGAAGGAGAGAAGGGAGGTGAGGTAGGAGGGGTTGAGGTGATGGAGAGCCTTAAAGCCCAGGGTGAGGAGTTTCTCCCCCGCTTTATTCAACCGCCCGGCTCTCAGCACTCTCTGCTCCTCTCCCATCCTTCCCAGCAGTACCCTCAGAGCAGCTCTCCTCCCTCCGCTCAAGTGCAACTCCGGCCACCTGTGCTTCTGATCCCATTCCCTCTCATCTCATGAAATCTCTCTCTCCGTCCCTTCTCCCCTCCTTAACTTCCATCTTCAACCTCTCACTATCCACTGGTTCCTTCGCCTCTGGCTTCAAATATGCCCATGTCTCTCCCATCCTAAAAAAACCCGCTCTTGACCCCACCTCACCTTCTAGTTATCGCCCCATCTCCCTCCTACCATTCCTTTACAAACTCCTTGAAGGAATCGTCTACACCCGCTGCCTCGAATTCCTCAACACCAACTCTCTCCTCGACCCCCTCCAGTCTGGCTTCCGTCCCCTACATTCCACGGAAACTGCCCTCTAAAAGGTCACCAATGACCTCCTGCTTACCAAATCCAACGGCTCATACTCTCTCCTAATCCTCCTCGACCTCTCAGCTGCCTTCGACACTGTGGACCACCCCCTTCTCCTCAACACGCTATCCAACCTTGGCTTCACAGACCCCGTCCTCTCCTGGTTCTCCTCTTATCTCTCCGGTCGTTCATTCTCAGTATCATTTGCAGGCTCCTCCTCCCCCTCCCATCCCCTTACTGTGGGGGTTCCTCAAGGTTCAGTTCTTGGTCCCCTTCTGTTCTCGATCCACACTCACTCCCTTGGTGACCTCATTCGCTCCCACGGCTCAACTATCACCTCTACGCTGATGAGACCCAAATCCTCATCTCTGCGCCTGCTCTTTCCCCCTCCCTCCATGCTCGCATCTCCTCCTGCCTTCAGGACATCTCCATCTGGATGTCTGCCCGCCACCTAAAACTCAACATGTCCAAGACTGAACTCCTTGTCTTCCCTCCCAAACCCTGCGCTCTCCCTGATTTTCCCTTCACTGTTGACGGCACTACCATCCTTCTCGTATCACAGGCCCGCAACCTTGGTGTCCTCCTTGACTCCGCTCTCTCGTTCACCCCTCACATCCAAGCCGTCACCAAACCCTGCCGGTCTCAGTTCCGCAACATTGCCAAGATCCGCCCTTTCCTCTCCATCCAAACCGTTACCCTGCTTGTTCAAGCTCTCATCCTATCCCGTCTGGACTACTGTATCAGCCTCCTCTCCGATCTCCCATCCTCGTGTCTCTCCCCACTTCAATCCATACTTCATGCCGCTGCCCAGATGGCCTTTGTCCAGAAACGCTCTGAGCATGTTATTCCCCTTCTCAAAAATCTCCAGTGGCTACCAATCAATCTGCGCATCAGGCAGAAACTCCTCACCCTGGGCTTCAAGGCTCTCCATCACCTCGCCCCCTCCTACCTCACCTCCTTTCTCTCCTTCTACAGCCCAGCCCGCATCCTCCGCTCCTCTGCCGCTAATCTCCTCACCGTGCCTCGTTCTCGCCTGTCCCGCCATCGACCCCCGGCTCACGTCGTCTCCCTGGCCTGGAATGCCCTCGCTCTGCATATCCGACAAGCTAGCTCTCTTCCTCCCTTCAAGGCCCTACTGATAGCTCATCTCCTCCAGGAGTCCTTCCCACTGAGCCCCTCCTTCCTCTCCCCCTCGTTCCCCTCTCCATCCCTCGCGTCGTACCTCTTTCCCTTCCCCACAGCACCTGTATATATGTATATATGTTTGTACATATTTATTACTCTAATTATTTATTTATTTATTTATTTTCCTTGTACATATCTATTCTATTTATCTTATTTTGTTAATATGTTTGGTATTGTTCTTTATCTTCCCCTTCTAGACTGTGAGCCCACTGTTGGGTAGGGACTGTCTCTATATGTTGCGAACTTGTACTTCACAAGCGCTTAGTACAGTGCTCTGCACACAGTGAGCGCTCAATGAATACGATTGATTGATTGATGGGGACCAGGGCGGGTAGGCAGAGGCGGACCAGGGCCAGAAGGCAGAAGGTTACCTAGGTCGGGAGACAGGGGGACCAGGGCTGGGAGGCAGAGGGGACCAGGCCTCGTGGCAGAGAGGAACCAGGGCTGGGAGGCAGAGGGGAGCCTGGGCCCGGGGACGGGGGACCAGGGCCGGGAAGCAGAGGTAGACCAGGGCTGGGAGGCAGATTTGGACCAGGGCAGGTAGGCAGAGGGGTACTAGATCCAGGAGACAGAGGGGTACCTGGGCCGAGAGACGAAAGGGGACCAGAGTCCAAAAGCGGGGGGTGGGGGCAGGGCCGGTTGGCCGAGGGGGACCAGGTCCTAGTGGCCGAAGAAGACTAGGGCCAGGAGGCAGATGAGTACCAAGGCAGGTAGACAGAGAACGACAAGGTCCAGGAGGAAGAGGGGGATCAGGGCAGGATGGTAAGGAGGGACCAGGGCCAGGAGACAGAGGGGTACCTGGGCCGTGAGAAGGGTGACCAGGGCCGGGAGACAAAGGGGGTACAGGGCCATGTGGCAGATGGGTTCCTGGTCTGGGATGCAGAGGTGTACCTGGGCTGGAAGGCAGAGGGAGACCAGGGCCGGGAACCGGGGGGACCAGGGCAGAGAGGTAGAGGGGGAGCAGGGCCGGGAGGCAGAGGGGGACCAGGGAAGGGTGGCAGAGGGGGACCAGGGCAGATTACCAGAGGGGGACCCGGGCTGGGAGGCAAAGAGGTACCTGGGATGGGAAACAGAGGGACCAGGACAGGGAGGTAGACGGGTACCTGGGCTGAGAAACAGGGGGGCCAGGGCCGGGAGGTAGAGGAGACCCAAGCCTGGGATAGAGAGGGGGACCAGGGCCTGGAGGAAGGAGACCAGGACCAGGACGTACAGAGGGACACTCTTAATCCCCATTTTGCAGATGGGGTAACTGAGACATTGAGAGGTCAGGTGACTTGCCCAAGATCACACAGCAGACATATGGTGGAAGCGGGATTAAAACCTATTTCCTTCTGACTCTCAGGCCCGTCTTCTATTCTCTTTCCTGGCAACACGCTAAAGTACCCATCCCATTTAATCTTTGCAGGTTCAAGTCTCTGCTTTCTCAGGCCACCGCCGTCAGTTCCGGACATATTAGGCGTGTAGGGCAGGCCTTGTACTGCCTCAGGGTCCGTCAGGGTGGCACTGATTGGGCCTCAGAAAGTAAGAGGGCAGAACACAGGGAGGCTGGTCTTTGGGGCCTACGTCAATCCCGTGGCGTAATGGAAAGCACATTTTGCTGGGTTCTTATCCTGGTTCTGCCCCTAACTTGCTGGGTGACCTTGGCTGAGTCACTTAACTT
The DNA here is from genome assembly GCF_015852505.1 of Tachyglossus aculeatus. NCBI lineage: Eukaryota > Metazoa > Chordata > Mammalia > Monotremata > Tachyglossidae > Tachyglossus > Tachyglossus aculeatus. Next base: position 458,915 of record NW_024044851.1, on the reverse strand, counting down.
CTCTGGACCTCTTTGTCTTACCTGTAAAACGGGGATAAAAATGTCTGCCTCTCCTTGTTTCACAGAGATGTTGAGAGGATAAAATGAGACAACTGACCTGAAAGTGCTTCAGAAAAGTAAAAGCGCTACAGTATTATTATCTTCATCATCGTGGTATTTGTTGAGCCTTTATTATGTGTCAAGCACTATTCTAAGTACTGGGGCGTATTTAATCAGGTTGAACACAGTCCCAATCACACTGGGGCTCATAGTCTAAGCGGGAAGGAGAACAGGTACTTGATCTCCATTTTACAGTTAAGGAAATTAAAGCATTGAGTAGTTAAGTGACTTGCCCAACGTGTCAAAGCAAGCATCTGGAAGGGCTGGGATTACAACCCAGGTTCTCTGACTCCCTGGGCCTCGCTCTTTCCACTAGGCCATGCTGCTTCTATGAAAAGTATTCTTGTCATGTCTTATGCCGACGAGTCTTTTCTGACCTATGGCGACTCCATTGACGCATCTCTCCCAGAACACCCCACTCTCCACCTGCGGTCATTCTGGCAGAGTTTTCTTGGTAAAGATAAGGAAGTGGTTTACCATTGCCTTCTTCTGCGCGATCAACTTGCGTCTCCGCCCTTGACTCTTGTACATATTTATTATTCTATTTATTTTATTAATATGTGTTGTTTTGTTGTCTGTCTCCCCATTCTAGACTGTGAGCCCGCTATTGGGTAGCGACCGTCTCTATATGTTACCAGCTTGTACTTCCCAAGCGCTTAGTAGACTACTCGGCACACCGTAAGCGCTCAATAAATACGATTGAATGAATGAATGGGCTAGAGAGAGGAACCAGGGCTTAGAGGAAGGAGACCAGGACCAGGACGTACAGAAGGGGACCAGGTCTGGGAGGCAGAGGGGGACCAGTGCCAGGAGGCAGAGGGGGATCACTGCCAGGAGGCAGAGGGGGATCACTGACAGGAGGCAAAGGGGTCCCACTGACAGGAGGCAGAGGGGTACCTGGAACAGGAGGCTCAGAGGGTCCAGGGACGGGAGGCACAGAGGGACTAGGGCTGGGAGCCAGAGGGGGAACAGGGCAGGGCAGTAGAGGGGGACCAGGGCCAGGAAGCAGAGGGGTACCTGGGCCAGGAGGTGGGGGACTAAGGCCGGGAGGCAGAAGGCAAACAGTGCCAGGAGGCAGAGGAGTACCTGGGCCGGGAGGCAGAGGGGGACCGCGGCCGAGAAGCAGGGGGGACCAGGGCAGGGAGGTAGAGGGGTCCAGGGCCGGGAGGCAGAGTGGGACCATGGCAGGGTGGCAGAGGGGGATCAGGTCTAGGAGGCAGAGTGTACCTGGGCTGGGATAAGGGGGATCAGGGCCGGGAGGCAGAGGGGAGTCCAGGGTCAAGAGACAAGGGGACCCAGGGCAGAGAGGCAGAGGGGGACCAGGGGTGGGAGGCAGAAGGGGTCCGGGGCGAGGAAGCAGAGGGGGACCAGGACCAGGAAGCAGAGGGGTACGTGGGTTGGGAGACAAGGGGACCAGGGACGGGAGACAGAAGGGACCCCGGGACGGGACAGTGAATGACTCAATGGCCTGGAGGTGGAAGGAGACCAAGGCCGGGAGGCACAGATGGACCAGGGCCAGGAGACAGAAGGGGACCAGGGCAGGGCGGAAGGAGGGGACCAAGGCCAGGAGGCAGGGGGGTCTCTGGGCTGGGAGATGGGGTCCTGGGGCGGGAGACAGAGGGGGACCAGGACCGGGAGATATAGGGGACCCTGAACTGGGACTGAGAGAGACCCAAGGGCCTGACGGTAGAGGGAGAACAGGACCTGGAGGCACAGAAGGTCCAGGGCCCGGAGGCAGAAGAGGACCAGGGCCAGGAAGCAGAGGGGTACCTTGGCTGGGAGACAGGTGGACCAGGACAGGGAGGCACAGGGGTACCTGAGCCGGGGTACAAGGAGACCAGGGCCGAGAGTCAGAGGGCGATCAAGGCTGAGAGGCAGAAGGGGACCAGGGCGGGGAGGCAGGAGGGGACAAGGGTGGGGAGGCAGAGGGGGACCAGGGCTGGGAGATAGAGGGTAACCCGGGTTGGGACCTAAGAGGGACCCAAGGGCCTTCAGGGAGAAGAAGACAAGAACCTTGAGGCACAAATGGTCCGGGGCTGGGAGGCAGAGGGGTACCAGGGCAGGGCTGCATAGGTGGACCAGGGCAAGGAGGCTGAATGGTCCTGGGCTGGGAGAGAAGGCAACCAAGGCCTGGAGGTAGAGGGGACCGAGGGCCATGTTGGAGAGAGACCCAAGGGCCTGGAGGTAGAAAGAGACTAGGGTCTGGAGGCACAGAGGGTCCAGGTCCGGGAAGCAGTGGAGGACCAGGGCAGGGCAGCAGAGGGGTGCCAGGGCCAGGAGGCAGTGGGGTAACTGGGCCATGACACAGAGGGACCAGGACAGGAAGGCAGACGGATACCTTGGCAAGGAGATGGGGGACAAGGGCCGGGAGGTATTGGGAGACCAGGGCTGAGAGGCGGGGCGGATTGGGGCAGGGAAGCATGGGGGACCAGGGGCGGAAAGTAGAGAGGACCCTGGGCTGGAACGGAGAGTGACCCAAGGTCCTGAAGGCAGAAGAATAACAGGTCCAGGAGGCACTTAGGTACGAGGGCCGGGGGGAAGAGGGGGACCAGGGCAGGGTGGTAGAGGGGAACCAGGGCCAGGAGGCAGAGGGGTACCTGGGCCAGGAGACGGGGGGAACAGGGCCAGCAGGTAGAGGGGACCCAGGGCAGGGATGGAGAGAGACCCAAGAGCCTTGAGGTAGAAGGAGACCAGGGCCACGAGGCACAGAGCAACCAGGGCCGGGAGGCAGAAGGGGACCAGGGAAACACGGCAGAAGGGGACCATGACCAGGAGGCAGAGGGCTACCTCTGCTGGGAGATGGGGGGCCAGGGTCGGGAGGACGAAGGGATCCAGGTCAGGGAGCCAGAGGGTTACCTGGGCCGAGAGGCAGAGGGGGACCACGGCTGAGAGGCAGAGGGGTACCAGGGCCGAGATGCAGTGGGGGACCAGTCCCAGGAGGCAGAGGTGCACCTGGGCTGGGAGACGGGGTTCAGGGATGGGAGGCAGTGGGGGACCAGTGCCAGGAGGCACTGTGGTACTTGGGCCGGGAGGCAGATGGGGACAATGGCTTGGAAGGAGAGAGAGCCCAGGGCCTGGAGGTAGAGGGAGACCAGGGCCGGGAGGCACAGAGAGACCAGGGCTGCGATGTAGAGGGGAACCAGGACGGGGAGGAAGAGGGGGACCAGGGCCAGGAGGCAGAGGAGTACCTTGGCCGAGAGGCAGGGGGACCAAGGCTGGGAGGCAGTGGAGTACCAGGGCCGGCAGTCAGGGGGACAAGGGTCTAGCGGCAGAGGGGGACCAGAGCCAAAAGATTGGGGGGACCAGGGAAGGGGGCAGAGGGGGACCAGGGCCAGGAGGCAGAGGGGTACCTGGGCCGGGAGACAGGGGGACCACGGCCGCGAGGCAGAGGGGCACCTGGGCCAGGAGGCAGTGGGGTACATGTGCCGGGAGGAAGAGGGGGACCAGGGCTGAGAGGCGGTAGGGGCACCTGGGTCGTGAGTAAGAAGGTGACCAGGTCCAGGAGGCCGAGGGGTACCTGGACCGGGAAACAAAGGGACCAGGGCCGGGAGGTAATGGGATACCTGGGCCGGAGGTCATGGGGACCAGGGCCGGTTAGTAGAGGGGAATCAGGGCTGTGAAGGAAAGCGACCAGGCCCTGGAGGTAGAGGGGCACCGGGGCAGGGAGGAGAGGGGGACCAGGGCCAGGAGACAGAGTGGTAACTGGGCCGGGAGACGGGGTCCACGGCCGGGAGGCAGAGGAGTTTCTGGGCCGGCAGTCAGGGGGACCAGGGCCGAGTGGCAGTAGGGGACCAGGGCAGGGAGGCAGAGGGCGACCAGGGCCGGGAGATGGGGGGGACCATGGCCGGGAGGCAGAGGGTCACCTGGGCCAGGAGGCAGTGGAGTACATATGCCGAGAGGCAGAGGGGGACCAGGGCTGAGAGGCGGGAGGGACCAGGGCAGGGACGCAGAGGGGCACCAGGACTGGGAGGCAGAGGAGGATCTGAGTCGGGAGTCAGAAGGTGACCAGGGCCGGACAGCTGAGGGATACCTGGACCGGGAAAGAAAGGGACGAGGGCCAGGAGGTAATGGAGTACCTGGGCCGGAGGCCATGGGCACCAGGGCTGGTTGGTAGAGTGAACCGGGGCTGCGGAGGAGAGGGATCAGGCCCTGGTGGTAGAGGGGCACTGGGGCAGGGAAGCAGAGGGGGATCAGGGCCAGGAGGCAGATGGGTACCTGGGCTGGGAAACGGGGTCCACAGCCGGGAGGCAGAGGGTTTCCTGAGCCGGCAGTCAGGGGGACCAGGGCCGAGTGGAAGTAGCGGGTGTAGGGCAGGGAGGCTGAGGGGGACCAGGGCCGGGAGACAGGGGGACCAGAGCCGGAAGGTAGAGGAGTACCTGGGCCCGGAGTAGGCTGACCAGGGCCTGGGGGCAGAGGTGGACTACGGCCAGGAGGCAGCGGGGTACCTTGGCCGGGAGGCAGAGGGGTACAGGTACTGAGAAGCTGGGGGGACCAGGGCAGGAAAGCAGAGGAGGACCAGGGCCAGGAGGCAGAGGTGTACCTGGACTGGGAAACGGGGACCAGGGCTGGGAGGTAGAGGGGTTCCTGAGCCAGGAGACAGGGGGACCACAGCCAGAAGGTATAGCGGACCCAGGGCCGGTAACAAGAGAGGGACCAGGGCCTGGAGGTAGAAGGTGACCAGGGAGGAAAGACAAGGAGCGACCAGGGGCGGGAGTCAGAGGGGGACCAGGGTGGGGAGGCAGAGGACTACAGGGTCCGGAGAGAGGGGCCCAGGGTCTGATGTTAGAGGGGACCCAGGGATGGGACAAAGAGAAGGGCCAAGGCCAGGAGGTAAAGGGAGATGAGGGCTGGCAGGCACAGGGGGACCTGAGCTGGTAGACAGAGGGACCAGGTCCAGGCGAAAGATGGGGACCAAGGCAGGGAGGTAGAGGGGAACTAGGGTTGGAGGGAGAAGGGGACCAGAGCCGGAAGGTCGGGGGTGACCAGGGCCAGAGAGTAAATTGGGACCAGGGCTGAAAGGCTGGGGGTGAGGACAAGAGCCAGGAGGAAGAGGGGGACCAGGACCGAGAAGCCGGGGGGGGGAGGGGACCAGGGCAGGGTGCCAGAGCGAAACCAGGACCAGGAGGCAGAGGAGGACCAGGGTCCGTAGGTAGAGGGGGACCAGGGCCGGGAGTCAGAGGTACACCTGGGCCAGGAGACATTGGTACCAGGGCCGGGAAGTAGGGGGTACACAGGGCCGGGATGGAGAGAGACCCAAGGGCCTGGAGGTAGAGGGTGAACGATGCCGGGAGGCACAGAGGAACCAGGTCCCGGAGGTAGAGGGGAACCATGACAGGGTGGCCGAGGGGGATCAGGGCCAGGAGGCAGAGGGGTACCTGGACCAGGAGGGAGGGGTGACCAGAGCAGAGAGGCATAGTGGTACCTGGGCCTGGAGACAGGGGGACGAGGGCCAGAAGGTAAAGGGGACCCAGGGCCGGGACAGAGAGAGGCCAAAGGGCCTGGAAGTAGATGAAGAATAGTGCCGGGAGGCACAGAGTTACCAGGGCCTGGAAGCACAGAGGAACCTGGGCCAGGACGCAGATGGGGACCAGGGCCGGGAAGCAGAGGGGTACCTGAGCCAGGAGACCGGGGGACCACGGCGTGCAGGTAGAGAGGTACCTGGGCCGGAAAATGGGGACTAGGGCCAGGATGGAGTAGGCCAGGAGACGAGGGGACCAGGCCGAGAGGTAGGAGGTACCCAGGGCCGGGACGGAGAAAGACCCAAGGGCCTGGGGGTAGATAGAGATCAGGGCAGGGAGGCACAGAGGGACCAGGACCAGGAGGCAGACGGGGAGCAGGACAGGGCGGCAGAGGGGGCCCAGGGCCAGGAGGTACAGGGGTACATGTGCCGGGAGACAGGGGGACGAGGGCAGGGAGGTAGAGGGGTACTTGGGCTGGGAGACGGGGGACCAGGGCTGGAAGGTAGCAGGGCACCAGGGCCCGGAGGCAAAGGGGTACCTGGGCCGGGAGACGGGGGCACCAGGGCCGGAAGGTAGAGAAGTACCTTGGCCGGGATGTAGAGAGGACCCAAGGCCGGGACGGAGAGAGACCCAAGGGCCTGGAGGTAGAGGGAGACCAGGGCGAGGGGGCACCGAGGGATCAGGGCCGGGAGGCAACAAGGGACAAGGGCAGGGAGGCAGAGAGGGACCAGGGCCAGGTGACAGAGGGGTACCTGGTCCGGGCGGCAGAGGGGTACCTGATTCGGGAGACATGGGGACCAGGGCTGGGATTCAGTGGGGCACCTGGGCTGGGAGATGGGCTCCTGGGCCGGGAAGCAGGGCGGGGCCAGGGCCGGGAGGGAGAGGGGACCCTGGGCTAGGATGGAGTCAGACCCAAGGACCTGGAAGTAGTAAGGAGACCAGGGATGGGAAACATAGAGGGAACAGGTTCAAGAGGAATAGGGAAACCATGGCAGGGTGGCAGAGGGGGACCAGGGCCAGGAGGCAGAGGGGTACGTGGGTTGGGAAACAGGGGGACCAGGGCCAGGAGTTAGAGTGGACCCCGGGTCGGGACAGTGAGTGACCCAAGGTCCTGGAGGTAGGAGGAGACCAGGGCTGGGAGGCACAGAGGGACCAGTGCCGGGAAGCAGAGGGGGACTATGTTGCCAACTTGTACTTCCCAAGCGCTTAGTACAGTGCTCTGCACGCAGTAAGTGCTCAATAAATACGATTGAATGAATAATGAATGACTAGGGCAGGGCAGCAGAGGGGGACGCAGGCCGGGAGGCAGAGGGGCACCTGGGCTGGAGGACGGGACACTTGGCTGGTAGACAGAGGGGGACCAGGGCCAGGAGGCAGTGGGGTACCTGGGCACGGAGGCAGAGGGAGACCAGGGCTGAGAGGCCGGTGGGATCAGGGCCGGCAGGCAGAGTGGGACCAGTACTGGGAGGCAGAGGGGGCCCAGGACCAAGAGCAGGGGGCACCAGGGCAGGGAGGAAGAAGGGGACCAGCGTCAGGAGGCAGAGGGGGACCAGGGCAGGAAAGCAGACTGGGACCAGGGCCTGGAGACAGAAGGGGACCAGGGAAAGGAGGCAGAGAGGTACCTGGGCCAGGAGGCAGGAGGACCAGGGCCTGGAGGCAGAGGGGTACCTGGGTCTGGAAACAGGGGGACCAGACCTGGGAGGTAGAGGGGACTCAGGGACAGGACAGAGAGAGACCTAAGGGCCTAGAGCTAGAGGAGACCAGGGCCGGGAGGCAGAGTGGGAACAGGGCAGGGCGGCAGAGGGGGACCAGGCTCGGGAGGCAGAGAGGTACCTGGGCTGGGAGGCTGAGGAGGACTAGGGCCGTGAGGTGTCGGGGGGGGACCAGGGCAGGGAGGCAGAGGGGGACCAGAACCGGGAGGTAGAGGGGAACCAAGGCCGGAAGGCAGAGGGCTCCAGGCCAGGAGGCAGAGGGGTATCTGGACCGGGAAACAGGAGGACCAGGTCTTGGTGGTAGAATGGAACCTGTTGCAGAAGACATGGGGACTTGGACCGGTTGGTAGAGGGGATCCAGGGCCGGGAAGGAGTGAGGGACCAGGGCCTGGAGGTAGAGGAAGACCAGGGCCGGGAAACACAGAGTGCCAGAGCCGGGAGGCAGAGGGCGACCAGGGTGGGGAAGCATAGGGGGACCAGGGCCAGGAGGCAGAGGGGTACCTGGTCCGGGAGACAGGGGGACCAGGCCCAAGCAGCAGAGTGGGACCAGGGCTGGGAAGCAGAGGGGGACTAGTGCCAGAAGGCAGATGGGTACCTGGGCTGGGAGGTAGAAGGGGACCAGGGCCAGGAGGCAGAGGGGTACCTGAGCCGGGAGCAGATGGGGACAAGGGCTGAGTGGCGCTCGGGACCAGGGCAGGGAGACAGAAGGGGACTAGGACTGGGAGGCAGAGGGGGACAAGGGCAGGGTGGCAAAGGGGTACCTGGGCTGGGAGACGGGGTCCCGGTCTGATAGCCTGAAGGGGACCTGGTCCAAGAGGCAGTGGGGTATCTTGGCCGGGAGGCAGAGGGAGACCAGGGCTGAGAGGCCACTGGGACCAGAGCAGCGGGGCAGAGCGGGACCAGGACTGGAAGGCAGAGGGTTACATGGGCTGGGAGGCAGAGGAGAACCAGGGCCAAGAGGCCAAGGGTTACCTGGGCCGAAGCACAGGGGGGACTAGGGCGAGGAGGCAGAGAGGGACCTGGGTGGGTGACTGGGGGACCAGGGCTGGGAGGCAGACGGGACCAGGGCCAGCACGGAGAGAGTCCCAAGGGCCTGGAGGTAGAAGATGACCAGAGCCGGTAGTAGCAGAGGGACCAGGGCCAGTAGGCAGAGGGGAACCAGGGCTGGACGGCAGAAGGGGGCCAGGGCCAGGAGGCAGAAGGGTACCTGGGCCAGGAGACGGGGACCATGGTCGGGAGGTTGAGGGGACCCAGGGCCAGGAGGGAGAGAGACCCAAGGTCCTGAAGGTAGAAGGAGACCAGGGACGGGAGGCACAGAGGGACCAGGGTCGTGAGGCAGAGGGTGACCAGGGTGGGGCGGCAGAGGGGGACCAGGACCAGGCGGCAGCGGGGTACCCGGGCCGGGAGACATGGGGACAAGGGCAGGGAGGCAGAGGGGAACCAGGGCTGGGAGGCAGAGTGGAATCAGGGCGTGGAAGCAGAGGGGGGCCAGAGCCACTAGGCAGAGGGGTACTCGGTCTGGAAGACAGGTGGACCAGGTCCTGAAGGCAGGGGGACCTAGGCCTCGAGGAAGTGGGAACCCAGCCAGGATTGAGAGAGGGGTCAGGGCCTGGAGTTAGAGGGAGTGCAGTGCTGGCAGGCAGAGGGGGACCAGGGCAGGGTGGCAGTGGGGAGACCAGGACTGAGAAATCGCGGGAGACAAGGGCCTGGAGGCAGGGAGGGGCAGGTCTAGGAGGCAGAGGGGTACCTGAGCCAGGAGACCGGGGACCAGGGCCGGAACGCAGAGGGGGACCAGGGCCGGAACGCTGAGGGGGACTATGGCTGGGACGCAGAGGGGGACCAGGGCCAGTAGACAGGGGGACCAGGGCCGGATGACAGAGGGATACCTATGCCGGGAACAGAGAGACCAGGGCCAGGAGGAAGAGGGGTACCTGGGCCGGGAGACAGGGGGACTAGGGTCTGGAGGCAGAGGGGGACCAGGGACGGCAGGCTGAGGGGAACCAAGGCCAGGAGGCAGACGGGGACGAGGGCAAGGAAACGGGGACGCGGGCCCGCAGGCTTCCTTACACTTGTCCCCCTCGCTTCTCGGATGTAAAGGGGACCTAGGGCTGAAAGGCAGAGGGGGACTGGGGACGAGAGGCAGGGGTGGATCAAGGCAGGCTGGGAGAGGGGTACCTGGGCTGCGAGGCAGAGGGGAACCAGGGCCGAGAAGCGTTGGGGGACAAGGGCAGGGAGGCAGAGGGGTATTTGGGCGGGGAGACAGGACCTAGGCCGGGAGGTAGAGGGTCCTGGGGCCGGGACGGAGAGAGGGGCCAGGGCCTGGACGTAGAGTTAGCACAGGGGGACCAAGTCCTGGAGGTAGAGGGGACCCATGGCCGGGACAGAGAGTGACCCAGTGACCTGGAGGTAGACGGAGACCAGGGCCCGGAGGCTCAAAGGGACCAGGGCCTTGACGCAGAGGGTGACCAGGGCCTGGCAGCAGAGGGGGATCAGGGTCGGGAGGCAGAGGGGTACCTGGGTTTGTAGACAGGGTTTCCTAGGCCGGTAAGTACAGGGAATGCAGGGCCGGGACGGAGAGATGGGCCAGGGACTGGAGGAAGGGGGAGACCAGGGATGGCAGGTACAAGGGGATCAGTGCTGGGAAACACAGGGGGACCAGGGCCGAGAGTTACGAGGCGACGAGGGCTGGGAGTGACCGGGGCGACCAGGTCCGAGCAGAAGATGGGGACCAAGGCAGGGAGGTAGATTGGACCTAGGGCCGGAAGGAGAAGTAGACCGGGGCCAGAAAGTAAGGTGGGAGGAGTGCTGAAAGGTAGAGGGGTACCAGGGCCAGGAGGCAGAAGGGGACCATGGCCAGGAGGCAAAAGGGTACATTTGCCGGAAGACAGGGGGATCAGGGCCGGTTGGTAGAGGGGACCCAGGGCCGGGAAGGAGAGACACCCAAGGGCCTGGAGGTAGAGGGAGACCAGGGCCGGGGGACAGAGAGGGTCCAGGGCCGGGAGGCAGAGAATGACCTGGGCTGGTCGGCACAGAGGGACCTGAGCAGGGAGGCAGAATGGGACCAGGGCCAGGAGGCAGAGGGGGACCAGGGCCAAGAAGCAGAGGGCTACCTGGGTCGGAAGATGGGGGACCAGGGCAGGATGGCAGAGAGATATCTGGGCCAGGAGACGGGGGACTAGGGCCGGGATGTAGAGGGGACCCAGGTCCGGGACAGAGAGAGAACCAAGGGGCTGGAGGTAGAAGGAGACCAGGGCCGGGAGGCACAGAAGGATCAGGGCCGGGAGACAGAGCGGTACCAAGGCAGACTGGCAGAGTGGGACCAGGGCCAGGAGGCAGAAGGGCACCTGGGCCAGGAGACAGGGAGACCAGGGCCGGGAGGCAGAGGTGTACCTGGGCCGGGAGGCAGAGGGTGACCAGGGCAGGCTGGCAGAGTGAGACCAGGGCCAGGAGGCAGAAGGGTACCTGGGCCGGGAGACAGGAGGACCAGGGTCGGGAGGCAGAGGGAGACCTGGACCGGGGAACAGGGGAACCAGGGCCTGGAGTTAGAGGGGTACCAGGGTCGGGAGACAGGGGGATCAGGGCCAGTTGTTGGAGGGGACCCAGGGCCGGAAAGGAGAGAGACCCAAGGGCCTGGAGGTTGAGGGAGTCTAGGTCCAGGAGGCAGAGAGGGACCTGGGCCGGGAGGCAGTGGGGGACCAGGGCCGGGAGCTACAAGGCGACGAGGGCTGGGAAGACCCGGATCACCAATGCCGCTATGCAGAGAGGAACGAGGTCTGGGAGGAATATGAGGAGTAAGGCGGGGAGGTAGAGGGGACCTAGGGCAGGAGGGAGAAGGGGACCAGGAACGGAAGGTTGGCAGGGGAACCAGGATCAGAAAGTAAAGTGGGGTCAGGGCTGAAAGGCAGAGGTGTCCAGGGCCGAGAGGCTGGGGGGACCAGGGCAGTGAGGCATATGGGGACCAAGGCCAGGAGACAGAAGCGTACCTGGACAGGGAGACGGGGGCACAAGGGCCGGGAGCTAGAGGGTACTCAGGGCCGGGATGGAGAGAGACCTAAGGGGCTGGAGGAAGAAGGAGATCAGGCCCAGGAGGCAGAGGGGGACCAGGGCAGGGCGTCAGAGTGGGACCAGGGCCAGAAGACAGAGGGATACCAGGGCTGGGCGGCAAAGGTGTACCGGGGCTGAGAATTGGGAGGGACCAGGGCTGAGAGGCAGAAGGGGATCAGGGCCAGGAGGCCGAGGGGGACCAGGGATGGGAGGCAAGGGGGACCGTGGCTGGGAGACAGATGGGGATCCGGGCCGGGAGGCAGTAGGGTACCTTGGCCGGGAGGCAGAGGGGGACCAGGGCCTGGAGGCATAGTGATATCAGGGCAGGTATCCAGATGGGGACCAGGGCCAGAATGCAGAAGAGTACCTGGACCGGGATACAGGGGGATCAAGGCTGGGGGTCAGAGGGTTAACTGGGCCAAGAGATGGGGGAGCAGGGCTGGGAGGCAGAGGGTGACCAGGGCCAGGAGGCTGTGGCGTACCTGGGCCGGGAGGTAGAGAGGGACCAGGGTCTAGAAGTGGGAGTGTTTAGGGCCAAGAGGCAAAGGGGGACCAGGGCCTGGAGGCCTAGTGGCACCAGGACAGGTAGGCAGAGGGGGACCAGGGCCAGAAAGCAGAGGGGTACCTGGGCCTGGTGACAGGGGGAACTGGTCTGGAAGGCAAAGGGGAACCCGGGCAGATACGTAGGGCGGGACAAGGGAAGGGAGACAGAGGGGGACCTGGGTGGGAAGGCAGAGGGGGGCCAGGGTCGGGAATTATTTGGGTACCTGGGCCGGGAGACAGGTGGACCAGGGCCAGGAGGTAGAGGGGACCAAGGGCCGGGTTGAAGAGAGACCCAAGGACCTGGAGGTAGAAGGAGACCAAGTCCGGGCTTCACAGAGGGAACAGGGCTGGGATGCAGAGGGGTACCTGTGTCAGGAGACATGGGGACGACGGCCAGGAGGCAGAGGTGTACCAGGCCGGGAGATGGGCAGCAGGACCGGGTTATATATGGGACCCAAGGCTGGGACGGAGAGGGGGACCCGGGCCTGGAGACAGAGGGGGACCAGGGCCTGGAACCATAGGGGGTCCAGGGTCAAAGGGCAGGGGGGTACCTGGGCCGGGAGGCAGAGGGTGACCTGGGCCAGGAAGAAGAAGGGTACCTGAGCCGGGAGGCAAAGGGGGACAAGGGTGGAAAAACAGGGGCGACAAGGGCAGGGAGGCAGAGGGGGACTAGGTCCGGGAGGCCGAGGGAGACCAGGGCCTGGAGGCAGAGAGGGACCAGGACTAGGAGGCAGAGAGGTACCAGGACTAGGAGGCAGAGGGGTACCTGGACCAGGAAACAGAGGGATCAGAGCCAGGAGGTAGGCGTGACCCTGGGCTGGGGCAGAGAGAGGGACCAGGGCATGGAGGCTGAGGGAGACCAGGGCTGGGAGGCACAGAGGAACCAGGGCTGAGAGCCAGATGGGGATCAGGGTGGGGAGACAGAGGGGGAGCAGGGTCAGGAGGCAGAGGGGTACCTGGGCCGTGAGGCAAAGTGGGACCAGGGTTGAGAAGCAGGGGCGACAAGGGCAGGGAGGCAGAGGGATACCAGGGTTGGGAGGCTGAGGAGCACCAGGGCCAGGAGGCAGATAGGGACCAGGGCAGGTATGCAGAGGGGGACCAGGGCCAGGAGGCACAGGGGTACCTGGGCCTGGATTTGGGGGACCCGGGCTGGGAGGCAGAGGGGGACCAGGGCTGGGTGGCAGATGGGGACCAGGGCTGGGTGGCAGGTGGGGACCAGGGCAGGGAGACAGAGGGGTACCTGGGCCGGGAGGTAAGGGGACCAGGGCAGGGAGGCAGAAGGGTACCTGGACCAGGAGGCAGGGGGACCAGGGCAGGGAGGCAGAGGAGTCCCTGGGCCAGACACAGGGGGACCAGAGCCGAGAGGCAGAGGAGGACCAGGGCTGAGTGGCGACGGGTGGGCAGGGACCCGGAAGCAGAAGGGAGCCTGGGCCAGGAGACAGGGGGCCACGGCCTAGAGGCAGAGGGGGACCAGGGCCAGGAGACGGGCAGCAGGGCCTGGTGGTATATCGGACCAAGGGCTGGGACGGAGAGGGAGACCCAGGCCTAGAGGCAGAGGGGGACCAGGGCCAGTAGGCAGGTAGGAAGAGAGGGACTAGGGCCAGAAGGCAGAGGGGTACCTGGGCCGGGAGACAGGGGAACCTGGGCTGAATGGCAGAGGGGAACCAGGGCCAGGAGGCAGATGGGGACCAGGACGGTTAGGCAGAGGGGGACCAGGGCCCGGAGGCAGAGTGGTACCTAGGCCGGGAGACAGGGGGATCAGGACTGGGAGGCAGAAGGTGACCCGGGCCAGGAGTCAGAGGCGTACCTGGACTGGGCGGCAGAGAGGGACCAGGGCTGGGAGGCAGCGGGAACCAGGGAGGCAGAGGGGTATCTGGGCCAATAAACGGGGACCAGGACCGATAGACAGAGGGGACCCAGGGCCGGGAAAGAGAGAAATCCAAGGTTCTGGAAGCAGAGAGGGACCAGGGCCGAGAGCCGGGAGAGACCAGGAGAGGGACGCAGAGGGGGACCAGGGCCAGGAGGTAGAGGTGGACTATGGTGTGGAGGCAGAGGGGTACCTGGACTGGGAAGCGGGTCCAGGCCCAAGACGTAAAGGGGTACCACGGCCAGGTGATAGGAGTACCAGTGCCGGTTGGTAGAGGGGACCCAGGGCTGGGAAGGTGTGCCAAGGTGACCCTCGGCATCGGCCATCCTGAGGTCAAAATGCCACCTCTGACGCACTTCCTCTGGCCGGAGGGTAGCGGGGCGGAAGGATAGGTGTCCCTCACCTCCTTGCTGACCAAATTAGGTATGGAGGCAGGAAGGGGAGGAGATCGAGCAAGCAGAGGACGGAAACGGGAATGGCCCACGCCACAGGTGATATGAATACCTGTGGCCTCTGACCTTCTGGGCAGACCATCGAGACGGGCACCAGCATCAGGAGCACCCGCAGCAGCAGTAGCAGTGGCGGCCCACGTGTCTCTCTCTCCCTCTGCCCAGAATGCCAGACGGCAGCTCTGCAACCAGACCAACACACTGAGGGAAGGACCGCAGGACGGGTGAGTGTCTCGCTGAACATCCGTGGGTGGGTGCCAGGTGCCCTGCTGCGGAAGGGGAACACAAGTGGGTTCCTCCCATACAGGGAGCGCACGTGGTGAGAGCTATCTGCCTCGCTGCGCGCACGGGCAATGCGTACAAGTGAATTCTCCCGGGGTGGGTGACCACGTGGTGGAGGCCGGCCGGCCGCCTGCCACGTGCGCGGGTAATCAAGTGGATTCCTCTCGTGTAGGGAAGCTCTAATAGTGCTAATTGATTATATTCCTCCCGAAAGGGAAGATCAATCCATTGCGCCTAAACAATTACATAAATTCAATTCGACTTGCGGAATAAATTTTATATAAATTCAGGCTCTCCGTCCCTGGCCTCTCTCTCTCTCTTGCCACGCCGATCACTGAACGTACCCGTCCCCGGACGACGGGTGACAGAAGGAGAGAGACCCAAGGGCCTGGAGGTAGAGCGAAATTAGGGCCGGGTGTCACAGAGAGACCAGGGCCGGGAGGCAAGAGGGACCAGGGCTGGGAGGCAGAAGGGTACCTGGGCCGGGAGACAGGGGGATCAAGACCGGGAGGCAAAGGGGTACCTAGGCTGGGAGACGGATTACCAGAGGGTGAAAAGGGGCCAGTATGCGGCCAGGAGGCGGCAGGATACCTACGCCGGATGTCAGAGGAGGAACTGGGCCGAGAGGCAGCGGAGACCAGGGCAGGGAGACAGAGGGCGACAATGGCCGGGAGTCAGAGGGGGACCAGGGCCTTGAATCAGAGGGTGTCCAGGGACGGGAGATAGAGGTAGACCATGGCCGGGAGGCAGATGGGTACCTGGACCGGGAAACTGGGAGACCAGAACGGGCAGATAGAGGGGACCCAGGGCAGCGATGGAGAGAAGGACCAGGGCCAGGAGGTAGAGGTAGAACAGTGCTGTGAAGGAGGGACTTAGGCCGGGAGGCAGAGGGGATCCAAGGTGGGACGCAGAGGGGGACCAGGTCCAGGAGGCAGAGGGTTACCTAGGCCAGGAGATGGGGGACCAGGGCCAGGAGGTAAGGGTGATCCAGGGCCGGGATGGGGAGGTCCCACGGGCCCTGATGTAGAAGGAGACCAGGGCCGGGAGGCAGATGGGGACCCGGTCCAGGAGGCAGAAATGTACCTGGACGGGTAGACACAGGGACGAGGGTCTGGAGGCAGAGGGGTACCAAGGCTTGGAGATGGGGTGCCAGGGCTGGGAGGCAGAGTGGGACCAGAGCCAGGAGCCAGAGGGGGACCAGGGCCAGGAGGCAGAAAGGTACCTGGGCTGGGAGACAGGAGAACCAGGGCCGGGAGGCAGAGGGGTACCTAGAACAGGAGATGGGGTACCAGATGGTGGTAAGGGGCCAGGATGCATCCAGAACGTGACAGGGTACCTAGGCCAGGAGTCAGAGGGGGAATCGGGCTGAGAGATATGGGAGACCAGGGCTGGGTGGCAGTGGGGGACCAGGGCTGGGAGTCAGAGGGGGACCAGGGCTGGAAGGCAGAGGGGTACCTGGACGGGGAAGCAGAGGGGTACCTGGACCGGGAAACAGGGGGACAAGTGCCGGGAGGGAGAGGGGTACCTGGGTCAGGAGACAGGGAGACCAGAGTGGGCAGTTAGAGAGGACCCAGGGCTGCAACGGAGAGACGGACCAGGGCCTTGAGGTCGAGGGAGTCCAGGGCCGGGACGCACAGAGGGAGCAGGGAGAAGGAAGACAGGTGGAGCAGGTCCGAGAGGCAAGGGGACCTAGTCCGCGAGGTAGAGGGGACTCAGGCGGGATGGAGAGAGGGGCCAGGGCCTGGAGGTAGAGGGAGACCAGTGCTGGCAGGCACAGGGGAACCAGGGACTGGAGGCAGAGGGGGACCAGGACAAGGAGGCAGAGGGTTCCCCCGGCCGGGAGATAGGGGGACCAAGGTCGAGAGTCTGAGGAGGACCAGGGCCGAGAGGCAAGGGTGGATCAGAGCAGGGCGGCAGAGAGGTACAGGGACCGGGAGGCAGAGGGGTGCCTGGGTCAGGAACCGGGGATGACGACCAGGAGGCCAGCAGGCAAAAACTTATCACCATCGGCTTCAAGGCTCTCCATCACCTCGCTCCCTCCTACCTCACCTCCCTTCTCTCCTTCTCCAGCCCAGCCCGCACCCTCCGCTCCTCTGCTGCTAATCTCTTCACTGTGCCTCGTCCTCGCCTGTCCCACTGTCGACCCCCGGCCCACGTCATCCCCCTGGCCTGGAATGCCCTTCTTCCGCACATCCGCCAAGCTAGCTCTCTTCCTCCCTTCAAAGCCCTACTGAGAGCTCACCTCCTCCAGGAGGCCTTCCCAGACTGAGCCCCCTCCTTCCTTTCCCCCTCCTCCCCCTCCCCATCCCCCCGCCTTACCTCCTTCCCCTCCCCACAGCACCTGTATATATGTATATATGTTTGTACGTATTTATTACTCTATTTTATTTGTACATATTCATTCTGTTTATTTTATCTTGTTAAAATGTTTTGTTCTGTTGTCTATATCCCCCTTCTAGACTGTGAGCCCACTGTTGGGTAGGGGCCGTCTCTATATGTTGCCAACTTGTACTTCTCAAGCGCTTAGTACGGTGCTCTGCACACATCAAGCACTCAATAAATACGATTGAATCATTGAATGAGGCAGAGGGGGACCAGGGTCGGGGGACGGGCAGCAGGGCTGGGTGGTATATCTGAATCGGGGCTGGGATGGAGAGGGGGACACGGGTCTGGAGGCAGAGGGGTACCAGGGCCTGGAGGCATAGTGGGACCAAGGCAGGTAGGCGGAGGGGAATCAGGGTCAAAAGGCAGAGTGGTAGCTGGGCCGGGAGACAGGGGGATTAGGTCCAGGAGGCCGAGGGGAACCTGGGCCGGGAGACAGGTGGCCCAGGGCCGAAAGTCAGAGGAGAACCAGGACTAAGATGCAGGTGGGAACCAGGACAGGGAGGCATTGGGGGACCAGGACCAGGAGGCAGAGGGGGACCAGGGTGGGGAGGCAGAGTGGGACCAGGGCCGGGAGGCAGAGGGGTACTTGGGTCGGGGGACAGGTGGACCAGGGGCGCAGAAAGAGGGGAAACAGGGCCGGTACGGTGAGATACCCAAGGGCCTGGAGGTAGAAGGAGACCAGAACTGGGAAGTACAGAGGGACCAGGGCCGGGAGCCAGAGGGAGACTGGGGCAGGGTGACAGAGGGGGACCAGGGCAAGGAGAGCTGAATGGTCCCTGGGCCGGGAGACAAGGCGCCCAGAGCCTGGAGGTAGAGGGGCGCCAGGGCCGGGGAGAAGAGAGACCCAAGGGCCTGGAGGTGGAAGGAGAACATGGTCTGGTGGCACAGAGGGTCCAGGGCCGGGAGGCAGAGGGGGACCAGGGCAGGGCGGCAGAGGGGTACCAGGGTCAGGGGGCAGTGGGGTACCTGGGCCATGACACAGAGGGACCAGAACAGTGAGGCAGAAGGGTACCTTGGCCAGGAGACAGGGGACCAGGGCTGGGAAGTAGTGGGGGACCAGGGCTGAGAGGTGGGGTGGACTGGGGCAGGGAGGCATAGGGGAGCAAGGGCAGGGAGGTAGAGGGAACCCTGGGCTGGGACGGAGAGAGACCCGAGGTCCTGAAGGTAGAAGAAAAACAGGTTCAGGAGGCACTTATGGATGAGGGCTGGGAGGAAGAACGGGACTGGGGCTGGGAGGTAGAGGGGACCCAGGGCCCAGACGGGAAGAGATCCAAGGGCCTGGAGGTAGAAGAAGAAGAGGGCCGGGAGGCACAGAGCTACCAGGGCGGGAGGCAGAGGTGGACCAGGGCAATGTAGCAGAAGGCGACCATGGCCAGGAGGCAGAGGGTTACTTGGGCTGGGAGACGGGGGATCAGGGCCTGGAGGAAGAGGGGGGCCAGGGCCAGGAGTTAGAGGGGCACCTGGCCGGGAGGCATAGGGGGACCAGGGCCAGGAGACAGAGGAGTACCTGGGCCAGAAGACAGGCAGACCAGGGCAGGGAGGCAGAAGGGTACCTGGGCCAGGAGACAGGGGGATCAGGGCAGGGAGGCAGAGGGGTACCTGGGCCCAGAGACAGAGGAACCACGGTCAGGAGGCAGAGGGGGACGAGGGCAGGGCGGCAGAGTGGTACCAGGGTCATGACACAGAGCAACTAGGTCAGGAAGGCAGAGGGGTACCTTGGCTAGGAGAGAGAGGAATCAGGGTCGGGAGATAGAGGGGAACCAGGGCTGAGAGGCGGTGCGGACTGGGGCACGGAGGCAAGCGGGACCAGGGCTAGGAGGTAAAAGAGTCCCTGAGGAGGACGGAGAGAAACCCAGGGTCTTGAAGGTAGAAGAAAAATAGGTTAGGGAGGCACTTAGGGACGAGGGCAGGAGAAAGAGGGGTACCAGGGCAGGGTGGCATAGGGGGACCAGGGCCAGGATGCAGAGGGGTACCTGGGCCAGAAGACAGGGGACTAGAGCCTGGAGGTAGAAGGACACCTGGGCCGGGAGGCACAGAGCTACCAGGGCCGGGAGGCAGCGGAGGTCCAGGGTAACGCGGCAGGAGGGGACAATGACCGGTAGGCAGAGCATTACCTGGGTCGGGAGACAGGGGAACCAGGGCCGGGAGGCAGAGGGGTATCTGTGCCTGGAGACAGAGTGACCAGGGCCGATAGGCAGAGGGGTACCTGGGACGAGACGCGAGGGGCGGGGGGGGTCAGGGCCAGGAGGCAGAGGATCACCTGGGCTGGGAGACAGGATCCAGGGCTGGGAGGCAGAGGGGGACCAGGGCCAGGAGGCAGTGCGGTACCTGGGCCGGGAGGCAGAGGGGGACTAGGGCTGAGTGGCGGGAGGTACCAGGGCAGAGAGGAAGAGGGGGACCAGGACTAGGAGACAGAGGGGGACCTGAGTCGGGAAGTGGAGGGGATCCACGGCCAGGAGGCAGAGGGGTGCCTGGACCGGGAAACAAAGGGACCAGGGCTACGAGGTAGTGGGGTACCTTGACCAGAAGTCATGGGGACCAGGGCTGGTTGGTAGAGGGGAACCAGAGCTAGGAAGGGGAGAGGGCCCAAGTCCTGGAGGTAGTGGGAGACCAGGGCCGGGAGGCACAGAGGGACCAGGACCGGGAGACAGAGGGGGACCAGGGCGGGGAGGCAGAGGGGGACCAGGTCCAGGAGGCAGAGGGGTACCTGGGCAAGGAGACAGGAAGACGGCGGACGGGAGGCAGAGGGGTACCTGGGCCGGCAGTCAGGGGGACCAGGGCCTAGCAGCAGAGGGAGACCAGGGCCGGGAGGCAAGGGGCCAGGGCCAGGAGGCAGCGGGGTACCTTGGCCGGGAGACAGGGGGACGAGGGCCGGTGGGTAGAGGGTTTACCTGGGCCAGGAGACCCGGGGACAAGTCAGTAGGTAGAGGGGTACTTGGGCCCATAGACAGAGGGACCAAGGCCAAGAGGGAGAGGAGGACCACAGCCCAGGCAAAGGGGAACCAGGGCCGAGAAACAGGGGGGAACCCGAGCCGGGAGGCAGAGGGGCACCTAGGCTGGGAGACGGGGTTCATGGCTGGGAGGCAGCGGGTTACCTGGGCTTGGAGACGGTGGACCAGGGTCGGGAAGCAGAGGTGACCAGGCCCAGGAGGCAGAGGCAGACCAGGGCTAGGAGGCAGAGGGGCACCTGGGCTGGGAGATGGGGGACCAAGGTCGGGAAACAGAGGGGACCAGGGTCGGGAGGCAGAGGGGCATCATGACCCGGAAACGGGGACCAGGGCCGGGAGGCAGAGGGTGACCAGGGCCAGGAGGCAAAGTGGTACCTGGGCGCAGAGGCAAAGGGGGACCCAGGCCGAGAAGCGGCAAGGGGGACCAGGATCAGGGCGCAGAGGGGCCGGGAGACGGGGACGAGGGCCGAGAAGCGGTGGGGACAAGGTCAGGGAGGCAGAGGGTGGTTAGGGCCGGGTTAAAGAGGGAGATCAGGGCCGTTAGAGAGAGGTACCAGCACCGGGAGGCAGAGGGTTACCTGGGCTGGGAGATGGGGACCAGTGCTGGGGGTCAGAGTGGTACCTGTGCCCGGAGACAGTAGGATTAGGGCTGAGAAGCAGAGGGGAACCAGGGCCGAGAGGCGGGAGGCCACCAGATCAGAGAGGCAGAGACGGACCAGGGCCGGGAAGCAGAGGGGGACCAGGACATGATCGCAGAGGGGGACCAGGGCTGGGAGGCAGAGGGGGACCAGAGCAGGGAAACGGGGATCAGGCCGGCAGGCAGAGGGGTATCTCCCTGCCCTTGTCCCCCCTGCTTCTCGGATGTAAAGGGGAACTAGGGCCGAAAGTCAGAGGGGGACCAGGGACATGTGTCGGGGGTGAATAAGTCAGGGCGGCAGAGGGGGACCAGGGCCGGGAGTCAGAGGGGGACCAGGGTGGGGAGGCAGAGGGGGACCATGGCCATGATTTAGAAGGGTACCTGGGCCAGGAGACCGGGGAAACAGGGCCCGGAGGTTGAGGGGATGCAGGGCTGGGAGGCAGATGGAGACCCCGGAAGGCCGACACTGGGGGACCAGGGCCAGGAGTCAGAGGGGTACCTGGGCTGGGAGACAGTCGTGGACCAGGGCAGGGAGGCAGAGAGATACCTGGGCCGGGGGACAAGGGGATCAGGGCCGAGAGTCAGAGGGGGACCAGGGCCGGGAGGAAGAGGGGGACCAAGGCCAGGGGCAGAGCGGTACCTAGGCCAGAAGACAAAGAGCGACCAGGGCCGAGAAGTGGGGACCAGGGCCGACAGGCAGAGGGGTTCCTCTGCCTCCCTGCCCTTGTCCCGCTGCTTCCTTGAACTAAAGGGAAACTAGGGCTGGCAGGCTCAGGGGAACCAGGGATGGAAGTCAGAGAGGGACGAGGGAAGGGTGGTAGGGAGTATCCGGGCCAAGAGGAGGTGGGGCCCAGGACAGGGAGGTAGAGGGGGACCCGGGCTGGGAGGCAGGAGGTGACCTGGTCAGGGAGGCAGTGGGGGACCAGGGCCAGGAGCCAGAGTGGTACGTAGGCCGAGAGGAAAAAAGGGACAAGAGTCGGAAAGCGGGAGGGACAAGGGAAGGCAGGCAGAGGGGGACCTGGCTCTGGAGAGAGGGGGACCAGGGCCAGGAGGTAGAGGGGACCCAGGGCCAGATCGGAGAGAGACCCAAGGGCCTGGAGGTAGAAGACCAGGGCCGGGAGGTACCGAGGGGGACCAGGAAAGGGCGGCAGAGGGGGACCCGGGCCAGAAGGCATAGGGCTACCTGGTCCGGGAGGCAGAGGGGGACCAGGGCTGAGAGACGGGAGGGTACTGGGGCAGGAAGGCAGAGGGGGACGATGGCCGGGAGGCAGAGGGGGACCAAGGTAGGTAGGCAGGGGAGACCTCGGCCAGGAGGCAGAGGGGTGAGCCCACTGCTGGGTAGGGACTGTCTCTATATGTTGCTAACTTGTACTTCCCAAGCGCTTAGTACAGTGCTCTGCACACAGTAAGCGCTCAATAAATACGATTGATTGATTGATTGATTGATTGATTGATATGGGGCGGGAGACAGGGGGACCAGGGCCGGCAAGTAGAGGGAACCCAGGGCCGTGACGGAGAGAGACCCAAGAACCTGGTACTAGAAGGAGAGCAGGGCCGGGAGGCAGCAGGGGACCAGTGCCAGGAAGCAAAGGGGTACCTGGGCTGGGAAGCAAGGGGACCAGGGCCGGGAGGCAGAGGGGGACAAATGCCAGGAGAAATAGGGGTACCTCGGTCGGACGGCAGAGGGGGACCAGCACCTTCTACAGCCCAGCCCGCCCCCTCCGCTCCTCTGCCACTAATCTCCTCACCGTGCCTCGTTCTCGTCTGTTTCGCTGTCGACCCCCGGCCCACATCATCCCCCTCGCCTGGAATGCCCTCCCTCCCCACATCAGCCAAGCTAGCTCTCTTCCTCCCTTCAAGGCCCTACTGAGAGCTCACCTCCTCCAGGAGGCCTTCCCAGACTGAGCCCCCTCCTTCCTCTCCCCTTTCTCCCCCTCTCCATCCCCCCGCCTTACCTCCTTCCCTTCCCCACAGCACCTGTATATATATATGTGTATATATATATATATGTATGTTTGTACGTACGTTTGTACGTATTTATTACTCTATTTATGTATTTATTTTACTTTTACATATTTATTCTATTTATGTTATTTTGTTAATATGTTTTGTTTGGTTCTCTGTCTCCCCCTTGTAGAATGAGAGCCCACTGTTGGGTAGGGAACGTCTCTGTGTGCTGCCGACTTGTACTTCCCAAGCGCTTAGTACAGTGCTCTGCACACAGTAAGCGCTCAATAAATACGATTGATTGATTGATTGATTGATTGATTGAGAAGCAGGGGGGGACAGGGTAGAGGGGTACCTGGGCTGGGAGACATTGGTACCAGGGACGGGCAGTAGAGAGGTACCTGGGCCGTGAGACAGGGGGACCAGCTTCGGGAGGTAGGGGGGGACCCAAGGGCCTGGAGGTAGAGTGAGACCAGGGCCGGGAGTTCTTCTAGTCCTCTAGACTGTGAGCCCGTTGTCGGGTAGGGACTGTCTCTATATGCTGCCGAATTGTACTTCCCAAGCGCTTATTACAATGTTCAGTACACAATAAACGCTCAATAAATACGATTGAATGAATGAATAAATATGATTGAATGAATGAATGAATGAGAAGTAGAGGGGTCCCACGGCCGAGACACAGTGGGGGACCAGGTGCGCTAGGCAGAGGGGTATCTGGGTTCAGGGCTCAGAGGCAGAGGGGGACCAAGGCCAGCATTCAGTTGGGTACACGGGCCGGGAGGCAGAGGACCAGGGCTGAGAGGTGGGAGGGACCAGGGCAGGGACGCCGAGGGGGACCGGAAATGGGAAACAGAGGGGGACCACGGTCAGGTGGCAGAGGGTGACTAGGGCCAGGAGACAGAGGTGTACCTGGACCGGGAAACAAAGGGACCAGGGTCGGGAAGTAGTGGGGTACCTGTGCCGGAGGTCATGGGCGCCAGGGCTGGTTGGTAGAGAGGGACCAGGGCTGGTTGGTAGAGGGGAACCAGTGCAGTGAAGGAGAGGGAACAGGCCCAGGAGGTAGAGGGGCACCAGGGCGGGAGGCAGAGGGGGACCAGGGCCAGGAGGTTGAGGGGGACCAGGGCCAGGAGGCAGAGGGGTACCTGGGCCTGCAGTCAGGCGGACCAGGGCCTGAGACAGGGAGACCTGGGCCGGGAGGTAGAGGGTCCCGGTGCCGGGATGGAGAAAGGAGCCAGGGCTTGGAGGGAGAGGGAAACCAGGGCTGGCAGAACAGGGGGACCCATGGCCGAGACGGAGAGAGACCCATGGCCCATGGCTTGGAGGGAGAGTGGGACCAGGGTAGGGAGGCAGAAGGGTAGCTGGGCCAGGAGACAGGTGGACCAGAGCCGGAAGGTAGAGGGAGACCAGGGCTGGCAGAGCAGGGGGCCAGGGAATCGAGGTAGACGGGACCCATGGCCGAGACGGAGAGAGACCCAGTGGCCTGGAGATAGTGGCAGACCAGGGTCGGGAGGCCCAAAGGGACCGGGAGACGGGGGACTAGGGTTGAAGGCCCGTTGCTGGGTAGGGACCGTCTCTATATGTTGCCACCTTGTACTTCCCGAGGGCTTAGTACAGTACTCTGCACACAGTAAGCGCTCAATAAATACGATTGAATGAATGGGTGACCAGGGCCAGGAGGCAGAGGGGACCAGGACCTGGAGGCAGTGAGGGACCAGGACCAGGGGGCAAAGGGGTACCAGGGCTGAGTAGCGGTGTGACAAGATCAGAGAGGCAGAGGGCGACCAGGACCGGGAGAAAGAGGGGGACCAGGGCCAGTAGATAGGGGGACCAAGGCCGGGAGGCAGAGGGGTACATGGGCCAGGGGACAGGGTGACCATGGCTGGGAGGCAGAGGGGTACTTGTGCCGGGAGACAGTGGGACTAGGGCTGAGAAGCTGAGGGGAACCAGCGCCTAGAGGCGGGGCGTGACCAGGCCAGAGAGGCAGAGGCCGGCCTGGGCCGGGTATTTGAGGGGGATCAGGGCAGGGAGGCAGATGGGGACCGGGGAGGGTAGACACGGGGACCAGGGCCAAGAGGTTAAAGGGACACACGGTCATGACGGAGAGAGACCCAGTGGCCTCGAGGTAGAGGGAGGCCTATGGCCGGGAGGCTCAAAGGGACCAGGCCCGGGAGGCGGTGGGGGACTTGGTCCTGGAGGTAGAGGAGGACCAGGGCCAGGAGGCAGAAGTGTACCTGGGCCAGGAGACGGGAAACCAGGGTCGGGAGGCAGAGAGGGACCAGACCCAGGAGGCAGAGGGGGACCAGGGTTGGGAAACGGAGATCAGGGCCGGGAGGCAAAGGGGGACCAGGGCCGAGAAGCATGGAGGGCAAGGTCAGGGAGGATGAGGGGGACCAGGGAAAGGAGATAGAGGGGGACCAGGGCCGGTAGACAGGGGGACCGGGGCCAGGAGATAGAGGGTTACCTGGTTCAGGAGACGGGGCCTAGGGCTGAGAAGCAGAGGGGAACCAGGGCCAAGAGGCGGGGGGTGACCAGGTCAGAGAGGCATGGCCAGCCATGTCTGGGAAGCAGAGGGAGACCAGGGCCGGTAGACAGGGGGACCAGGGTCGGGAGGCCGAGGGATACCTGGGCCGGGAGATGGGGACGAGGGCTGAGAAGCAGTGGGGACAAGGTCAGGGACTCAGCGGGGGGTCAGGGCTGGGAGAAAAAGAGGGACCAGGGCCGGTAGGAAGAGGGGTACCTGGGTTGGGAGACAGTTGTTGACCAGGGCAGGGAGGCAGAGAAATACCTGGAACGGGGGACAAGGGGACCAGGTCCAAGAGTCAGGGGGGGGACCAGGGCCAATAGGCAGGAGGGGACCAGGGTGGGGAGGTGGAATGTGACCAGGGCCAGCAGGCTGAGGCATGGAAGCAGATGGGGACCGGGACCAGGAGGAGGGGGGGACCAGGTCCACGATGCAGAGGGGTACACGGGACGGGAGGCCAAGGGGGCCAAGGCTGAGAAGCAGGGGTGACAAGGGCAGGGAGTCAGAGAGGGACCAGGGCCCGGAGGCAGAGGGGGACCAGGGCCGGGAAGTAGAAGGGTACCTGGCTGGGAGACACGGGGACCAGGGTTGAGAGGCAGGGGGCAACCAGGTCATAGATGCAGAGGCTTACCAGGGCCGGGAGGCAGAGTGGTACCTGGGCTGGGAGGCAAAGGGGGACCAGGACGGAGAAGCAGGAGCAACAAGTGCAGGGAGGTAGAGGGGGATGAGGTCCGGGAAGCAGAGAAGGACCAGGGCCGGGAGGCTGAGGGGTACCAAGACCTCGAGGCAGAGTGGGACCAGGGCTTGGAGGCAGAGGAGTACCTGTGCCGGTAGACAGCGGGACCAGGGAAGGTAGGCAAAGGGGGACCAGTGTCAGGAGGCAGAGGGGCACCTGGACCAGAAAGCAGAGGGGGACCAGGGCCGAGAAGCAGGGGAAACCAGGGCAGGGATGTAGAGGGGGAGCAGGGCTGGGAGGCAGAGGGGTATCAGGGCAGGGCGGCAGAAGGGGACCAGGGCCGAGAGGCAGAGGGATACCTGTGTCGGGAGACATCGGTACCAGGGCCGGGAAGCAGAGGGGACCCAGAACCAGGACGGAGAGACCCAAGGGCCTGGAGGTAGAGGGAGACCGTGGCCGGGAGGCACAGAGCTACCAGGGTTGGGAGGCAGAGGGGGACCAGGGAAATGTATTTATTTATTTATTCTATCGTATTTATTGAGCGCTTACTATGTTCACGGCACTGTACTAAGCGCTTGGGAAGTACAAGTTGGCAACATATAGAGATGATCCCTACCTAACAGCGGGCTCACAGTCTAGAAGGGGGAGACAGACAACAAAACAAAACATATTAACAAAATAAAATAAATAGAATAAATATGTACAAGTAAAACAAATACAGTAATAAATATGTACAAAGATATATACATATATACAGGTGCTGTGGGGAGGGGAAGGAGGTAAGGCGGGGGATGGGGAGCGGGAGACAAGTTCTCAATAAATTTAACAGATTGATTGTTTGATCCACAATACGTGGATGAGGCTCATGTGCCAGGCTCAGGGACTGAACTCACCCCGAGCCCATATCTCCCCCCGCCAACCCCTTCCATGCAGTCCAGCCCACTATTGCCACAACAGGTGTGTGTGGCACCTGATACAGGGGATGTTCTTGTCCCTGGCCCCATGGTTCGGGGGAGGAGGCAGTGGTGAAAAATCCTCTTCCCTGCCTCCTGACCCATCTCTATGCCACTGCTGCATTCATGGCTCTTGGGGGAAGGAGGAGAGAGCATCTACAGTTTGTTCTTCCATCGAGAGGACGATGGAGAACCCACCAGCCTGTGGGCAAGTGGGGCTCTGTATGGCTGATAGAGGGCAAGGGATGGATCTTTGTCCAAACAGCCTCTTTCCAGCTCAAAAGGGCATGGCAGGCCAGCTACTTACCTGCCCATAAAGCTGTGTAGGCCAAGCTAGGGGTGTTACCCTCATGATTTTGAGGCTGTGAGGGCAAGGAAGAATTGCAGCCTATTTTTGAAAGCCACAGATGGAATCAAGAGGAGCCATATATGCCTCAAGAGCCATATTAAGCAGTGTGGTCTAGTGGATAGAGCACAGGCCTGGAAGTCAGAAGTACCTGCATTCTAATCCCAGCTCCGCTACTTGACTGCTGCGTGACCTTGACTTCTCTGTTACAGATGTTACCTCATCTGTAAAACGGGGTTTAACACTGTGAGCCTCATGGGCTATGTCCAACCTGATTACTTTGTATCCACCAAATGCTTAGAACAGCCTGGCAATAGTAAGAGCTTAACAAATACCTTTAAAAAGAGAGTCATGCATGAATTGCTAACACCTAATCTAGCACAAATGTACTGATCTGATGTAGAATTATTATTCAAATAATTGACAACGTAGATGATACATGTAACTTGAATAGGAAATACAATCTCAGAGTCTTCATATTTCTTTTTCATTTTCAAAGCAGCCTAAATAAACTTACTGGTGAATGGCACAACTCATTTCAGTCATCCACTAAAACTGCTTGGCAGAAGGGGACCATGGCCAGGAGGCAAAGGGTTACTTGGGCCGGGAGACGGAGGACCAGGGCCGCGAGGAAGAGGGGGATCGGGTCAGGGAGACAGAGGTGTATCTGGGCCCGGAGACAGAGGGACCAGGGCCTAGAGGCAGAAGGGGACCTCGGCTGAGAGGCATAGAGGTACCAGGGCCGAGACGTAGTGGGGGACCAGTGCCAGAGGCAGGGGTGCACCTGGGCTGGGAGATGGGGTCCAGGGCCGGGAGGCAGAGGCAAAACAGGGTCAGGAGGCACTGCGGTACTTGGGCCGGGAGGCAGACAGGGACCAGGGCTGAGAGGCAGGAGGTACCAGGGCAGGGAGGCAGAAGGGGACCAGGACTGGGAGGCAAAGGGATACCTGGACCGGGAAACAAAGGGACCAGGGCTGGGAGGTAGTGGTTTACCTGGACCGGAGGTCATGAGGACCAGGGCCGATTGGTAGAGGGGAACCAGGGTTGGGAAGGAGAGAGGGTCCAGGGCCTGGAGGTAGAGGGAGACCAAGGCCGGAAGGCACAGAGGGAACAGGGCAGGGAGGCAGAGGGGGAACAGGGCCAGGAGGCAGAGGGGTACCTTGGCCGGGAGACAGGAGGACCCGGGCCGGTAGGTAGAGGGGACCCTGGGCCAGGCCCGAGAGAGAGTCCAGGGCCTGGAGGTGGAGGGAGACCAGGGCTGACAGGCACAGGGGGACCATGGCTGGCAGGCTCAGGGGAACAAGGGTCCGGAGGCAGACGGGCACCAGGGCCAGGAGGCTGAAGGGTTCCCGAGCCAAGAAGCAGAGGGGTTCCTGGGCCAGGAGGCAGAGGGGAATCAGAGCCAATAAACAGCGGGGACGAGGGTATGGAGGCAGAGGGGTACCTGGGACGGGAGACAGGGTGAACAGGGCCGCGAGGTAGAGGGGTCCCAGGGCTTGAATGGAGGGACTCCCAAGTGCCTGAGGGTAGAGAGAGACCAAGGCCGGGAGGCAGATGGGGATCAGGGCCAGAAGGCAGAGGGGTACCTGGGCTGGGAGACAGGTAGACCAAGGGAGGGAGGCAGAGAGGTACCTGGGCCAGGTGATGGGGGACCAGGGTGGAGAGGCGGTGGGGGGGGGGTGGACCAGGGCTGAGGGGCAGGGGAGAACTAGGGCCCGGAGGCAGAGGTGGAACAGGGTAGGGAGGCAGAGGGAAACCAGGGCCAAGAGGCAGAGGGGGACCACGGCCAGCAGGCAGATGTACTGCACTGGGAAACAGGGCCGGGAGGTAGAGGGGTATCTGGGCCGGGAGACAGGGGGACCAAGGCCAGAAGCTAAAGGGGTATATGGGCCTGGAGAAGGCTGACCAGTGCCAGGAAGCAGAGGGGCACCTGGGCTGGTAGACAGGGTACCAGGGCCGGAAGACAAAGGGGGAACGGGGCCGAGAAGCCGGAGTAACAAGGGCAGGGAGACAGAGGAGTACCAAGGCCTGCAGGCAGAGGGGGACCAAGGCCAGGAGACAGAGGGGTACCTGGGCCGGGAGGCAGAGGGGTACAGGTGCTGAGAAGCTGGGGGGACCAGGGCAGAGAGGCAGAGGGGCACCAGGGCCAGGGACAGAGGTGTACCTGGACTGGGAAATGGGGACAAGGGCCGGGAGGTAGAGGGGTAACTGGACCAGTAGGCAGAGGGGTACCTGAGCCGGGAGGCAGAGGGATACCTGCGTCGGGAGACATTGGTACCAGGGCCGGGAAATACATGGCACCTTGTTCCGGGATGGAGAGAGACCCAAGGGCTTGGAGGTAGAGGGAGACTGGGGCCGGGAGGCACAGAGAGAAGTGGGCCGGGAGGCACAGAGGGACTAGGTCCCGGAGGTAGAAGGGGAGCATGGAAGGGTGGCTGAGGGTGACCAGGGCCATGAGGCAGAGGGGTACCTGGGCCGGGAGGGAGAGGGGGACCAGGGCCGAGAGGTTCGGGGGGATCCAGGACTGGTAGGAAGAAGGGGACCAGGGCTGGGAGGCAGAGGGGGCCAGGGCAGGGAGGCAGAGGGGGACCAGGGCCAGGAGGCAGAGGGGCACGAGGGTCGGGAAACAGGGGGACCAGGGCCAGGAGGCAGACGGGAAGCTGGGCTGGAAGGCAGAGGAGTACCAGAGCCGAGAAACAGGGGACCAGGGCAGGGAGGTAGAGGGGGAGCAGGGATGGGAGGCAGAGGGTGTCCAGGGCGGTGAAGCAGAGCGGAACAGGGCCAGGAAGCAGAGGGGTACGTGGGACGGGAGACAAGAGGGGGATCCAGGACTGGGAGGCAGAAGGGGACCAGGGCCGGGAGGTAGAAGGAGACCCAGGATGGGACGGTGAGTGACCGAAGGTCCTGGAGGTAGAAGGAGACCAGGGCTGGGAGGCACAGAGGGACCAAGGCCAGGAGGCAGAGGGGGACCAGGGAACAGTGGCAGAGGGGGACCAGGGCCTGGAGGCAGATGGGTACCTGGGCCGGGAGATGGGGACCAGGGCCGGGAGGCTCTGGGACACCTGGCCTGGGAAACGGTGTCCTGGAACGGGAGGCAGAAGAGGACCAGGGCCTGGAGGTAGAGGGGACCCCGGGCCGAGACGGAATGACACCCAAGGGCCTTGAGGTAGTAAGGAGAACAGGGATGGGAGGCACAGAGGGACCAGGTTCAGGTAGACCATGGCAGGGCAGCAGAAGGGGACCAGGGCTAGGAGGCAGAGGGGTACCTGGGCAGGGAGGCAGGGGCACCAGGGCCGAGAGGCAGAGGGGACCAGGGCCGACAGGCGGGGGGGATCCAGGACTGGGAGGCAGAAGGGGACCAGGGCCAGGAGGAGAGGGCTACGTGGGTCGGGAAACAGGGGACGAAGGCCAGGAAGTAGAGTGGACCCCGGGGCGGGGAGGGACGGTGAGTGACCCAAGTTCCTGGAGGTAGAAGGACACCTGGGCTGGGAGGCACAGAAGGACCGGTGCCGGGAGGCAGGGGCGGACCAGGGCAGAGCAGCAGAGGGGGACCAGTGCCGGGAGGCAGAAGGGTACCTGGGCTGGGAGACGGGGTCCTTGGCTGTGAGGCAGAGGTTGACCAGGGCCAGGAGGCAGTGAGGTACCTGGGTGCGGAGGCAGAGTGGGACCAAGGCCAAGAGGACAGGGGGCCAGCGCAGGGAGGCAGAGGGTGACCAGTACCGGGAGGCAGAGGGGGACCAGGGCTGAGAGCTGGGGAGACCAGGGCAGGGTAGAAGAAGGAGATCAAGGCCTGGAGGCAGAGGGGTACCTGGGCCAGGAGACAGGAGGACCAGGGCCTGGAGGCAGAGGGGTACCTGAGTCGAGACAGGGGGTCCAGACCTGGAAGGTAGAGGGGACTCAGGGCCAGGACAGAGAGAGACCCAATGGCCTAGCGGTAGCAGGAGACAAGGTCCAGTAGGCACAGAGGGACCAGGGTCTGGAGCCAGGGCCAGGTACCTGAGGGCCGGGGGGCAGAGGAGTACCTAGGCCGGGAGATGGGATTCCAGGTCCGGGAGGCAGAGAGGGACCAGGGTGGGGACAGGCCAGGCAGAAGGGGACAAGGGCCAGGAGGCAGAGGGTTACCTAGGCTGCGAGATGAGGGACCAGGGCTGGGAGGTAGAGGTGACCTAGGCTCCGGGACGGGGAGAGACTCAACGGGCCTGGATGTAGAAGGAGACCAGGGCCGGGAGGCAAATAGGGACCAGCGCAGGGTGGCAGAGGGGGACCTGGGCCATGAGACAGAGGGGGAAACGGGCCGGATGCGGCGGGGTAGCTAGGCCGCGAGTCACATGGGGACCCGGGCTGAGAGGCGGGTGAGACCGGGTCAGGGAGGCAGAAGGTTACCAGGGCAGGGAGGCAGAGTTTGACCAGGGCCGGGTGGCAGAGGGGGACCAGGGCCGAGTGGACGGGGAGACCAGGGCAGGCAAGCATAGGGGGACCATGGCCGGAAGGCAGAGGGGTACCTGGACCAGGAAACAGGGGGAACCAGTGCCGGGAGGTAGAGGGGTACCTGTGCCCCGAGGCAGGGAGACTTGAGCGGGCAGGTAGAGGGGAACCAGGGCCGCGACAGAGGGAAAGATCAGGGCCTGGAGTTACAGGGAGAACAGTGCCGGAAAGCACAGAGGGACCAGGCCACGGAGGCAAAGGGGGACGATGGCAGGGCGGCAGAGTGAGACAAGGGCCAGGAGGCAGAGGGTACCTGGACCAGGAAGCAGAGGGGTAGCAGGGCCAGTAGGCAGATGGGTACCCGGGCCAGGAGGCAAGGGGACAAGGGCCTGGAGGTAGAGGGCACCCAGGCCCGGGACGGATTGAGACCCAAGGGCCTGGACGTGGAGGGAAATTTGGGCTGGGAGGCACAGAGTGACCAGGGCCAGGAGGCACAGGGGGACCTGGGCCGGGACTAAGGGGCTCTGAGGGGACTAAGGCAGAGAGATGGGGGGAGGAACTAAGATAGGGAGGCAGAGGGTGACCAGGGCCTGGAGGAACAGGAGGACCAGGATTGGGAGGCAGAGTGGGGAATCAGGGCCCAGAGGCAGAGGGGGTACCTGGGCCGAGAGTCAGGGGTACCAGGGCCTGGATGCAGAGGGGGAAAAAGGCCAGGATGCGGCATGGTAACTGGGCCGTAGGCAGAGGGGGACCCGGTCCAGGAGGCAGAGAGGAACGAATTCCGAGAGGCGGGGGGGGACCAGGGCAGAGGGAGGGGGACCAGAGACGGGCGGTAGAAGGGGACCAGGGTGGCAAGGCAGAGGAGGACCAGGGTCGGGAGGTTGTGGGGTACCTGGGCCGGGAGGTAGAGGGAACCAGGGGTCGGGATGGAGGGAGACCCCAGTGCCTGGAGGCAGAAAGTGACCAAGGCCGGGAAGGACAGAGGGACCAGGTACGGGAGGCAGAGGAGTACCTTGGCCAGGATACAGAGGGCCGACGGCCAGGAGGCAGAGGCGTACTAGGCCAGGAGACGGGCAACAGGGCTGGGATGTATATGGCTGGGACGGAGAGGGGTAGCCGGGCCTGGAGGCACAGTAGGACCAGGGCAAGAAGGCAGAAGGGTACCTGGGCTGGGAGATGAGGGACCAGGGCCGGGAATCAGAGGGTGATCTGGGCCAGGAGACAGAGGAACCAGGGTCGGGAGGCAAAGGGGGACCAGGGCAGAAAAGCGGGGGCGATGAGGGCAAGGAAGCAGAGGGGGACCAGCGCCAGGAGGCCGAGGGGGACCAAGGCCTGGAGGCAGAGAAGATCAGGGCTAGGAGGCAGGGTGGTACCCGGCTCGGGAAACGTGGACCAGGGCCTGGAGGTAGAGGTGACCCAGGGCCGTGACGGAGAGAGGAACCAGACCTGGGATGCAGATGGGATCAGGGCAGGGAGGCAGATGGGGACCAAGACCAGGAGGCAGAGGAGTACCTGGGCTGGGAGACAGGGGGACCATGACCCGGAGGCAGAGGGGTAACTGGGCCGAGAGACGGGGGAACAGGGCCGGGAGGCAGAAGGTGACCAGGGCCAGGAGGTAGAGGTGTACGCGGGTCAGGAGGTAGAGCGGGATCATGGCCAAGAAGTAGTGGGGACTGGGATAGGGAGGCATAGGGTTACCTGGGGCCGGAGACACGGGGACCAGGGCCGGGAGGTAGAGGGGACCAGGGCCAGGAGGCAGATGGGGACCAGGGCGGGGAGGCAGAGGGGGACCAGGGCCAGGAAGCATAGGGGTACCTGGGCCGGGAGACAAGGGACCAGGGGCGGGAGGTAGAAGCCTACTTGGGCCAAGAGAAAGGAGGACCGGGGCTGAGAAGCAGAGGGGGACCAGGGCCGAGAGGCACGGCGCGACCAGGTAATAGACTTAGAGGCGGACCAGGGCCAGGAGGCAGAGGGGTACCTGGGCCGGGAGACGGGGGACCAGGGCCGGGGGGTAGAGGGGACCTGGGCCCGGATGGAGAGAGGGACCAGGGCCTGGAAGTCCAGGGAGACCAGGGCCGGGAGGCACAGAAGGACCAGGGCCAGGAGGCAGACAGGGATCAGGGCATGGCGGCAGACGGGGACCAGGGCCAGGAAGCGTAGGGGTACCTGGGCCGGGAAGCAGGGGACCAAGGCCTGGAGGCAGAGGGGTACCTGGGTCGGGAGACAGGAGGACCAGGGCTGAGAAACAGAGGGGACCAGGGCCTCTCGGCTCAGTACTACCAGGTCATAGACGGAGAGGCAGACCAGGGCCGGGAGACAGAGGGGTACCTGGGCCGGGAGGCAAAGGGGAACCAGGGCGGAGACGCGGGGGTGACAAGGGCAGGGAGGCAGAGGGTGACCAGGGCCAGGAGGCAGAGGGGGATCAGGGCCTGGTGGCAGAGAGGGACTAGGGCTAGGAGACAGATAGGGACCAGGGCGGGTAGGCAGGGGGCACCAGGGCCAGGAGGCAGATGGGTATCTAGGCCGGGAGGCAGGGGGACCAGGGTTGGGAGGTAGAGAGGACCCAGGGCCTCGACGGAGACTCACACAAGGGCCTGGAGCTAGAAGGAAACCAAGGCCGGGAGGTCCTGAGGGATAAGGGCCAGAGAGACCAGGTCCAAGAGGCAGAGGGGGACCAGGGCAGGGTGGTGAGGGGAGACCATGGCCAGAAGGCAGAGAGGTACCTGGGCCGGGAGGCAAAGGGGGACCAGGGTCGAGAAGCGGTGGGGGGGACAAGGGCAGGAAGGCAGAGGGGGACAAGGGCCAGGTTGCTGAGGAGGACCAGGGCCGGGAGGCAGATGGGGACCAAAACGTGTAGGTAGAGGGGGACCAGGGCCAGGAGGCAGAGAAGTACCTAGACCGGGAGACAGGGGGACCAGGACCGGGGTGTAGAGGTGACCTGGGCCGGGACCGAGACTCACCCAAGAGGGAACAGGGCATGGTGGTGGGGGTGTACCAGGGCCAGGAGGCAGAAGGGTACCTTGACCGGGAGACAGGGAGACCAGAGCTGGGAGGTAGAGAGGACCCAGGGACGGGATGGAGACTCTCAAGGGCCTGGCGGTACAAGGAAACCAAGGCCTGGAGGCACAGAAGGACCAGGTCCAGAATGCAGAGGGGCATCAGGGCATGTTTGCAGGTGGGGACCAGGGCCAGGAGGCGGAGTGGTACCTGGGCCGGGAGGCAAAGGAGCACCAGGGTGGAGAAAAGGGGGAGACAAGGGCAGGGAGGCGGGGGGGTGGGACCAGGGCCAGAAGACAGATGGAGACCAGGGCCAGGCGGCCGAGGGGTGCCTGGGATGGGAGACAGGGGGACCAGGGCCAGGAGGCCGAGGGGTGTCTGCGCTGGGAGACAGGATCCAAGTTTGGGAGGCTGAAGGGGACCTGGTCTAGGAGGTAGTGTGGTACCTTGGCCGAGAGGCAGAGGGTGACTAGGGCTGAGAGGCCTTGGGGACCATGGCAGGGAGGCAGAGAGGGGCAAAGACCGAAAGGCAGAAGGGGACCAGGGCCGGGAGGCAGAGGGGGAGAAGGGCCGGGAGGCAGAGGGGGAGAAGGGCTGGGAGGTAGAGGGGGACCAGGGATGGGAGGCAGAGGAGGACCAGTCAAGTGGGATCAGGACTGAAAGTCAGAGGGGTCCAGGGCCAAGAGGCAAGGGGGAACCCGGGCAGGGAGGCAGAGGTTGACCAGAACACAGGGGGACTAGGGCCGGGAGGCAGAGTGGGACCAGGGCTGGGAGGCAAAGGGGTTTCTGGGCCGGCAGACAGGCGTACCAGGCCCGGGAGGGAGAGGGGACCCAGTGCCGGGAAGGAGAGACACCCAAGGGCCTGGAGGTCGAGGGAGTCCAGGCCCGGGATGCACAGAGGTTACAGGGCCGGGATATCATGGAGACGAGGGTTAGTTGGTAGAGGAGAACCAGGGCTGTGAAGAAGAGGGACCAGACCCCGGAAGTAGAGGGGCACCAGGACGGGAGGCAGAGGGGAACCATGGTCAGAAGGCAGAGGGGTACCTGAGCTGGGAGATTGGGTCCATGGCCGGGAGGCAGAGGAGTACCTGGGCTGGCAGTCAGGGGGACCAGGGCTGGGGGGCAGAGGGGGACCGTAGCCGAACGGCAGAGGGGGACCAGGGCCGAGTGACGGGGAGGAGAGGGAGGGACCAGGGCTGGGAGGTACAGGGGGACCAGGGCCAGGAGGCAGCGGGGTACCTTGGCCGGGAGCCAAAGGGTACGGGTGCTGAGAAGCCGGGGGGACCAGGGCCGGGAGGCAGAGGGGGACCAGAGCCGAGAGGCAGAGGGGGATCAGGTCCTGGAGGCAGAGGGGTTCCTGGGCTGGGAGGCAGAGGGCGACCAGAGCCGGGAGGCAGAGGGGGATTGGGTTCTGGAGGCAGAGGCGTTCCTGGGCCAGGTGACCCGGGGACAAGGTCGGGAGGTAGAGAGGTACCTGGGCCGGGAGGCAGGGGGACTAGGGCAGGGAGGTAGAGGGGACCCAGGGCCTGTACGGAGAGAGACCGAAGGGCCTGAAGGTAGAGGGAGACCAGGACCAGGAGGCACAGAAGGTCCAGGGCCCGGAGGCACGTAGGGACCAAGGCCGGGAGGCAGATGGTGATCAGGGCAGAGAGGTAGAGGGGTACCTGGGCTGGGAGACAGGTGGACCAGGCCCGGGAGGCAGAGGGGTACCTGGGCCGGAGGACAAGAGTGAGAGGGGGACCGGGGCGGGGACGGAGAGAGACCCAAGGGCCTGGAGGCAGAAGGAGACCAGAACCTTGAGGCACGAAGGGTCCAGGTCTGGGAGGCAGAGGGGGAACAGTGCAAGGAGGTTGAATGGTCCCTGGGCTGGGAGACAAGGCGACCAGGGCCTAGAGGTAAAGGGGACCCACAGCAAGGGAGGAGAGAGACCCAAGGGCCTGGAGGTAGAAAGAGACAAGGATCTGGAGGCAAAGAAGGTCCAGGGCTCGGAAGCAGAGGGGAACAAAGGCAGGGCGGCAGAGGCAGACCAGGGAAGGGTGACAGAGGGGTAGCAGGGCCAGGAGGCAGTGGGGTAACTGGTTCTTGACACAGAGGAACCAGGACAGCGAGGCAGAGGCGTACCCTGGCCAGGAGACGGGGGACCAGGGACAGGAGGTAGTGGGAGACCAGGGCTGAGAGGCGGGACGGATTGGGGCAAGGAGGCATGCGGGACCAGGGCCGGGAAGTAGAGTGGACCCTGGGCCGGGCGGAGAGAGAACCAAGGTCCTGAAGGCAGAAGAAAAACAGGTCCGGTAGGCACTTAGTGACGTGGGCAGAGGGGCGGAAGGGAGGAAGTCCTGGAGGCAGAGGGGTTCCTGGGCTGGGAGGCAGAGGACGACCAGAGCCGGAAGGCAGAGGACGGTGGGGTGGGAGGAAGAGGGGGACAAGGGCAGGGTGGCAGAGGGGGACCAGGGCCAGGAGGCAGAGGGGTACCTGGTCCAGGAGACAGGGGGACAAGAGCCTGCAGCTAGAGGGGACCCAGGGATGGGACAGAGAGAGTTCCAAGGGCCTGGAGGTAGAAGAAGGCCAGGGCCAGGAGGCACAGAGCTACCAGGGCCGGGAGGCAGAGCGGGACCAGGGAAACGTGGCAGAAGTAGACCGCGGTCAGGAGGCAGAGGGTTACCTGGGCCGGGAGACGGGGGACCAGGTCAGGGAGGCAGAGGGGTACCTGAGCCCGGAGACAGAGGGACCAGGGCCGAGAGGCAGAGGGGGTCCACGGCTGAGAGGCAGAGGGGTACCAGGGCCGAGATGCAGTGGGGGACCGGTTCCGAGAGGCAGAGGTGCACCTGGGCTGGGAGACGGGGTCCAGGGCTGGGAATCAGAGGGGGACCAGGGCAGGGAGGCATAGAGAGACCAGGACTGGGAGGCAGAGGGGGACCTGGCTCAGGAGGCAGAAGGGACCCAGGGCCGGGAGGTAGTGGGGTACCTAGACCAGGAAATAAAGGGACCAGGGCTGGGAGGTAGTGGGGTACCTGGACTGGAAGTCATGGGGACCAGGGCCTGTAGGTAGAGGACGAAAAGGGCGGGAGGCACAGAGGGTCCAGGGCAGGGAGGCAGAGGGGGACCAGGGCCAGGAGGCTGAGGAGTACCAGGGCCAACAGTCAGGGGGACCAGGGCCGAGCAGCAGAGGGAGACCAGGGCCAAGGGACGGGGGGGGGGCAAGGCCGGGCGACAGGGGGAGGAGGGCCGGAAGGTTGAGGGGTACCTGGGTCCATAGACAGGGGGATCAGGGCCGAGAGGCAGAGGGGGACCATGGCCGTGAGGCGGGTGCGGGGGGAGAGCAGGGCTGTGAGGTGGGAGGGACAAGGGCAGGGACACAGAGGGGGACCAGGACTGGGAGGCAGTGGGATACCTGGACCGGGAAACAAGGGGACCAGGGCCGGAAGGTAGTGGGATACCTGGGCCGGAGGTCATGGGGACCAGGGCCGGTTGGTAGACGGGAACCAGGGCAGTGAAGGAGAGGGACCAGACCTAGGCGGTAGAGGGGCACCAGGGCTGGGAGGCAGAGGGGGACCAGGGCCAGGAGGCAGAGCGGTATCTGGGCCTGCAGTCAGGTGAACCAGGGTCGAACGACAGAGGGAGACCAGGGCCGAGTGGCAGAGGGAGACCAGGGCCGAGAGATAGGGGGCACCAGGGCCGGGAGGCAGAGGGGCACCAAGGCCAGGAGGCTGAGGGAGGATCAGGGTCGATAAGCAGGGTTAACCAGGATATGGAGGTAGAGGCGGACCTCGGCCGGAAGTCAGATTGAGACCGGGGTCGGGAGACAGAGGGGTACCTGGCCTGGGAGACGGGGGACCAGGGCCGTGAGGTAGAGGGTACCCAGGGCCAGGATGGAGAGAGACCCAAGGGACGGAAGGTAGACGGAGACCAGGACCAGGAGGCACAGAGGGACCAGTGCTGGGAGGCAGATGGGGACCAGGGCCTCGAAGCAGAGGAGAACCAGGGCCAGGAGGCAGAGGGGTACCTGGGCTGGGAGACAGGTGTATCAGAGCAGGGAGGCAGAAGGGTACCTGTGCCAGGGGACAAGGAGACCAGGGCCAAGAGTCAGATTGGGACCAGGGCGGAGAGGCAAGGGGTGGACCAGGGCCAGGAGGCAGAGGTATACCTATACCGGGAAACAGGGAGACCAAGGCCAGGAGGTAGAATGGTACCCGGGCCGGGAGACAGGGGCACCATGACCGGAAGCTATATGGGACCCAGGGCCGGGAACGAGAAAGAGACCAGGGCCCGGAGGTAGAGGGAGACCAGGTCCGAGAGACAAGGAAGGACCAGGGCCGGGAGGCAGAGGGTGACCAGGGCGGGGAGGCAGAGGGTTACCCGGGCCAGGGGGTAGAGGGGTACCTGTGTCCGGGGAAAGGGGGCCAGGGCCTGAAGGTAGAGAGGACCCAGGGCCTGGACGGAGAGAAAGGCCAGGGCAAGGGGGTAGAGGAAGACGAGGGCTGGCAGGCACAGGGGGACCTGGGCCGGTAGGCAGAGAGGAACCGGATCCGGGGAAAAATGGGGACCAAGGCAGGGAGGTAAAGGGGAACTAGGGCCGGAGGGAGAAGGGGACAAGGGCCGGAAGGTTGGGGGAGACCAGGGCCAGAAAGTAAAGTGGGACCAGGGATGAAACGCAGAGGGGGATCAGATTTGGGAGGCAGAGGGGTACCTGGGGCAGATGACATTGGTACCAGGGACGGGAAGTAGAGAGGTACCCGGGCCGTGAGAGGGGGACCAGGATCGGGAGGTAGAGGGGACCCAGGGCTGGGATGGAGAGAGACCCAAGGGCCTGGAGGTAGAGCGAGACCAGGGCCAGGAGTTCTTCTAGTCTTCTAGATTGTGAGCCCGTGGTTGGGTTGGGACCGTCTCTATATGCTGCCGACTTGTACTTCCTAAGGGCTTAGTACAGTGCTCCGCACACAGTAAACGCTCAATAAATATGATTGAATGAATGAATGAATGAATGAATGAGAGGCGCAGGGGTCCCAGGGCGGAGGGGACACAGGGGGGGACCAGGTCGGGGAGGCAGAGGGCCACCGGGGCTGCGAGACGGGGTTCAGGGCTGGAAGGCAGAGGGGGACCAGGGCCAGGATTCAGTGGGGTATATGGGCCGGGACAAAGAGGAGGACCAGGGCTTAGAGGCGGGAGGGACCAGGGCAGGGAGTCAGAGGGGGACCTAGGTCAGGAGGCAGAGGGCGACCAGGGCCAGGAGACAGAGGGGTACCTGGACCGGGAAACAAAGGGACCAGGGCCGGTTGGTAGAGGGGCACCAGGGCAGTGAAGGAGAGAGACCAGGCCCAGGAGGTAGAGCGGCACCAGGGCAGGGAGGCAGAGGGTGACCAGGGCCAGGAGGCAGACGGGTACCTGGGCCTGCAGTCAGGCAGACCAAGGCTAGGCGACAGGGGAACGGGGGCTAGGATGTAGAGGGGTACCTGGGCCCGTAGACAGAGGGACCAGGGCCGAGTGGCAGAGGGGGACCGTGGCCGAGAGGCAGAGGGGGACTAGGGCTGAGAGGCGGGAGGGACCAGGGCAGAGACACCGAGGGGGACCAGGGCTGGGAGGCTGAGGGGTACCTGGACTGGGAAACAAAGGGACCAGGGCAGGGAGGTAGTGGGGTACCTGGGCCCGAGATCATGGGGACGAGGGCCGGTTGGTAGAGGGGAACCAGGGCTGTGAAGGAGAGGGACCAGGCCCTAGAGGTAGAGGGGCACCGGGGCAGGGAGGCAGAGGGGAACCAGTGCCAGGAGGCAGAGGGATACCTGAGCCGGGAGACTGGGTCCACTGCCGGGAGGTAGAGGGGTACCTGGGCCAGTAGTAAAGGGGACCAGGGCCGAGAGACGGGGGGAACCAGGGAGGGGAGGCAGAGGGGTACCTGGACTCGGAAACGGGTACCAGGGCCGGGAGGTAGAGGGGACCCAGGACCGAGACCGAGATAACGGCCAGGGCCTGGAGGTAGAGGGAGACCAGGACCAGGAGGCTGAATGGTTCCTGGGCCGAGAGGCAGAGGGGGACCAGGGCCAGGAGGCAGGGGGTTTCCTCGGCCGGGAGGCAGAGGGTGATCAGGGCCGATAAGCAGGGGTGACCAGGGTATGGAGGCAGAGGGGTACCTGGGCCGGGAGACAGGGGGACCAGGGCCGCGAGGTAGAGGGGACCCAGAGCCGGAATTGAGAGAGCCTCAAGGGCCTGAGGGTAGAGAGAGACCAGGACCAGAAGGCACAGAGGGACCAGGGCAGAGAGGCCGAGCGGGATCAGGGCCAGGTATCAGAGGAGGACCAGGGCCAGGAGGCAGAGGGGTACCTGGGCTGGGAGACAGGTGGACCAGGGCAGGGAGGCAGAGGGGTACATGGGCTAGGAGACGGGGGGGCTTGGGCCGAAAGCTAGAGAGGTACCTAGGCCGGGAGAAGGCTGACCAGGGCCGGGAGAAGGCTGACCAGAGCCGGGAGGCAGAGGAGTACCTGGGCCAGAAGGCAAAGGGGGAACAGGGTCAAGAAGCCGGGGTGACAAGGGCCGGGATTGCAGAGGGGTACCAAGGTCTGGAGGCAGAGAGGGACCAGGGCCAGGAGACAGAGGGGTACCTGGGTCAGGAGACAGGGGACCAGGGTCAGGAGGCAGAAGGGGACCAGGTCTGGGAGGCAGAGGGGGACCAGGGCCAGGAGGCAGTCAGGGGTCATGGGTTCGAATCCTGGCTCTGCCAATTGTCAGCTGTGTGACTTGGGGCAAGTCACCTAATTTCTCTGAGCCTCAGTTCCCTCATCTGTAAAATGGGAATTAAGACTGTGAGCGCCCCATGGGACAACCTGATCTCTTTGTAACCTCCCCAGGGATTAGAACAGTGCTTTGCACTTAGTAAGCGCATAATAGATGCCATTAATATTATTATTATTGTCTTATGGAAGAGACGGACGTTAATTAGAGATAGGGGAAAGGTCAGAGTAGAAGGGCATATATAGAGTAATAATTGTGGTATTTGTTAAGCACTTATTATGTGCCAGCCACTGTACTAGGCGCTGGGGTGGATACGAGTAAATCAAGTTGGACACACTCCCTGTTCTTCATGGAGTTCACAATCTTAATGCCCATTTTACAGCTAAGTGCCCTGAGGCACAGAGAAGTGAGTTGACTTGCCCAAGGCCACACAGCAGAAAGGTGGTGTAGCTGGGATTAGAACCCATGATTTTCTGACTCCCAGGTGACTCCCAGGCCCAGGATCTAGCCACTAAGCCATGCTGCTTCATGCTGCTCTGGGCCAAGCACTGGGGTAGATAGATACAAGGTAACCAATCAGACACAATCCCTGTCCCTCTCATTCAAAGCAGGGAGAGCAGATTGTGTATCTCCATTTTACAGAGGAGAAAACTGAGGCAGCAGTTGGGTCGAAATATCTAGTGAAATTAGGAGTTATTGCGGTAGAGCTGAGTGTAGCTTTGATGGTGGGCGTTGGATCAGAAGGTTGAGAGTCCAGCTGGAGCTTTGATGTGCATATTAAGAGAAAACTGGACTACACTAAAAAGAAAAAAAAACAAGTTCGTAATCAGTGATGAAAGAAACATCTTCATATCTCTAAGGACAGAGCCCCCCTCAGAAGAGTTATTTTGCGATTGAGTGATCGAGTGGGGCTCTTTAATGTTTATACAAAGTTCTTCCGTCTTTCATCACGACTGCTGGAGAGATTTCATGATTTTGTGACCCAGTGCCACCAATTTTGCTGAAACTTTCCATGCACATTCAACTTCTAAGTTATTATTATTATTATTATTATTATTATTATTATTATTATCAGCATTATTATTACTATTATCATTATTCAGATAATATCTTCTCCAAGAGGCCTTCCCACGTAGGCCTCTTTTCTGTTAAACCAACTTCCCCTCCCTGCTGGGTGACCTTCGCACTTCTATCTGTACCCTTTAGCACTTAGTGAATATTCACCCCAGGTACATATCCATAAGCTAGACTGTAAGGTCCTGGTGGGCAGGGAATCCGTCTACCAACTCTCTCATATTGTCCTCTTCCAAAAGCTTAATACAGTGCTCAGCGCACAGCAAGTGCTCAATAAATACCATTGATTGATTGATTGCCAAGGAGGGGTGTCCCCTCAGCCACGTTGCCAAAAGTCACCCGAGCCGCGGTCTGCTGGAGTGAGCCTGCCCTGGGCGCTGTCTGTCCTAGGATTTCTGTTCCGCTGGGGAATCTCTGAGCAAAACCCACCCGTTGGGTGTGCGCAGCTCTGAGCAGTGGAGCACCGGTTCTTGGCGCAGGGGTCTTGGGCAGGTTTCCGCCAGTGGCCTGGGCCAGCTGCCAGTGGTCTCTAGTGAGGCCGGGTGGCAATTGCAATCAATCAATCAATCAATCGTATTTATTGAGCGCTTACTGTGTGCAGAGCACTGTACTAAGCGCTTGGGAAGTACAAGTTGGCAACATATAGAGACGGTCCCTACCCAACAGTGGGCTCACAGTCTAGAAGGGGGAGACAGAGAACGAAACAAAACATATTAACAAAATAAAATAAATAGAATAGTTATGTACAAGTAAAATAAATAAATAGAGTAATAAATACGTATAAACATGTATACATATATACAGGTGCTGAGGGGAAGGGAAGGAGGTAAGGCGGGGGGATGGAGAGGGGGAGGAGAAGCACTGACTCCTTCTTTGGAGCAGGCAGGGTGGAGGGTGGTGGGACAGAGTACTTGGCAATACAGGGACCTTAAACTTCTCTTCAGTTGCCTGTGGGGGTGCCCATTGGTAGGGCACGCCCCGCTGACTCTGCTAGTCTTCCTTAGTCTTCTTTAGTCCGAGAAGGCTTCCTGGAGGAAATGAGGTTTTCAAAGGGCTCTGAAGATGGGGAGAGCTGTGGCCTGTCGGATGTGAAGGGGGAAAGTGAGGTGGAGCCGGGGGGCTGGGAATGGGCTTTGAGGATCACTGAGGAGAAGCACTGAGAGAAGCAGCATGGCTTAGTGGATAGAGCATAGGCCTGGGTGTTAGAGGGTCATCGGTTCTAATCCTAGCCCTGCCATTTGTCTGCTGTGTGACCTTGGGCAATCACTTAACGTCTCTGGGCCTCAGTTCCCTCATCTGTAAAATGGAGATTAAGACCGTGAGCCATATGTGGGACAAGGGCTATGTTCAACCTGATGTTCTCGTATCTACTCCAGCCCTTAGAATAGTGCTTAGCACATAGCAAGTGCTTAACAAATACCATTATTATTACCACTATTGTTATAAACAGCTGAAGCAGCAGGTCAATCCCAAACTGAAATCAATCAGTCAGTGGTATCTGTTGAGCACATAATGTGCTTCTAGTCATTATTAATAATGAATAAGTAATTTATAATATGCCATATTAAAGTTATGTATATAACGGCTGTAGTGCCTGGGGTGGGGCAGAGATCAAATGTCAAAGGTCACAGATCCAAGTGCATAAACTACACAGATGGGAAAGCAATCGCTTCATACCCATCTTCTTTTATTCCACCTTGCTGGTTGAAAGCTAACCCCGGCAGGGGCTGTTTTCCTTAGCTGGGTCCAGTACCTGAAGCAGTGGCCGTCCTCACGGGTCCCGATATCATGGCATGGTATCAGAGGGTCCGGCTCCAAGTTTGCATACAGAGGCTCTTTGAAGAGTGCGCTTACCACATTTGCCCAGGGAAGGGCTTTTTCGATTTTCCAACCACAGACAGGCCGAAAGGAATAGGATTTGCTGCCTCTCAAACAAGAGCTTTGTGTGGTCCTATTAGCACCTAATTAGTTCCTAATTAAGCTGGTGTGTGCGTGGGGGAGGGGGCGCGTGGGAGAGGGGGCAGGTGGGGGGACTGTTACCAGAAGGAAAGGGGTTCTTGAGCAGAGCCCCTTCCCACCGAGCTGCTGGCTGGGCTCGGGGTCACGGGACCAGTTTTTTGAGGAGCTTTCATTCATTCAGCTGTATTTATTGAGCCTTATTTGTGCAAAGCACTGTATTAAGCGCTTGGGAGAGCACAATCTAACAATAAACGGACGCATTCCCTACCCACAGCGAGCTAACGGTCTAGGAACGAACCTCCAGTGTAGAGGAGCTTTTTCGGTGATGTCTGCTCCCCCTTTCTCCCTTTCCTCCTCTTTTTGAAAACTGGGCGAGGCCATCCTGGAGCTGCCTCATTTCCCCTCATTCCTCCTGCCCCTCCTGCCCCTCCTGCCCGTCCTTCCTCTCCCCCTCCTCCCCCTCTCCGTACCCCCCGCCTTACCTCCTTCCCTTCCCCACAGCACCTGTATTTATGTATATATGTTTGTACGTATTTATTACTCTATTTATTTTACTTGTACATATCTATTCTATTTATTTTATTTTGTTAATATGTTTTGTTCTCTGTCTCCCCCTTCTAGACTGTGAGCCCACTTTTGGTGAGGGACCGTCTCTATATGTTGCCACCTTGTACTTCCCAAGCGCTTAGTACAGTGCTCTGCACACATTAAGCGCTCAGTAAATACGATTGATTGATTGATTGCCATATCCCGCAACTGCTAGGATAGGGTTCCAGAATGTCCCTTGGGAAAGGTCCTGCCCCTCTGAGGTAAGATTTTGGGTAGGATCCTGGTGCTCCTTCCCCGGGGTGTCGGAGGCTCAGCCGGTTACCCAGCAGGGCTGGACGTTCTCCCCAAAGCAGCTCCAAGCAGTGGCCCCAGTTTCCCC
Source organism: Tachyglossus aculeatus (assembly GCF_015852505.1). NCBI lineage: Eukaryota > Metazoa > Chordata > Mammalia > Monotremata > Tachyglossidae > Tachyglossus > Tachyglossus aculeatus. Next base: position 413,941 of record NW_024044851.1, on the reverse strand, counting down.
CGAGATTTATCTGCTTGCAACCACCCCAGGGACCTGGGCACACATTTTTAGTGGGGGAGGAGGTCATTAATCCTGTGTTGTTTTAAGTGGGCTTAATTGAATAAAGACGATAATGTCTTAGGAACACATTTGGGGGGGAGGGCGGGCTGGTTCTGTTAGGTGGTGTTTTAGTAGAGACAATTATAAGGTTCATAAGAGGAGGTGGCATCTGCTCGCAACATGTTCCGGTTCAATCACGGCAGTTCCTTAGTGGTGCTTCCCCGAGGGGCTTTCTTTCTGCACATCCCAGAGTGGTAGGGGACCCTAAGAGTCCCTTTACGGGGTGTCCCTTTACTTCAGCCCACTGCCATGACAACCAACTCTGAGGGGGGCCCTGGGGCGGGGAGAGTGCTCCCAGAGATATCCAGCTATGGGGGTGAACCCGTTTTCACCTCTCAACAGTTTGTGGAGGCTGGAACCCCCAACCTGCTTCCTTCTAGGTCGGCGGCATAAGACCTCCGCCCTCCCACGGACGGTAGAAAAGACCCCCCAAACCACATCGTGACCCATCAGGTCTCTGAAGGCGTCCTGGCTCTGACTTTGGCTGCCCCCTCAATGGCTCAGTTCTTGTGCCCTGTCTTTGTCCTTGCCTGGAACCAAGTCTTGGTTGAGAGCTCTCGTGACCTAAATTGCCCGCTTTCAGAATCCTTTTGGTTTGCGGGAAATGAGTTTGACTTCTTTCCATGAAGGGATTGGGGGGCAAGTGTCCTATACGCTTCGGTGATAGGTAGGTAGGTAAGTAATGTTGTTTATTGAGCATCTGTTGAGCTCAGTGCACTGAGACACCTTCCCTTCCCTCAAGGAGCCCACACTCTTAATGGGGGAGAGACATTACAAATCTTTACAAAGCAGGAGACGGAAGTAGTTTGACTGTTCAATTGATTTGCATACACAGAAGTGCCATGGGAGAGTTGAAATCAATACGGAAGTGTTAGAAGGGCTGTTGGGTTGAGGTGACTCTGGAGGCTGGGGTTTTATTGGGGATGGTTGCTGGAAGCATTCAGTACAGTGCTCTGCACACAGTAAGCTATCAATAAATGCCACCGATGGGAAAGGCTGGAGCCCCAGGAAGGTGGCTTTGAATGTGGGGAGAACCTGTCCGTGGAGGAAAGAAGGGATGAAGGGAGTGTCAGGCCGGGGAGCCAGCAAAAGCAAGGGGTTCAAAGTGGAGGAGTTGAAAGTGAGGTACAGCAATGAAGGCTTAGCTGAGAGGAACAAAGATTGCGAGCTGGAGAGTGGAGGGGAAGAGGGTTGAATCAGAAGATGGATACAGCTGGCGTGTAGTCCTGAAGGAGTGGTTCTTTCAAGTGCAAGTCGAGTTGTCCTGACTTGTAGTTATGGATTTGACATCACCGCCCCCCCCCAAACACCCCCATTAGGGGAACAAAATGGTGGGTGAGGCGACTAGCAGGTACCGGAGGAATTGAGCCACTCAGGTCAATTTTTCAAATTGACCCTGAATAATTCACTCAGGTTAATGAAACGTCTGCCGACTGCATCATGTTTTGGTTGGCACCCAGAAAGATATGGTGGCCATGGAATGGGGCAGCGTGGGTTCCATGTCTTCCAGCATTCCCAGGTGCCCACACTATGGGACCCAGAAGGCTACGGGACAAGAACGGAACACACTCCAGCACTTCTAAAACAGTCGAGGCATATCAAATAACCCGGACAGCTGCGGAAGTCAGCTCATGGAAGGCAGAGCAGTTCAGCTTCCCTTCCGGGACGTCCGCATGTTGTTTCCCAGTTACACAGAGTAGCCTACTCTGAGTCTTGCCCTATCCAGGTTGTAGCTGAGTCAGCTGGGTACAGCAAAGCCACTGCACGGAGGCTTGAGGGTGGGAGCGGAACATGGGGTCTCCGAGAGAAGGGCTTGAGCCTATCTCTGTTCCAGGTAAAGGCTCCATGCCACCCCCTCCCTTGCATCAGGGCCCGGGGTTGCCGGCCACCTGCCACCCTCCCTTCACTCCGAGAGTGTTTGGAATGTGCGGCGGTGGCCCTGGGGGAGACACGAGTGGGCTGGCCTCTTTCTGCAGTGCTCTTGGGGTGGAACTGGCCAGCTGTATGGATTCTGCTCTTTGCTTTCACAACCCACCTCTCCAAGAGAAACAGCCTAGTTCAGTGGAAAGAGCACGAGCTTTGGAGTCAGAGGTTGTGGGTTCAAATCTCGGCTCTGCCAATTGTCAGCTGTGTGACATTGGGCAAGTCACTTAACCTCTCTGTGCCCCAGTTCCCTCATCTGTAAAATGGGGACTAATACCGTGAGCCCCCTGTGGGACAAACTGATCACCTTGTAACCTCCTCAGAGCTTAGAACAGTGCTTCGCACATAGTAAGCGCTTAACAAATGCGATTATTATTATTATTTTTATTATTATTATTATTGTTACCCTGGCTTGGGGGCAGAGGGAAACCAGGGCCGAGAAGCAGGGATGACCAGGGCAGGGAGGCATATGGGACCTGGCCGGGAGGCAGAGTGGTACCTGGGTCAGGAGACAGGGGGACCAGGTCCAGGAGATAGAAGGGAACCAGACCCAGGAGGCAGAGGGGTACTAGTTCTGCAGATATTGGGACTAGGGCCAGGAGGTAGAGGGGACCCAGGGCTGGGACAGAGAGAGACCCAAAGGATCTGGAGGTAGAAAGAGACCAGGGCAGGGAGACAGAGGGCACCAGGGCTGGGAGGTAGAGGGGGACCAGGGCCGAGAGGCAGAGGGGTAGCTGGGTCGGAAGGCAGAGTGGGGCCAGGGTCACGAGGCCGTGAGTCAGAGAGGGACCAGGGCCGGGAGATAGAAGGGGACCAGGGCCGGAAGGCAGAAGGGTACCTGGGACCGGAGATGGGGGACCAGGACTGAAAGGTAGAGGGGATCCAGTTCCAGGACGGAGAGAGACCCAAGGGCCTAGATGTAGAAGGAGAATGGGGTCGGGAGGCAGAGGGGTACCTGGGACGGAAGGCAGGGTGGGACCAAAGCCACAAGGCAGGGGGAGGTAAGGCAGGGAGTCAGAGGGGGACTAGGGCTGGGAGGCAGAGCGGTACCTGAGTCAGGAGACAGGGGGACCAGGGCCAGGAGGTAGAGGGGAACCAGAGCCAGGAGGCAGAGGGGTACCTGGTTCTGCAGACATTGGGACCAGGGTTGGAAGGTAGAGGGGACCCAGGGACGGGACAGAGAGAGACCCAAAGGATCTGGAGGTAGAAGGAGACCAGGGCCGGGAGACAGAGGGGACCAGGGCCGGGAGGTAGAGGAGGACCAGGGCCGGAAGTCAGAGGGGTACCTTGGCCGGAAGGCAGAGTGGGACCAGGGTCACGAGGCAGGGAGTCAGAGGGGGACCAGGCCTGGGAGACAGAGAGGGACCAGGGCCGGGAGGAAGATGGGTATCTGGGCCCGGAGACGGGGGACCAGGCCCGAAATGTAGAGGGGACCCAGGTCCATGACGGGGAGAGACCCAAAGGTCTGGATGTAGAATTAGAACGGGGCCGGGAGGCAGAGGGGGACCAGGGCCGGAAGGTAGAGGGGGATCAGGGTCAGGAGGTAGAGGGATACCAGGGCTGGGAAAAAGGGGACCAGGCGCGGGAGGCAGAGGGGTACCTGGGCGGGAGAACGGGGGACCAGGGCTGGGAGGGAGAGGGGACCCAGGGACGGGACGGTGAGTGACCCAAGGGCCTGGAGGTAGAAGTAGACTAGGGCTGGGAGGCAGAGGGGGCCAGGGCCAAGAGGAGGAGGTCCAGGGCAGCGAGTCAGAGGAGGACGCGGGACGGGAGGCAGGAGGGTAGCTGGGCCAGGAGACGAGGCGACCAGGGCTGGGAGCCAGAACGGAGAGTGACCCAAGGTCCTGAAGGTAGAACGAGACCAGATCCAGGTGGCACAGAGGGACTAGGACCGGGAGGCAGAGGGGAACCAGGACAGGGCGGCAGAGAGGGAACAGGGCCAGGAGGCAGAAGGGTTACCTGGGCCGAGAGACGGGGGACCAAGGCCGGGAGGTAGAGGGGATCCAGCTCTGGGATGGAGAGAGAAGCATGGGCCTGGAAGTAGAAGGAGGCAAAGGCCAGAGGCACAGGGGGAAAAGGCCCGGGGACAGAGGGGGACCAGGGCCGCGAGGCAGAAGGGGACCAAGGCCAGGAGGCAGAGGGGGACCAGGGCCAGGAGGCTGAGAGGTACGTGGGCTGGAAGGCTAAGGGGGACCAGGGTCAAGAAGGGGGCGGAAAAGGGAAAGGAGGCAGATGGGGATCAGGGCCTGGAGGCAGAAGGGGACCAGGGCCAGGACGCAAGGGGTTCCTGGGCTGGGAGACGGGGGACTAGGGTCGGGAGGCTTGGGTTACTAGGGCTGGGAGGCAGAGGGTGATCCGGGCCAGGAGGCAGAGGGGTGCCGGGGCTGGGAGTAGGGAGACAGGGTCGGGAGTCAGAGGGGGACCAGGGCCAGGAGGCAAGGGGTTCCTGGGCCGGGAGACGGGGGACTAGGCTCGGGAAGCTTGGGTGACCAGGGCCGGGAGGCAGAGGGGGATTAGGGCCAGGAGGCACAGAGGTACCGGGGACTCGGGTCGGGAGGCAGAGGGGGACCAGGGCTAGGAGGCAGAGGAGTACCTGGGCGTGGAGACTTGGGTTCCAGGGCCGGGAGACAGGGAGACCTAGGCTGGGAGGTAGAGGGTCACAGGGCCGGGACGGAGGAAGGGGCCAGGGCTTGGAGTTAGAGGGAAACCAGGACTTGCAGAACAGGGGGACCCATGGCCGGGACGGAGAGAGTCCCGTGGCACATGGCTTGGAGGGAGAGGGGGATCAGGGCAGGGAGGCAGAGGGATACCTGGGCCGGGAGACAGGGGGACCAGGGCCGGAAGTTAGAGGGAGACCAGGGCTGGCAGTAAAGGGGGATAAGGGCATGGAGGTAGAGGGGACCAATGGCCAGGACGGAGAGAGAACCAGTTGCCTGGATGTGGTGGGAGACCAGGGCCGGGAGGCCCAAAGGGACCGGGAGATGGGGGACTAGGGCTGGGAGGCCCATTGTTGGGGAGAGACCGTCTCTATGTGTTGCAAATTTGTACTTCCCAAACGCTTAGTACAGTGCTCTGCACACAGTAAGCGCTCAATAAATACGATTGAATGAATGAATGGGTGACCACGGGCCGGAGGCAGAGGGGTACCCGGGCCGGTAGACGGGGGACCAGGGCCCGGAAGCAGAGGGGAAACAGGTCCGGGAGGCAGAGGGGTATCTGGGCCGAGAAGCGGTGTGACAATTTCAGGGAGGCAGAGGGCGACCAGGACCGGGAGAAAGAGGGGGACCAGGGCCTGTAGACAGGACGACCAAGGCCGGGAGGCAGAGGGGTCTCTGGCCGGGAGACAGGGGGACCGGGGCCGGGAGTCAGAGTGGTACCTGTGCCGGGAGACAGGGGGACTAGGGTTGAGCAGCAGTGGGGAACAAGGCCCGAGAGGCAGCGGGTGACCAGGTCAGAGAGGCAGAGGCGGACCAGGGTCGGGAAGCAGAGGGGGACCAGGGCCGGGAAATGGCTAATAAGCCGGTAGGCAGAGTGGTACCACTGCCTCCCTGCCCTTGTACCCCCGGCTTCTCAGAAGTAAAGGGGAACTCGGGCCGAATGTCAGAGGGGGACCAGAGACTTAAGGAAAGGGGCGACCAGGGCCGGGAGGCAGAGGGGGACCAGGGCGGGGAGGCATAGAGGGACTAGGGCTGGGACGCAGAGAGACCATGGTCGGGAGTTTGAGGGGACCCAGGGCCGGGGGTCAGTGGGGGACCAGGGCAGGGAGGCAGTGGGGGACCAGGGCCAGGAGGCAGAGGGGTACCTGGGCCAGCAGATGGGGGTTCAAGGCTGGGAGGGTGAGGGGGACCAGGGCCCAATCAATCAATCAATCAATCGTATTTATTGAGCGCTTACTATGTGCAGAGCACTGTACTAAGCGCTTGGGAAGTACAAATTGGCAACACATAGAGACAGTCCCTACCCAACAGGGGGCTCACAGTCTAAAAGGGGGAGACAGAGAACAGAACCAAACATACCAACAAAATAAAATAAATAGGAAAGAAATGTACAAGTAAAATAAATAAATAAATAAATAAATAGAGTAATAAATATGTACAACCATATATACATATATACAGGTGCTGTGGGGAAGGGAAGGAGGTAAGATGGGGGGATGGAGAGGGGGACGAGGGGGAGAGGAAGGAAGGGGCTCAGTCTGGGAAGGCCTCCTGGAGGAGGTGAGCTCTCAACAGGGCCTTGAAGGGAGGAAGAGAGCTAGCTTGGCGGAGGGGCAGAGGGAGGGCATTCCCGGCCCGGGGGATGACGTGGGCCGGGGGTCGATGGCGGGACAGGCGAGAACGAGGTACAGTGAGGAGATTAGCGGTGGAGGAGCAGAGGTTGCGGGCTGGGCAGTAGAAGGAGAGAAGGGAGGTGAGGTAGGAGGGGGCGAGGTGATGGAGAGCCCAGAGGCAGAGGGGTATCTGGGCCGCAAGGGAAAAGGGGACCAGGGCCGAGATGGGGCGGGAGACAAGGGCAGTGAGTCAGAGGGGACCGGGTCCTGGAGGCAGAGGGGGACCAGGGCCAGGAGGCAACGGGGTACTTGGACTGGGAGATGGGGGACCAGGGTCGGGAGGCAGAGGGGGACCAGGGCCGGGAAACCGGGACCAGGTCCTGTGGGCAGATTGATTTCTATGACTCCCTGCCCTTGTCCCCCCGCTTCTTGGAACTAAAGGGGTACTAGTGCTGTCAGGCACAGGGGAGCCAGGGACGGGAGGCAGAGGGGGACCAGGGCAGGGTGGCAGGGGAGACCAGGGCCAAGGGGTCGAGGAGGGGAGGGACTAGGGCAGGGAGGCAGAGTAGATACTGGAGTAGATACAGGTTATCAAGTTGGACAAAATCCCTGTTCCACGTGGGCCTCACAGTGTCAATGCCCATTTTGCAGATGAGGGAACTGAGGCACAGAGAAGTCACAGGGCAGACAAGTAGTGGAACTGAGATTAGAACCCGCGACCTCTGACTCCCAAGCCCGTGCTCTGGATGGATGGATGGATGGATGGATAGATGGATGGATGGATGGGTGGATGGATGGATATATGGATGGATGGATGGATGAATGGTTGGAAGAATGGATGGATGGAAAGAAGGAAAAATGGATTAATGATAGAGGAAGGATTTGAAAAGACAGAAGGAGCTGCAGTCATCCTTTCTTCCCTTCTCCCATACCTCTTCCCATTTTCCAACTTCCATCAATCAATCAATCAATCAATCGTACTTATTGAGCGCTTACTGTGTGCAGAGCACTGTACTAAGCGCTTGGGAAGTACAAGTTGGCAACACATAGAGACAGTCCCTACTCAACAGTGGGTTCACAGTCTAAAAGAGGGAGACAGAGAACAAAACCAAACATACTAACAAAATAAAATAAATAGAATAGATATGTACAAGTAAAATAAATAAATAAATAGAGTAATAAATATGTACAAACATATATGCATATGTACAGGTGCTGTGGGGAGGGGAAGGAGGTAAGATGGGGCGGATGGAGAGGGGGACGAGGGGGAGAGGAAGGAAGGGGTTCAGGGGGAGCCCCACACCCAGAGTCATGTTAGGGAGTATACATATCATTACATTTTCATAGTCATTGCTAATAATGATATCATTATTGCATTTATTAAGAGATTGTGTCCCTAAATTGTTCCACTTGCTGGAGTAAAAACAAAAGATTCAGTACAGACACAATTCCTGCCCCAAAGGGGCTCAAAGTGTAAGAGGAAGAGAGAATCTAGGGATATTAAGTCACTGCCCCAAGTACACAGAGCAGGCCAGTAGCAGAGCTGGCATCAGAACTGAAATCTCAATCAATCAATCAATCATATTTATTGAGAATTTACCCTGGGCTCGGCACTGTACTAACCACTTGGTAAAGTTCAATATAACAGAGTTGGTAGATACATTCCCTGCCCACAGTGAGCTTACAATGTAGAGCGATTCCCATTCCTTTAATCCATGATAATTATTTTTAAATGATGGTATTTGTTAAGCATTTGCTATGTGCAAAGTACTGTTCTAAGCATAGTGTGGTAGATACAAGGTAACCAGGTTGTTCCATGTGGGGTTCACAGTCTTACTCACCATTTTACAGATGATGTAACTGAGGCACAGAGAAGTTAAGTGATTCGCCCAAGGTCACACAGAAGACAAGTGGCTGAGTAGGGATTAGAACCGCCCCCAAACTGGATTTACTGTACTAAGCACTTGGGAGAGTTCAGTTTACCAGAGTTGTTAAACACATTCCCTCCCCACAATGAGCTTCCAGTCTACAGGCACTCCACTTCCTTTAGGCCATCATGCCTCCCCAAAACTGGATTCTCCTTCTTACAGCTTAGTATCTGGCCAGGACAAAGAACAATTCCTTGGTAAAGTGGTGGTGTGAGATTATTTGCACAAGGAAGGAGACATTTTGTCCCAGAGCAGAGACTGGGTGAGTGACCTTTTTAGGATCCTGCCCATGGCAGCCTATATATCCCGGTTCCTGAGGTTGTAAATAAGGGGGTTCAGAGCAGAGGGTACCACTGCATAGAACACAGACACCAGCAGGTCCACGATCAAGGAGGAATCTGAGGGCGCCTTGACGTAGACGAATGAACCCGCAGAGAGGAATAGTGACGATGATAAGGTGGGGCAGGCAGGTGGAGAAGGCTTTGGCCGGGCCCTCAGTGACCGGCATCCTCAGCACAGCTTGGAAGATGAGCACGTAAACGAGACGACGATGGAAACGAAGTAGACGACAGCTAAGGCTGCCCCAAAATTACAGTTGCGTTGAAGGCGATGTACTTCTCGGAACAGATTATCTTCCACAGAGTGGGGATGTCATAGAAGAACTGGGGGATGGTGCTGGACCTGCAGAAGGACAGGAAAACGTCCCTGCTCAACACATTGCAGCAAAGAGGCCCCCGCTGCATCAGGAGATGCACTCAGGCCCCTTGAGCCATGAGGACCTCGTAGCTCAGGGAGAGGCAGATGGCTGCGTAGCGGTTGTAGGACATCACCTTGAAGACGGACAGCTCTGAGCCGGCAAATCAGACCACAGAGAAGACCTGGATGGCACGGCACTCTAGGGAGTTCAATGTCTTGTTGGTCAGGGATTTGTGCGTGGATTTGGAGATGCTGATGTAGATGTAGCAGAGGTCGAGTACGCACATGTTCCTGAGGAAGAAGTACATGGGGGTGTGGAGGCGCCAGTCGAGGGTGGTGACGAAGACAATGAGGAGATTCCCCATAAGGGAGGCCAGGTAGACCAGAAGGAGTAGCGCGGCCTGAACCAGCTGCAGCTCCCGGACCACTGAGAATCCCAGCAGGAGGACATCGGTGTCACGGTGACATCGGTCATTTTCCAGGAATTGACACTGACTGCCTAAGGATATTTAGAAAAGATAGGGATTAGAATAATATTCCAGAGAAAAGTGCATAGGACGGGAGATAATCTTTGGGATGGAAGGAATCTAGGGGGTTTTATGGTAATTTTTCACACCACTATGTTCCGGATAAGGGACTATACACTAATCAGGTTGTTCATCTCCTCCAACCAACCTGTATTTGCTCAGTACGGCAATGAAACCATTTCTGACTCCTAGAAGTCTATTTCATTTGCAAACATCTGCAAGGATTGTGGTCACATAATTCTACATAAATAGAGTAGCAGCACAGCCTAGTGGAAAGAGGGTGGCCCTGGGAGTCTAAGGGACCTTGCTTTTTGTGGAGAGCCAGCTATACCCTGCTTAGGCCATTGCAAGGCAAGGCCATCTAAGGATATGATAGGACGTGGCAAGGACCCGCCCTACATCTGCACTGCAGATCTTGGAGAAGAAAACAGAATGTTCTTTCTTAATGTACTTTGTCCTTATCATTAAAGAGCTAACGGAATTTGAAAAACGTGTTTGCGACTATAAAAGACAGCTCCTTTTAAATTAAGTTGGTCATCTTTGGTGACTCGCCTAGCCCCAAACGTTTCTGTTTTCATTGCTTCATCCGACACAAGCACGGAACCTGGCATTTGGCGCCCGAACAGGGACCTGAAAAGAGATGAAGTAACGTCTTACCAAAAAGAACGAAACTCCGGAGTACTCACGATTATGGTAAGAGGATTATCACTTGATTTATCGGGGGATGCTGAAGATGGGGCAGTTAAAGTTCAAAGATTTCAAGGATAGGGAACAGTACCTGCAAGTGCTAAAGAAAGTAGTGAAGGAGAGGGGTTTTTATATAACAAAGGAACAATTGGAGGAATTTTTGACTTGTATAGAACATTGCTGTCCGTGGTTCCCTGAAGAAGGGACCATAGATTTGGAACGATGGGAAGTGATTGGAAAACAGATGAAGGAGAAGTTAAAAGAAGATGGGCCCCAGAATTTTCCCATATCCGCTTTCACAACATGGAACATTTTAAAAATTTGTCTCACCACAGAAGGCAAAGTTCCCATGGTACAAAGAATTATAAAAAATGATATAGGAGTAGGTCCGGGGGGTGGTGATGACTCAGAATCAGAAAATGAGAAGGATCCGGGGATCCCCACAGAGTCGATCAAAGCTTGTCAATTTCGCAAATTTACTTCCACTTCCCCCTCAGATCCTCCTATGTATGCTCGACCGTTGCCGAAATCCTCTGTATAAACAGCAGCACTAAAAGCTGTGGAAAAGGGGGAGGATGTTCCCTTGGAGTTTTTGCAGGCTCTTCCCATCTTAGAGATGCCTGACCCCAATAATCCTGGTCAACATCAAAGGATTCACCAAGCTCTTAATTTTAAAATTTTAAAAGAATTAAAACATGCCGCTGCTACATATAGCCCTACTGCACCATATGTAATGGCAATGATCGAAACTTTAGCCACGGATGTGTTGTGCCCATATGATTGGTATACCATTGCAAAGACTGCTTTAGAAGGAGGGGATTATTTATTGTGGAAAATGAATTATCATGATTTATGCATGGATCAGACCCGAAAGACGTTTGCAGCGCAGGTTAACATATCGTTTGAAATGCTAACCCGTACGGGACCATTTTTAGAAGTAGGAAACCAATTGCAGTGGAATCTACGGGCTTATCAGCAAATTGCTATGGCAGCAAAAACAGCCTGGCAGAAGTTGCCGGCAAAAGGAGAATCAAATATGAGTTTTACAAAGATATTGCAGGGACCCTCAGATCCTTTTGAACAATTTGTTAATCATCTTTCTATGGCCATTCAAAGAACTGTTAGCGATGCTACTGCAGCGAACATTTTAATAAAACAATTGGCTTATGATAATTGCAATACTGATTGTAAAAAGGCATTAGCAAGATCTAAACGGACCATATCTATTACAGATATGATTAGGAGATGCCAAGATGTGGAAACCGCCTCTCACAATGCCAATCTTGTTGCTGCCGCAATGAAATCCGAAAGTGGAGAGAAAAGAGGGGCTTGTTTTATTTGTGGAAAACATGGGCACCTAGCTCGAGATTGTAGAAAACAATCAGAGGGACAAAATATGCGCCGTAACTATAACCCTCCGGAGATCTGCCCAAAATGTAGAAAGGGGAATCATTGGGCATCTGAGTGTAGGTCACGTTTTGATAAGAAGGGGATGACGATGGGGCCAGGCCCGGCCCCAACAAACAATGTGGGCAATGATGGAACACAACGACCACCCCCTTCCGTTGTCGACCTTTTCAGATCAACCCCCGGAAGTGCTGGACTAGACTTATATGCTAAAGATAGAGTCGTATTAACACCAGAAATGGGGGTCCAAAAAATAGCCACAGGAATGTTTGGACCCTTACCCACTCATACGTGCGGATTAATTATTGAAAGAAGTGTCTATACCATGCAAGGGTTAATTGTTATCCCAGGAGTCATTGATGAGGATTTCCTAGGGGAAATTCAGGTTCTGGGATGGAGCATGAGGGTAGTGGAAATACCAAAGAATAGTGGGGTAGCCCACATTTTAATATTGAATTACATCCCATTAGGAAGACGAAGTGCAATTCCTATTCGTGGGACAGCAGGTTTTGGTAGCACTGGACAGCAGGCATTCTGAGCACAATCTATCACTAGCTCTCGCCCACAACTGACCATCTATATACAAAAGAAAAACATTACTGGGTTAATTGACACTGGGGCGGGTAGATCCGTAATCGGATTACCGTTATGGCCCAAGAAATGGCAATTACAACAAGGAGAAGCTACATTAACAGGGGTAGGTAGTGTTACCTTGCCATTAAGGAGTACACAAATGTTAAGATGGGAAGATATGGAAGGAAGAATGGGCTTTTTTCAACCATATGTTTTGGATAAACTAACCATTAATTATTGGGAAGAGATATATTAGAGCAAATGGGAGTGCAACTGATTGCTGGTAATACATTCACACACCCACCATAGACCGCCCTTTGCAGGATTTTCTGTACTGGCCACTGTTCGTGTTTCTCTACCCACTGCTGATGCAATTCAATGGATCTCCGATGATCCTGTGTGGGTAGAACAGTGGTCTTTAAACAAAGAGAAACTTCATACTCTTTCCCTTTTAGTAAAGGAACAAGAATAGGCCGGGCATATAGAGCTTTCCACAAGTCCATGGAATTCACCGGTCTTTGTCATAAAAAAGAAGTCAGGAAAATGGAGGATGGTATATGATTTAAGAGCAATTAATAAAACTATGGTAACGATGGGGCCGTTGCAACCTGGCCTGCCGGCACCCACCATGGTACCCCAAGATTGGCCCCTCATAGTAATCGATCTTAAAGATTGTCATTTTACAATACCATTAAAGAAATGAGATCGCCCTCGTTTTGCCTTTACTGTTCCGAGCATTAATGCTGAAGCACCTACAAAATGATATCAATGGAAAGTACTCCCGCAAGGGATGAAGAATAGCCCCGCTATGTGTCAAAATTTTGTGGCTCGGGCCTTGCATCAAACTCGGATTTTATTTCCTCAAGCAAAGATAATACATTATATGGATGATATCTTGTGCAGTTGTGAACATGAAAAGACCTTAGCAGATGTAGTTGTTCAGATGTAGAAATCCTTAAAAGAGTGGGGTCTTATTATTGCACTCATAAAGCTTCACAGACATCCACTTGTGTCTTATTTGGGCCAACTGATATATAACAAACAGATTCGCCCTCAAAAAATGCAAATACGGCGAGATGGCTTAAAGACGTTAAATGATTTTCAGAAATTGTTAGGGGACATTAATTGGTTAAGACCTATGTTGCAAGTCTCGACCCACCAATCATCTAGCCTCTTTTCCATACTAAGAGGGGACCCTGATCTGAATTCCCCACGTACATTACCCCAAGACGCGGAAAAAGATTTACAGTTAGTTGAACAAAAACTTGCTGAAGCGCAACTTACTCACGTTCAATTGAAAGAGTCTATCCAAGGGGATATATTATCCACCCCGTGTATCCCCACGGGAGTCCTGTTTCAAAATGCTGGATTAATAGAATGGCTTCATTTACCACATCAATTTGCGACTTCTCTGACTACCTATCCTGTAATGGTCGTGTTACTTATTTGAAAGTTGGCTCATCGCCATTTGCAATTGATAGGACAACCATTGTTAATCGTCCATCAGCCATACACACAAAAGCAAATAAAAGATTTGATTATGAACAATCAAGAATGGCAAGTAACAGTGGCCACTTATCAGGGAAGTTTAGACGATCATAGGCCCGCATCAAATTTTTTTTCAATTCGTTGAAGACCACCCGATAATTTTTCCAGTAATTACTGTTCATTCTCCACTCTCACAGGCACTTACGTCCTTCACTGATGGGTCTAGTACTGGGAAAGCTGGCTATTACATTGATAACGCTAGATATCGAGTAATACAAACGACGTGTACTTCAGCCCAACAGGCTGAAATGGCAGCACTTGTGTTGCTGCTACAAGATGTTTCACAACCTCTTAATATGCTTACGGACAGTCGGTATGCTGCAAAATATTGAAACGGCAAAGTTAAAACATACATCTACAGACAACCTATACACGTTTTTTTTAAAATTGCACACCCTCTATCATCACCGGCAGTACCCGATTTATGTTACACATATCCGTGCACACTCTAATCTCCCTGGACCGTTATCCATGAAAAATCACATCATAGACTCTAAACTACGAGAGGAACCTACGCTTCTTACCTTTAATGTCCATCAGGTAGTACAGAATCATAGCCAATTTCATCAGAATGCCAATTCGCTGCGACGACAATTTCACATTACCCGGGAACAAGCAAGGCAAATTGTAAAATCCTGTCCTGAGTGTGTAATATACATCCCTGTTTCTGTTACAGCAGTTAATCCCAGGGGTCTTAAACCCAATCATCTTTGGCAAATGGATGTCACTCATGTACCATCTTTCGGTAAATTATCGTTTGTACATGTGTGTGTGGACATGTAATCTTCATTTACATTTGCCTCCCTGCAAACAGGAGAGGCAGCCAAACATGTGATTAATCAATCACTTGCTCCTTGCCTTCTCGGTCTTGGTCACTCCTAAGCAAATAAAAACTGATAACGCCCCCGCATACACCTCCAAGGCCCTTCTGTCCTTTTCTCAGATGTTCCAAATAGCTCTGTTCAGGGGCATCCCATATAACTCTACGGGTCAAGCTATAGTTGAACACAAAAATAAAGACATAAAGATATATTTGGAAAAACAGAAAGGGGGAGTAGGTACTAATACTCCTCAAAGAGGATTAAGTAAGGTGTTATACACGTTGAATTTTCTACTAAAAGGAGATGGTAAAAACACTCCAGCAGAGAAGATGTTTCAACCAAAAGAGAAACCGACAGTCAGGGTTATGTAGAAGGACCCGTTAAGTGGAAAATGGGAAGGGCCTGACTCTTTACTAACCTGGGGAAGAGGGTTTGCTTGTGTGTTTCCAGAGAAAGCAAAGAAACCTGTTTGGATACCAGAAAAAAAATGTCCGGGTGTGTACCACAACTGACCGATGCAATGGGCAAGCTTCAGATCCAAAGGAAACGGCGAAGATTGAGTCAGACAACCAGAAAAATGGAGTTACCGACTTGGGGACAAATTAAGGCCCTATCGACTAAAGTTATGACAATGAATACTGAATGAGGTCCTGAAGCCACTAGCAACGTCAATACACGAATTGAGGTTGATGAATAAAAAAGGGGGAGATTTGGAGAGCCAGCTATATTCTGCTTAGGTCTTTGCAAGGCAAGGCCATCTAAGGATACTATAGGACGTGGCAAGGACCCGCCCTACAGCTGCACTCCAGATCTTGGAGAAGAAAACAGAATGTGCTTTCTTAGTGCACTTTGTCCTTATCATTTAAGAGCTAACGGAATTTGAAAAACATGTTTGTCTGCGACTATAAAAGACAGCTACTTGTAAATAAAGTCAGTCATCTTTGGTGACTCGCCTAGCCCCAAACGTTTCTGTTTTCATTGCTTCATCCGACACAAGCGCCAAAGCTGGCAGCTCTTAATCCCGACTCTGCCACCTACCTGCTGGGTGACCTCGGGCAAATAACTTCACTTTTCTGTTCCTTGGTTTCCTCATCTGTAAAATAGGGTTTAAAACGCTGAGTCCCATGCCAAACAGGGACAGCGTCCAATCTGATTATTTCATATCTATTTCAGCACTGAGTATGGTGTTGGCACATGGTAAGCCCTTAACAAATACCACAATTATTATTATTATTAAGAAAGAACAGGAAAATTCCTGTTATATCCTGGGCTTATATTGAAATTTCCCTGCCCTTCCTCTCACCTCCCCCTACTCCTCTCCGGAATTACTGGGCCTGTTCTGGGCTGGGGAGCATCGACCTCTGCTGAGAGAGAGGCTCACTCCACCTCGTCGATCCTGTACAGTGATGGGGGTGACAGAAAGTTCTAGGTGAGGGGAGGAAGTTGTCAGGATCCTCCCTCCCCCTCTCAACTTTTCGGATGGCTGCGCCATCCCCTCAGACGATGGTAGAGTTATTTTCTGGGAGATTCCCCATGGGAGGACGGGTTCGGACCTTGGATGAGGCAGTTCACTGCCCGGGAATCTCAGGAGGCCGGGATCGTGGGCTGCCTGTGGCCTCAACCTAAAGAGTTGCCCAGTCGCTCGTGGTTCCCACTCTGGGACTCCTTCCTAGAGCAACAATAATCGACTCACCATAATTCCGTTTTCATGATTATTAATTGGTCTCTGTTTCAACTCTGGAGATTGGAGATATATCAGACCAAGACCGTGGACCATCGTAAATCAGCTCCCTCTCTCTTACCTACCCATTCTCTTCTCTCACTACACCCCAGATCACACTCTCCACTCCCCCTAGACTTTCTTACCGTATCTCGTTCTGAACTTCCCTGCCTACAACCCTTGGATTGGACACTTCCTCCTGCCCATTGCGCCCCCCCTCCTTCAAACCTGCCAAGCCTCATTTCTCCCCATTTTCAAATCCCTTTTGGAAGCCCAACTCATTTGTTTTGTTGTCTGTATCGCCCTTCTAGACTGTGAGCCCGTTGTTGGGTAGGGGCTGTCTCTGAATGATTCCTACGTGTACTTCACAAGCGCTTAGTACAGTGCCCTGCACACAGAAAGCCCTCAATAAATACAATTGAATGAATGTATGAATGAATCCAAGATGATTTTCCAGTGATATTTCATTTTCCCACTTGTCATTTTAGAACGCAGGCATTCACAAGCACTTGTAAACCTTTGGTAAAGTGTAAGCTCCTTATTTGCAAAGAATATATCTTGCCCTTCTGTTGTACTTCAATTTGATTGACATAGTACGTAAATATTGAAGTACATAAAACAATTTTCTTTCTTCTTCACCCAAACTGCTGCTACATTAATCCAATCACTTATCCTGTCCCACCTTGATGACTGCATCAGCCTCCTTGCCGACCACCCTATCTTCTTTCTATCTCCATTCCAGTCTATACTTCAATCTGCTGCCCGGATCACTTTACTGCAAAAACGTTTGGGCCATGTTTTCCCACTCCTCAGAAACCTCCAGTGGTTTCTGATCCACCTCCACATCAAGCAGAAACTCCTTATCATTGGTTTCAAAGCACTCAATCAGCTTGCCTCCTCCTACTTCACCTCACTGCTGAAACCCAGCCTGAACACCTCACTCCCCTAATGCTAACTTACTTACTGTACCACGATTTAGTCTATCTCACTGCCGACCCGTCACCCACAACCTGTCTCTGAGCTGGAGTGCCCTTCATCTTCATATCCGATGGATGATCACTCTCCACACCTTCAAAGCCTTACTTAAGGCACAGCTCCCCCACAACGCCTTCCCTGAATAAACCCTGGTTTCCTTTTCCTCCACTCCCTTCAGTGTCATCCTGATTTACTCCCTTCTTTCATCCAGCCCCAGTGTACTTATACCCATATCCAATATATATTTACGTTAACGTCTGTATCCGCCTCTAGCCTGTAAGCTCGTTGTGGACAGGGAATGCATATTTTATATTGTATTATTGTACTCCCCTAAGCACCTAGTACAGTTTATGCACAGAATAGACACTCAATAATGAACGACTGACTGATTATATTGTATTGTATGCCAACTTGTACTTCCCAAGCGCTTAGTACAGTGCTCTGCACACAGTAAGCGCTCAATAAATACGATTGATGATGATGATGATGATTGATTGATTGATTGTATCTACTCTAGCACTTAGTAGTATGCCTGGCACATACTAAGCACTTAACAAATTCCAAAAAAAGGAAGACATGCACATTCTGGCCTCAGGGAGTTCACAGTTTAGTGAAGATAGTAGACACCAGTGAGAGAATGTAAGGACTTTACAGAATGGGATACCAATGCCAGGATGAAGTAGATCCATTACTAACTGAATATACAATTGGTAATCTATGTATAGGTAAAAATTGGGAGTGTAAAAGCATACATCGGGATGAAGTATAACTGTTGATCTGATACAGTTGAACTGCTGTGAGTTGCTTGGGGCAGACTCCAGAAATTGGGGAAATGGCAACTGTGTCTCTTGGGTCTTGGTACCCTCTTCTATGCCCCCTGTCTTCATACCCGCTCACCCCACCTAATCAAATAATCAATCAATCCATAGTCTTTACTGAGCGATTACTGTGTGTAGAGCACAGTACTAAGTGTTTGGGATTGTACAGTAATACTGAGCTGCTAGACAGGTTTTCTGTCCACAATGAGCTTACAGGCTAGAGGGGTATAGAGTCATTAATCAATCGATCACTCAATCAATGGTATTTATTGAGCATTTTCCATGTACAGAGCACTGTACTAGGTGCTTGGGAGAATACAGTATAACAGAGTTGGCAGACACATTCCCTGCCCACATTATAGAGGAGGATGCAGATATTAATCAATCAAACAATTTCCCAATGATGTTTATTGAGGACTTACTCTGTTGAGCACTGTACAAAGCAATCGATAAATCAATGTTATTTATTGAGTGTTTACTATGTGCAGAGCACTGTAGTAAGCACTTGGGAGAGTAAAATATAACCGGGTTGGTAGACATATTCCCTGCCCACAATAAGCTTACAACTCTAGAGAAACAGCATGGTTCAGTGGAAAGAGCACGAGCCTAGGAATCAGAAGTCATGGATTCAAATCCGGCTCCTCTGCTTGTCAGCTGTGTGACTTTGAGCAAGTCACTTAACTTCTCTGTGCCTCAGTTACCTCATCTGTAAAATGGGGATTAAGATTGTGAGCCTCACATGGGATAACCTGATCACCTTGTATCCACCCAGCGTTTATAAAAGTGCTTTGCACATAGTAAGTGTTTAACAGATACCAAAATTAGTACTATATTATTAGAGCAGTATACTTAAAAGCCTACAGAAGGATACAGATATTAATCAATCAATCAGGCAATCAGTCAATGGTATTTATTGAGCATTTACTCTGTGTGGAGAACTGTCTAAAGCAATTGATCAAGCAGTGGTATTTATTGAGTGCTTATCATGTACAAAGTGATTGGGAGAGTACAATACAACAAAGTTGGTAGAAATGTTCTCTGCCCACACGGAGCTTACAATCTAGAGTGGGACCTTGCATTTCTCCCATGCGGGATCAAGGAAAGATCTCTAAGTCCTAAACATGAAGAAGGGCCTTCTCAGCCACAGCATCACACATAGGAACCCACAGAACCCACAGAACCCACAAATAAGATCCACAGAAAGAGTCTGAGCGATGCAGCCTAGGAAGGAGATGGAGTTATTACTGCTTAGGGAGTTGAGGATGGACTTGGGGAGGATGACAGAGCTGAGGCAGAGGTCTAGGTCAGATGAGGTAACTGACAGATTCTTGAGGAAGAAGAACATGGGGGTGTGGAGGGGACGGTCGAGGGCGGTGACGGGAACGATGAGGCGATTCCCCTTCAGGGCCGCCAGGAGAAATAGCACAGCATGGACCAACTGCAGCTCCCGAACTTCCGAGAATCCCAGCAGCAGGAATTTTGCCTTCACAGTGACAGTGGTCATTTTCTGGGAATTGACATTTACTGCCTAAGGACATTTAGAAAAGGGAAGTAGATTGAAATAGGGACGAGAATAATAATCCAGAGAAAAGTGCACAGAGGAGAAAATCTTGGGGTTGGAGGGAAATCTCAGATTTTGGGTTTTTATGGTATTTGGTAAGTTCTTACTATGTACCAAGCACTGTATTAATTGCTACGATATCTACAAGCTAATCACGGTGTTCATCTCCTTCAGTTTACTTGCCTCTGCTCAGGCCAATACTGAAACCATTCCTAACTCCTAGATGTCAAGTACATTTGCAAATATCTGCAAGGATTGTAGTCATTTAAAGCCATGTCATTTGGGAAGCAGCACAGAATAGTGGAAAGAGTTCGGACTTGGGAATCAGAGGACCTGGCCTTTAATCCCCGCTCTGCCATTTACCTGCTGTGGGAACTTGGGCAAGTCACTTCACTTCTATGGGCCTCAGTTCCCACATTTGCAAAATGGGGATTCAGTAACTCTTCTCCGTCCTATTTAGACTGTGAGATCCATGAGGGATCTGATTAACTTGTAACTATCCCAGCACTTACTATAGTGCTTATCACGTAGTAGATGCTTACCAAATATCATTGTTATCATTATTATTATGAAGTAGTCAAATCCCTTCCTATCATTTTATGCCTATTCAATAGCTCCTCTACCTTTCATACCTATTCTCCTCACCTTCTATTCCCCAACATATTCTTTTAATTCATCCCTGGCTAATCTTCTATCTCTGCCTTACTCTCATTACTCCCACATCCCCCCCCACCCCCGGCTATTCCCCCACCTTAGAACTCCCACCCCTTCAAATAATAATCACGGTATGTGCTAAGCGCTTACTTTGTATGAGTCACGGTACTAAGCGCTGGGGCGGGTACAGGCAGATCGGGTTGATCCCACGTGGGATTCACAATCTCAACCTCCATTTTCCAGATGAGGTAACCGAGGGTCCAGAGAAGTGAAGTGCCTTGCCCAAGGTCACACAGCAGACAGGTTGCAGAGGACCCATGACCTTCTGACTCCCTAGTGGCTTATCCATTCCACCATGCTGCTCCTCTTGACAGACCACAATCCTTCCACGTTCCAATTCCCACACAAGAGCCCGTCTCCTCCTACGAGCTTTTCCCAGTTATCTCTCAGGCAGACAAACCCATCAACCATCTCTACCCATCATGGACCGACTGATACTCCGCCTAGGCATGCATATTGTTTACTCCATCGCACGGCCACCTCTCTAGTTTGCTCCTCTGAAAATACTTCTATGTCTATCTCCCCTTTCCTTTATTTTTATTAATCTCTGTCTCCCCCTTTTGACTGTAAGCTTGTGAGCAGGGAACATGCTCTGTTCTATTGTATTCTCCCAAGTGTTTACAACAGTACTCTACACCCAATCAGCGCTCAAGAAATATCATTGATTGATTGATTGATCAGAGTCTAAGCTCTTTGTGGGCAGGGAATGTGTCATTACTGGTCTCATGCTTCCAATAGGCCAACACTTAATTATGACTTCTTCCTTATTCCTAAACCTGTCTCAAACCAGAAGACAACTTTAATCAGTCGATTATAATTATTGAGCATTTACAGTGCAGAGCAATGTACTAAGCACTTGGGAGAGTACAATACAACATGTTTGGCAGAGAACGTCCCTGCCCACATTCAAACAACTAATCAATCGATGGTTCTTACTGAGTGCTTACTGAGAGCAGAGCACTGAACTAAGTGGCTGGGAGAATACAATAGAACGGAGTTGGTAGACACGTTCCCTACTATCAGTCGAAAGTATTTAGTGAGTGCTTACTGTGGGCAGAGCACTGTACTCAGCGCTTGGGAGAGGGCAATGCACCAGAATTGGTAGATTTTTTCCCTACCCACAGTAAGCTGTCAGTCTAGAGACCAGTTTAACTATTTCTATACCTCACCCTATGCTCAAACCTGCTCCTTTTCCTTACTTTACAATTTGCAAATTAGTAAGATACCTAGAGTCTTTTACAGTCACAATAATAAGAATAGATATATTAATATATGATATAGATAACATAACAATAATTATGGTATTTGTTAAGCACGTACTGTGTGTCAAACATTATACTAACTCCTGGGGTACAAAGAAGATAATTAGGTCCCTTTTAGGGCCCCGATCTCAGTAGGAGGGAGAACTGATGTTGAATCCCCATTTGGCTCCTACTGTATGCAAAGCACTGGGATAAGTACGTTGGACACAGACTCTGGTCTGCCTGAGGCTGACAGTGTAAGAGAGAGGGAGAGCAAAAATGAAATCCTTGCCTTGGAGGAGTTTATAATACAATGGATTGTTGGATCTCTGCCCAGAGTGTATTAAAGAAACCAAGGTTCCAGGCAACTTATGAGTTATGATGGTATTACTGTGGACCAAGCAATGATCTAAACTCTGGGTATATGCACATTAATCAAGTTGGACATAGTCCCTGTCCCACATGGAGCTCACACTCTTAATCTCCATTCTGCAAATAAGGTACCTGAGGCTCAGATAAGTGAAGTGAGTTGCCCAGGGTCACACAGCAGACACATGGCAGAGCCGAGATTAGGAGCCAGGTCCTACTGACTTCCAGGGCTGTGCTCTATCCAGTAGGCCACGATGTTTGCCGAAAGCTACAACGCTTGAATGAAAGCTGCAAATCGATTGATCAATCAACGATATCTGGTTAGCACTTACCAGATACTAGGCACTATACTGAGCACTTAGCAGAAGAGGAAACTGGAGCACAGAGAGATTAAGCGGCTTTCCCGAGATCACACAGCAGGCCCGTGGCGGAGATGGGGGGCTTCTGAATTCCAGAACCTGGCTCTTTCCACTGACAACTGATTGGTCGCTGAGTTCCCTCATCCCCTCATCCCCTCATCTGGCCCTGGAGAGGATTCTAGCTGGAATGGTTCATCTCTCCTTAGGGAAGTAACGCCAAAGAATAGGAGAAATTCTAACTCTGATCCTCCTATTCTGGGCTTACATTGAAATTTCCCTTCCCTGCCCCTTACCTTTCCCCTGCTCCTTTCCAGAGTCACATGGCCTGTCCTGGGCTGGGGAGCACCGACCTCTGCTGAGAGAGAGGCTTACTTCATCTCATCGGTCCTGGACGCTGGAGGGTGTGACAGGAATGTTTGGGTAGGGGGTGGGAGCTGTCAGAATCCTTCGAGCCCCCTCTCAGCTTTCCAAATGCCTGTGCCGTCCCCTCAGACGATGGCCGGGTTAATTCCTGGGGGATTCGCCGTGGGAGGACGGGCCCGGGGCTCCACTGAGACGGTTGACCATCTGGGAATCTCGGAAAACCGGGATAGTGGGCTCTCTGTGGTCCCGGCCCCCACATCCTGAATGATCGCCCAGTCCCACATGATTCCCACTCTGGGACTCCTTCCTAGAACAACCTCAACGGACTCATCATTCTTTTTCCATGGTTAATACTTGCTTTATTTTTCAACTCTGGGGATTGGAGATATTTTGTGGTAGAGGGAATAGGCACCCTAGCCCATTTGGGTAGTCATGGCTGAATGCAATATTCAGATTGACTAGGCAAAAAAAAAAGAAAAGGACGCCAAGATCTCATTCCAGTTCTGCCACTGAATGGCTATGTGTCATCGCCAGCTATAACATTTTTGAAAACTTTAAGCTCCTTGTGTGCAAAGAATGTACCTTTGCCTTCTGTTGTACTTCAATTTGATTGATTGATTGAATTAATACTTAAATATTGAAGTATACTATATAATAAATAATAATAGTAACAACAGTAAAAGTTGGAAGAGAAATCATAATGGTGTTAGTGAGTGACAACTGAGAGCATTAAGTGGTTGGAAAAATTCAACCTGTACTCCTGGCTTCTGGGGCAGATTTGAGGATGAAAATTAAGCCTAAAACACCCTCCTGCAGCTACCTCTTCCATTTTATTTAATGGTATTTGTGAAGCACTTACTATGTACCAGGCACTGTATTAACCACTGGGGTAAATTCATTCATTCATTCAATCGTATTTATTGAGCGCTTACAGTGTGCAGAGAACTGTACTAAGCGCTTGGGAAGTACAAGTTGGCAACATAGATACAAGGTAATCAGGTTGGACAAAATCCATGTCCCACATGGGGCCCACAGTATTCATCCCCATTTTACAAATGAAGGAACTGAGGTCCAGAGAATGAAGTGACTTGCCCAAGGCCACACAGCAAACAAGTGGCAGAGGCAGGATTAGAACTCAGGTCTTTCTGACTCCCAGGCCAGTGCTCTACCCTCTGCTGGTGGTGAATAAAGGGGCTGAATCCAAGTGAATACATCTATCCCTAGGCATGGGAGCTAGATTT
Organism: Tachyglossus aculeatus; assembly: GCF_015852505.1. Lineage (NCBI taxonomy): Eukaryota > Metazoa > Chordata > Mammalia > Monotremata > Tachyglossidae > Tachyglossus > Tachyglossus aculeatus. Next base: position 390,101 of record NW_024044851.1, on the reverse strand, counting down.
AAATACCAGACAAAAAAAACTGACAAAAAACACTTATACCAAACTAGTCAAAGCTATTGGTAATAGGCAGCGTGCAGCCAGGAAAAGTCTCTAAAGACAAGTAGCCACAGATCTTTGCAGGCTGCCAAAGTCTGTCTAGAGTCAGTCCTTAGGGAAAGAAACAACAGGGTCAGAGAGTGAAGTGAAATTTTCTATCTCTGGTGAAAAAACTCGCAACCAGAACTCTCCCCATTGCCATCTTCACGTCCCTGTTTCTCAGGCTGTAGATGAGGGGGTTCAGGATGGGGGGCACCACGGTGTAGAACAGGGACACCAGCAGGTCCAGATGAAAGGAGGATTTGGAAGTCGGTTTTAAGTGGGCGAAGGCAGCCGTAGAGAAAAAAATGGTGACAACGAAGATATGGGGCAGGCAGGTGAAGAAGGCTTTGGCCCGGCCCTCGGAGGCCGGCATCCTCAGCACGGCCCAGAAGATGCGCACGTACGAGAAAACGATGGAGACGAAGCAGAAGACACTGAAACAGGCACTGGTGGCTATAGCCACCTTGAAGGCAGCATACGTTTTAGAGCATGAGAGTTTTATTACCGATGGGACGTCACAGAAAAACTGTGTGATCACATGTGACCTGCAGGAGGGCAGGGAGAATGTCGCAGCTGAAACGAAGACACCGAACATTGCTCCGGTAAGCCAGGACCCGACTGCCATCTCAAGGCAGGTCCTGTGGTTCATGATGACCTCGTAGTACAGAGCATTGCAGATAGCCAGGTATCGGTCGTAGGACATCACCGTGAGCATGGAGACCTCTGTGCCGGCAAAAAGAACCACGAAGAAGACCTGGAAAAAACAGCCCAGGAAGGAGATTTCTCTATGGTTGTTCAGGGAGTTGAGAAAGGATTTGGGGACGGTGACGGAGATGTAGCAGAGGTCGAGGATAGACAGATTCCTCAGGAAGAAGTACATGGGGGTGTGGAGGCGCAGGTCGAGGATGGTGATGGTTACGATGAGGAGATTTCCTGTCAGGGCCACCAGGTAGACCAGGAGGAATAGCGCAGCGAGGACCAGCTGCAGCTTCCGGACCTCCGAGAATCCCAGCAGCAGGAATCCTCTCACTGCAGTGAGGTTCGACATTTCCCAAGGATTGCTGAGACCACATACAAAAACAATGAGAAGGAGGCTATTTCAGCGCCTTAGCAGACAATGACAATCAAATCAATCCATCAGTGGTATTTATTGAGCACTTACCTTGTGCAGAGCACTATACTAAGAGATTGGGAGAGTGTAATATGTCAGAACCGACAGACATATTTGCTTTTGAAGTGGTGTTTACAGGCTAGAAGGGGAGACATACATTGAAATAAATTTCAAAGATATACATAAGTGCGTGGGGTTGAGAGTGGGGCGAATAAAAGGTGCAAATCCAAATGCAAAGGCCAGGCAGAAGGGAGAGGAAATAGGGAAAATTAAGGCTCAGTCGGAGAAGGCTTCTTGGAGGAGATGTGATTTTAGGAAGTCTCTGAAAGTGGAGAGAGCGATGGTCTGTTACAGTAGACAGCGAGGTCTAGTGGAAAGAGCAAGGGCCTGAGAATCAGAAGGACCTGGGTTCCAGTCCTGGCTCTGCCTCTTGCCTGCTGTGTGACGTTGTGCAAATCGCTTCACTGCTCTGTGCCTTAGTTCCCTCATCTGCAAAATGGGTATTAAGCCCAGTAGTCCCATGTGGAACAGGGACTCTGTCCAACCTGATAACCTTGTATCTACCTCAGCGCATTATTATTATTATTATTATATGAAGAGCGAGGGAATTCCAGGGCAGTGAAAGGGCATGGGCTGGGGGTCAGAAGCGGGATAGATGAGACCAAAATACAGTGAGTAGGTTGTTTTTAGATGAGCCAAATGTGTGTACTGGGTGACCATGAGGTGTCCCTCTTCATCTTCATCCTTCAGGCAGAAGGAAACCTAAATCAATCAATCAAGTATGTTGAGCACTTACTATGCGCAGAGCGCTGTGCTGACTGCAACCAAATAAGTGATCTCTCACCGGACGTAGCCTTCTGTTACATGGCAAATCTGGGGTAGGAGTGCCTTTTATCTCCCATGTGGGCTTAACCCTCATCTAGGTGTCAGCGACTGACCTCTCTAAGAACCATGTCTAATGAATTGTTCTCTTCCTCAGAACATGGTACGATGCTCTTCAGATTGTAGGTGCTTAGGAAACACCACTGAGACGCAGACATTACCAGCACTGACCATGTTTTCCCACTCTTCAAGAACCTGCAGTGGTTGTACATCCACCTCTGCATAATACAGAAACTCCTCACCATCATCGTTAAAGCTCACAATCACCTAGCTCCCTCCTATCTCACCTCGCTACTCTCCTACTACAAGCCAGCCCGCACACTTCGCTCCTCTAATGGTAACCTATTCATTGTAACTCCATCTCGTCTCTCCCGCCAACCACCTCTCGACCATGTCCTGTCTCTTGCCTGGAATGTCCTCCCTCTTCATATCTGACAGACGTTCACTCTCCCCACCTTCAAAGCCTTATTAAAATCACATCTACTCCAAGAGGCCTTCCCCAACTAAGTCCCGATTTCCTCTTCTCCCACTCCTTTCCGTGTCGCCCTTCACTTGAATTACCCCCCTTTCTTCACCGCTCTCTCGATCCCACGGCATTTATGTATAGATCCATAATTTAAGTATGTCCATTAATTTTTGTCTCCCCTTCTAGACCGTAAGCTCCTTAAGAGCAGGGAATATGTCTGCCAATCATATAGTTTACTCTCCTGAGCTCTTAGAACGGTGCTCTCCACAAAGTAAGTGCTCAAGAAATCGATTGGCCACCCAGAACGTTATTCACCAATCTACCCCCGTCCATCCCCGCCACCCACCCAGTAGATCCAGCAGATCGAGAGCCACGGAGGCGCCGAGGGGAGAGATCCGTTTAACGCATAGAGAAGTGAGGAGATTCTAGTTCTCTGTCACTGCCGTCTCCCCTGTAAGACCCCAACCCATCCGTGTTCTCCCCGGCCCAGACTCACTGGTCAGGCTGGAGCGAGTGGGCTCTGGTCTCTGTTGTCCTTCAACCGCCCCCTCAGATGGTGAACGTCGACCACAGAAGGATCTCCGAGAGGTGTGCGGGGTCCAGGCTCTTCAATACTTCCTGCTTGGAGCGTGTCGGGCTCTCAGTGAAGCCGAGCCTTTCTGGAAAAGCTCCCTGCTGCTCCTGCGAGACTCCGTCCCGGGGGACGGGTCACACGTTGGTTTCAGGAGCCTCATCATGTCCTGCCCGGGCTTGGCTCCCCGGGAGACAAGCACCGCTGAGGATCCTGGTGACCTTGGGTGGGGTAGTGGCCCTGCCCCAGGTGACTACCCCACTGGGGACCATGTGGCCCGGATCACTGGCGTGTGTCACACGGGGAGAACCTCCAGAGTAACTGTGGAGATGACAATGAAGTGTCCATTTTGTTTTCTTGTCAGTGACTCAGCGGCTTCATCCGCTTCATGGCTGTGGGGTGGACATTTAAAAATAGTTTGCATTTACCAGTTCTCCCTCCTCCAGACCTCATTTAAACACTCCCACTCCTGATCCCGCTCGTTACCCTGCCTGCCCTCTCTAAGACTACACTTCTTCTGTCAACTGCCATCCCCCTTCTCCCCACCCTCCTACCCACCGCTCCATTCACTGTTCTGCCCCAGCCCCTCTGCCCCTCCTAAATCCAATTATTATGATGATGATGATGATGATGATGATTATTATTATTATCATTATTATCATTATTATTATGGTCCTTGTTAAGCGTGTACTATGTGCCAAGCACTGTTTTAAGTGCTGAGAGAGATACAAATGAATCTGGTTAAACACAGTACCTATCTCACTAAGGGTTCACACTCTTAATCCCCATTTTATAGGTGAGTTAATTTCGACACAGAGAAGTGAAGTGACTAGTCCAAGGTCACACAACATTAACTTCGTCGTTGCCGTGAGAATGTGGGTGGGGACTTCCGCCTCTCTCTCTGGGTTATTTACATCTGACTTTCAAACTCAAGGCTGGAGTCAGACATGCACATCCAATCAGCTGTTGGGAGACCGTGCTTTAGGGGCAAGAGCACGGGCTTGGGAGTCAGAGGACGTGGGTTCTAATCCCAGCTTTGCCACTGGTCTTCTGTATGGCCTTGGGCAAGTCACTTCACTTTTCTGTGACTCGGTTACCTCATCTGTAACATGAGTATGAAGACTGTGAGCCCCACATGGGACCACCTGATTACCTGGTACCTGCCCCAGCACTTAGAACAGTGCTTGACACATAGTAAGCGCTTAACAAATACCATTATTATTCTTCATATTATTATTATGATCCTGTTTCATAGAATCCTTCCCTGACTCACAATGGCACAGTCGTGACAACCTAGCCAGTTGCTTTATCACTTAGATATTCAATTCTCACCCTCACTGCATATCTTCAACTCCACATAGGATGCATTGCTACATGTAAGGCACATCTCCTCCAAGAGGCCTTCCCCAGATAAGCCCTCACTTCCACTTCTCCCACCCCTTTCTGCGTCACCCTGATTTGTTACCTTTTTCACCCTCCCAGTCCCAGAACACATATGTACATATCTGTAATATATTTATTGATATTAATGTCTGTCTCCCCGTCTAGACTGTAATTTTGCTTTGGGAAGGAATGTGTCTATTATATTCTTCCAAGTGCTTAGTACGAAACCCAGGACACAATAAGTATTCAATATATATAGTTCATTGATTGATCAATTCATTCAATCATATTCAATCATAATCGTCTCCCATGAACCCCCATAACAGTTCCGCCTTTCTCCAGAAATGCCATTCACAGGACTCCATCCTCCACCACCTCAGAGACAATTCTGCCAAGAGCCCTAGACTCTTCTTGCCATTAGCCTTTTAGATTCGACTGACCCATGGACAATTTAACCTTCGGCTCTCGGCATCATCCACCTATTTTATTGTTGCTATTGCATGCTAATTGTTAACTGTTCTCTGTGATGTCATCATTTGCTAATTTTATTGTTGCCATTGCATGTGTATTGATAACTCTTCTTTATGTGTCATTTACCTCACTGACCTCACCATGAATTATCAATTCCCCTGTTCCCATCAGCCCTTCCAAGTCCTCACCTTCCCCTTCCCCTTCCCCTCTCCCACCCAGCTCTTTCCCTCTCTTTCCCCCGCCTCCACCCCTCCTCCCACCCCCTCCCTAGAATCCCTCTGTACCAATGCCAACTCTCAACCCCTCCCTTCCAACGCTTCTAGCCTCCCCTCCTCCTCCCCCCCGGCCCCATCCCAGTTCTCCTTTCTCATCGCAACCCCTCTTCCCCCTCTCCCCGCCCAGGCCCCGGCCAACTCTCCCATCCAAAACCTCCCCACCACTCGCACCCTTCCCTCTCCCTCCTCGCCCTCCACAGCTGCTACCAAGTGTGGCCTATGGAACCCCCGCTCCATTATAGGTAAGCTCTCTTTCATTCTTGACCTGTCCCTTTCCCGCTCTCTCCTCCTCCTCGCCCTTACTGAAACTTGGATCACCCCGGATGACATGGTCTCTCCTGCTGCTCTCTCTAACGGAGGTCTCTTCTTCGCTCACTCCCTCAGATGCACCGGGAAAGAAGGAGGTGTCGGCTTTCTTCTTGCACCTCAATGTCGCTTTCGCACTATCCCTCCTCCCCCATCCCTTTCCTTCCCCTCCTTTGAATCCCATATTATTCACCTCTACCACCCCCTCCAGATTCTTGTAGCCATCATCTACCGCCCCCGTGGCACCACCTCCAACTTTTTTAACCATTTTGACCCCTTTCGCACCTTCCTTCTCTCCTTTCCCATGCCCACTCTGATCCTCGGAGACTTCAACATTCACATGGATGTCTCTGCCGCCCGCCTTCTTTCTCTCCTTGACGCTGCCAACCTCCTGCTGCATCCCACCTCGCCCACTCACCAATTTGGTCACACCCTCAAACTCATCGTCTCTTACCGCTGAATTATCTCCACCCTCACCGACTCTGAAATTCCTCTCTCCGATCATAACCTTCTTACCTGCCTCCTCACTCACACTCATTTCCGTTGTAAATCTATATTACTCCCCCCAAAAGACCTCCACTCTCTCGATTCCATCCAGCTCTCTCAGCGCATCACACCCCACCTCGCCTCACTGTCCTCTCTACCCATTATTGATGACCAGATTACTGCTATCAACTCCATCCTCGCTACTAAACTCAATTCACTCGCTCTCCGTTCCCTTCGTCGCTCTCGCACCACTAACCCAAAGCCTTGGATCACTGCCACTGCCCGCCTCCTTCACCCTTATGCTCGAACGGTTGAACGTTGCTGGCGAAAGTCTAAACACTAAGCCAACCCTGTTCACTGTAACTTTATCCTTCCTTGCCTTAACCCTGCCCTCTCCTCTGCAGGCAAAACTATTTTTCTTCCTTTATTGACGCCCATGCCCAACACGCCCGTCAGCTGTTCCGGACATTTAACTCCCTCTTCAGGTTCTCTGTTCCTCCCCCTCCTTCATCCCTCACCCCCAACGATCGAGCCACCTACTTCATTAGGAAAATTAACACCATTATGCCTCAGCACCCTAAAGCCACTCCTCCCCCTTTTCCATCCTTCCCGCTCTCGACTCTCTTCCCTACTTTTCCATCTTTACTAGCAGTATCTTCAGAGAAGATATCCTACCTCCTCCACCACTTCGGACCCCGTTCCCTCTCATCTTATAAAAACATTCACCCCTTCCCTCCTCGCCTCCTTAACTTCCATCTTCAACTGCTCACTCTTCAATGGCATCTTCCCCTCCATCTTCAAACATGCTCACGTCTCCCCCATCCTAAAAAAAAACAATCTTGACCCCATTGTCCCTTCCAGCTATCGCCCTATCTCCCTCCTACCCTTTCTTTCCAAACTCCTAGATCGAATCGTCTACACGCTCTGCATCGAATTCCTCACAACTCCAACTCTCTCCTCGACACCGTGCAATCTGAGTTTGGTCCCCTCCACACTAACGAAACGGCCCTCTCAAAGGTCTGTCTCCCCCTTCTAGACTGTGAGCCCGTTGTTGGGTAGGGATTGCCTCTATCTGTTGCCAAATTGTACTTTCCAAGCACTTACCACAGTGCTCTGCACAAAGTAAGCGGTAAATAAATACGATTGAATGAATGAAATGAATGAATGAATGTTAGGCATAGCTCCTCCAAGAAGCCTTCCCAGACTAAGCCCTCATGTCCTTTTCTCCCACCCCTTTGTGTGTCAACCTGATTTGCTCCCTTCTTCACTCGTCCAGTCCCGGAACACATATGTACAAATCCGTAATAGATTTATTTATATTAATGTCTGTCTCCCTGCTTAGACTGTAATTTCGCTTTGGGAGGGAATGTGCCTGTTATATTATACTCTCCCAAGTGCTTAGCACAACAGTACTCAGAAACACAGTAAGTGTTCAATGCATACAGTTCATTGATTGAACAATTCATTCAATCATATTTATTGAGCACTTACTGTGTGCAGAGCACCACTAAGCCCTTGACACAATTGATCCTGCCTGGAGGGATGAGAGAAGAAAAATGACCAAGCACAAAAGAGCACCCTGAATGATGGGGGTAATAATAATAATAGGATTTGTTAAGAGCTTCCTATATGTCATGGACTGTACTAAGTCCTGGGGTAGAAACAAGAAAATGGAGTTGGACACAATCGCTGTCCCAGTTACAGTCTAAGTAGGAGGGAGTAGGATTTAATCCCCATTTTACTGGTGGAGTAACTGAAGCCCAGGTAAATTAAGTGCCTTTCCCAAGGTCACACACTGGACTCGTGGCACAGCCGGAATTAGAACCCAGGTCCTCTGACTCCCAGGCCCATGCTCTTTCCACTAGGAAACGCTGCTTCTCCAGATGGGTGAGCCTTGCTCGGTGTCAATCCAAGGATAGAGAAACCAAAAGACCAAAGCATCATTAGGAACTTTCTATCCTGGGTGAAAGGACACCCACCTAGGACCCTCCTCAGGGCGGCCTTCACGTCCTTGTTCATCAGGCTATAGAATTCCCAGAAAATGACCAATTTCCCCGAGAAGACAGAATTCCTCCCGCTTGTATTCTCAGAGGTCCGGAGCTGCAGCTGGTTCAGGCCGTGTTGTTTTTTCTGGTCTACTTGGCGGCCCTGATGGGGAATCTCCGCATCCTCGCCGTCACCACCCTCGGCTGGCGCCTCCACAGGTACAGTACTCTTTACTACACATTCTGTACCCACAATTAATAATTGCATTAATTAAGTGCTCCTTGGGTACAGTACCCTTTACTAAATTCTTGGGGAAGTACAGTACAACAGAATTCACAGACTCAGTCCCTGCCCACGGTGAATTTACAGTCTAGTAGTAGTAATGGTATTTAATGAGTGCCCATTGCCTTCAACACTGAGATATTTACAAATCGATCAGGCCGGATACAATCCCTGTCCCACATGACACTCATGGTCTGTAAGTAGCAGGGAGAACAGTTACTGAATCCCCATTTTGCTGTTGAGGAAACTGATGCCCAAAGAATTTAAGTCACTCTCCCAAGGTCGCACAACAGGCAAGTGGTGGAGCTGGATTTAGAATTCAGGTCGTTCTGACTTCCAGGGCCGTGCTCTATTCAATAGGCCATTCTGCTTCTCTGGGGAAGCAGCTTCCCGCTGACAACAGCTTCAAATAAATCTGTTCTGGCCATGTTTCCCCTCCCTCAGGAACATCCAAATTTCCCTATCCACATTTGCATGAAACAGAAACTCCCCATCATTGGCTTTAGAACACTCAATCACCTCTCTCCTTCCTACCTTACCTTGCTGCTCTCAAACTATAATCCAGCCCACACACTTCTCTCCTCTAATGCCAACCTTCTCACTGTACCTCAAACTCATCTATCTCACTGCTGTATTCTTGCCCACGTCCTCCCTCTGGACTGGAATGCATTCCCTCCTTGTATCAGACAATTACTCTCCCCATTTTCAATGCCTTATTGAAGGTACATGTCCTCCAAGAAGCCTTTCCTGACTAAGCCTTCTTACCTAACTCTGACTTGCTCCCCTTATTCACTCCCCCATCCCAGCCCCACAGCAATTCTGAACATGTCTGTTATTTATTTATTTATTTATTTATATTAATGTTGGTCTCTCCCTCTAGACTGTGAGCTCTCTATGGGCAGGGACTGTGTCTGTTGTAGTGTTATATTGTACTCTCCCAAGTGCTTAGCACAGTGCTTTACACGTAGTAAGTGCTCAGTAAATACGATTGGGTGACTGACATGCGATCATAATGTCAGTAAGGAATAAGGAAGATTGTTTTCAATTTCGACAAATATTGATTATTCTAGTATTCTAGATCTTATTTCCCTCTCAGCCTTAGCATTTGTGGATATGTGTATAGTCAAATTTTTATCCAGTGGCATTTAATGAGCATCTACTGAGTGCCTATTGAGTATATTGTGCTACAAGACTAACAAGAGAATACAAAATGTACTGTCATGTCATTAAGGAGTGTAGAATTTAGTGAATCAGTCAATTAGATTGATATCATTGATTTGATTCATGAATGTGTAGTCGATTATATATTCTGATTCCACTCTCAGTATCTATCTTCTATTAGCTCTTCTTGTAGGCAGATACTTTGTCTCATCCTTCTGTTATACTTTCCTGACCATAGTGTTTTACACTCAAATGGAACTCAAAAAATATCTTTATTACTACAATTACTATACTACTATTGCTATTACTACTGCTACTGTTATTGCTAAACTACTCCTACCATTACTATTACTATTACTACTATCACTACAACTATTAATTTACTACTACTGCTATTACTACTACTACTACTACTACTAGCACTACTATTACTAGTGACTAGTAGCACTACTATTACTAGTGTACTACTATCACCATTACTTCTACTGGTGCTACTACTACTATTACTGCTAATACAGTGATGACTGCTACTATTATTGCTACAACTATTACTACTAGTAGTAGTATTACTACTAATACCTAAGAGAAACAGCATGGCCTAGTATACAGAGCACGGGCCTGGGAGTCAGAAAGAACCTGGGTTTGAATCTTACACACTAGTCTGCTGTGTGAGCTTGGGCAAGTCACTTCACTTTTCTGTGTCTCAGTTACCTTATTTATAAAATAGGGATTAAGACTGTGTCCCTGATGTGGGACCCAGACTGTGTCCAGTCTGATTTATTTGTATCTACCCAAGCACTTGATACAGTGCCTGGCACCTAGTAAACGCTTAACAAATACCACAATTCTTATAATTCTTAGTAATACTACTACTGCTATTACTATGACTATTACCATAACTACTGCTACTATTTTCTACTATGAATACTACTATTACTACTTCTACTACTACTGCTACTAGTTGAGAATAGGGCTGGCCTCCATCAGTTCTTTCACTCCTCCAAAGATAATGAGTCTTAGCCAATGTTCCAGAAACTGCTCTACTATGAAATTTCCAGCATTCCATCCATTCTCTCTTTCAAATGTTTTCTCCACCAATAAAAGATTCCTGTCCCTTTTGGAGAGGCTGGATATTGATTTTCTGGACAGCTGTTCGGTCCTGTTCAATACGTTCCAAACCTATTAGTACATTGCTTCTGAATAGGTGCTGAATAAATACCATTGGTGGATGGATTGATTGACTAGAACGCTGTTCTGGCTTTCTTGTAGTGCAAAGCAGAGTGATTTTCCCCTTAATAATTGCTCAGTGAATATGATTGACTTGCTGATTCACTGATTGAGAGGAGAAGGGAATTAGCAATATCTGGTAACGTGCTATGCAGTTAGTGTTAAGTGGATGGGTAGGGACAACTCTTTGCATATTAGAAGTTCACAGCATTAGAATGAACCGTTTATGAAACCTCAGGACCCTCCGCAGGGCGGCCTTCATATCCCGGTTTCTCAGGCTGCAGATGAGGGGGTTCAGGGAATGGGGACACCACCGGGTGGAACGCGGAAACCAGAAGGTCCAGCGTCGAAGGGGAGGCCGAAGGGGGTGTTAGGTAGGCAAAGGCTCTTGTAGTGATAAAAAGAGTGAAAACGACCAGGTGGGGCATGCAGGTGGAGAAAGCTTTGGACCGCCCATCTGATTACGGCTTCCTCAGCACAGCCAGGAAGATGTGAATGTAAGAAATGACTATGAATCCAAAGGGAAAGAAACCGCAGGAGGCCCCCATGGCAATGCTTATGTCTTCGGCCATATGTTCCTCTGAAGAAGAGATCTTCAATAAGGAGTGGATGTCACAGAAAAACTGTTGGACCTCGTGGGACTCACAGAGAGGCAGGAAGGATACACCAGTGGAGAACAAAACTCCAAGAAGCCCTTCGCTGAGCCATGAGGTGACTACCTTCTTTACACAGGCCCGTCGGTCCATGACGACCTCGTAGAGCAGGGAACGGCAGATGGCAACGGAGTGGTCGGAGGACATCACTGTGAGGACAAACATCTCTGAAGCAGCAAACAGAATCACTAGCAAAACTTGGAAGACACAGCCCAGGAAGGAGATGGATTTCTTTTGGGACATAGAGTTGAAGATAGACTTGGGGACAGTGATGGAGATGAGGCAGAGGTCGAGGATAGACAGCTTCCTGAGGAAGAAGTACATGGGGGTATGTAGGCGCCGGTCGAGGGTGGTAACGGTGATGACGATTAGATTTCCCATCAGGGCTGTCAGGTAGACCAGGAGGAACAGCGTGGCATGGACCAGCTACAGCTCCCGGACCTCAGAGAAACCCAGGAGGCAGAATCCAGTCACTGAGGTGTGATTGTTCATCTTCTGGAGCCTTCCATGTTACCTGCTGAGGGAGGAAGAAGAAAGATACCCAAGATCCGTTAATTAGTATATTGCTTTTCAGAATACCCTATTCAAACGTTTGGGGCCACTTGCCATTTGTGTAGTAACTTTCATGAGAGAAGTGACTGAAAGGTTGAAAAACTGATGATGAAGAATGATGGAGGAAAATGAAGGATGGAGGATGGTGGAAGTTGGAGGATAGGGGATAATGGATGGCAGAGGACGATGGATACTGAAGGATGAAAGAAAATGATGGAGGATGTCAGACGATGATGGGAAATAATGGAGGATGACAAGTGTGGGAAGATTGCCTTTTGGTGAATTCACCATCTCCCTCTGCCTGAGCAACCCACAGCAAGGACACAGAACTGCTACACTGCAAGGTTGCGGAATGGGAACTGTCCCAGTCAGATAGATACCCTGGGAATACGGGGAGGGCTAACCGGTATAAGGGGGCTTCGTATATAAGAGGCATTGCTGCTAATTGTAGTGGTTGGAGTTTAGACCAAGCCCTGCAGAGCCTGCCCTACTGATTAGGACTCGGACCCCCTCCTTCACTTGCTTGATGCTCTACAGCTATGTGAGTACACCCAATAAAGAGGCAGAACTGATCACTATAGCTCAGTGACTTGTCTTTGGCTCGTCGTCGCCCAATCTAAAGAACCCGGAGCCACCCCTTGGTCAGCAAGCCCAGCTGCCCTGGGGGGGCATCTCCCCATAACAAGATAACAAATGATAGTAGATGATGGAGGTTGATGGAGGACGATGGAGAATAATGGGGGATGACTGAGGACACTGGAGAATGATAGAGGATGACAGAGGACGATGGTAAATAATGAGGGATGACAGTAGACAGTGGAGAATAATGGAGGATGAGAGAGGATAGCACGATGATGGATGATGGAGGTTGCTGAAGGATGATGGAAATTAATGGACGTTGAAGGAGAACAATGGAGGATCATGGCAGATTCCAACTTGGACTCTGAGCTCTATGTGAGACAGGGACTGTGTCCAACCTGAATAGCAATGGGGACTCATGAACTGATGTTGAGCAACGGTTCCTCTCCTGTGTGGTTAACGGAGAATGCCTCTAGGCAGAATATGTGGTTTTCCTGCCACTCCCCCCTCACACCAACTTGTACAAGTTAAAATCGGGCAGCTCTGCATATTAGAACTCTACACAAAATTGATTTCGGAGACCTATTTGGCTTCTTCCCGGCTAAACTCAGTTGGCACTGAAGCAACATGTTTTTTTCTTCTCAAACCTTCCTGCAGAGCAGGGCAAACATTTAAAGGAATTAGGTCCCTTTAAATGACTGACCAACTGAGCCTAGAACACCAGGACCCCACTTCTAGAATGCTCCTTACTCGGGTACAGTATGTATCCCTCTCTGGATCAAACAGTTGTGAGGAAAAGACATACCAAGAGAGGCTTTTTGTCCCAAGTTCATTAAGCTGCTTTGTCGTAGTAGATTTTTATGAAAGCCTTTGTCATCATCAGTAGATCTGGGCACTGAAAATTACTTAATACATCTTCAAAAGGTCATTCAGATTCTGAGATTTAGGCAGAGACAGGGATGCTGTGCACGGGCCTGGGAGTCTGAAGGTCATGGGTTGTAATCCAGCCTCTGCCACCTGCCTGCTATGTGACCTTGGGCAAGTCATTTCACTTTTCTTTGCCTCGGTTATCTCATCTGTAAAATGGGGATAGAATGGGGGTAAAATGTGAGCCCCAGATGGGACAGGAACTGTGTCCAACTCTACTTGTATACACCCCAGCACTTAGCACAGTGCCTGGTACATAGGTAAGTACTTAACAAATACCACTATTATCATTATTATTATTATTATTTTTATTATTATCCATTTCCCCACCACCAGTGGAGAGAGGCAAGGTTGCATATGGGCCTGGTGCTGTTGAACTGATGCCACTCAACCTTGCTGGAAAATGTGACAAGAGACACAGACGCAGGTGGTACAACATCCTTTCACTCCTCTGGGTAGCTCTTTGGACTCAATTGACTTGGATCCTCAACCAAAATCCTAGAGGCAGTCATTCATGAATTGCTGTTTAGAGCTGGCTGTGCCATAGAATCACACACCAAAGATAACCTGCAGATGATTGCAAACCGTGTTGCTGAATCAGCCTACATCTACACCCAATCAAAGACTTTTAATGGTCACAGGGCTAGATGCCGTCCAGAGTTCAGCTACTTAGGTAGCTGAACTACCATTAAATGATAAATGAGGAATTAGAAATCTTAATCAAGGAGGCCAGCCCATCCTTTGGGAGACTGTAAGGTGTCACCTCTCCCGTGACCCCCCCCCCCCTTAACAGTTCTGCCCTACTCCAGAACTGCTATCCATAGGACTCCATCCTCCACCACCTCAGAGACATTTATGCCAAGAGCCCCTGGACTTTCCTTGCCATTAGCCTTTTTTATTTGATTTGACTGACCCATGGACAATTCTTCCTTCTACTGTGGGAATCATCTGCCTATTCTATGGCCACCTCTTCATGTTAACTGTTAACTGCCCTTTATGATGTCAGCATCTGCTTATTTTATTATTGCTATCGCATGTTAATTGTTAACGGCTCTCTGTAATGTCGTCATCTGCTTATCATATTGCCATCGCATGTCAATTATTAACTGTTCTCTGTGATGTCTTCATCTACTTATTTTATTACCATTGCATGTTAATTGTTAACTGCTTTCCGTGAGGTAATTTCCTTATTTTATTTTATTATTGCTGTCGCATGTTAAACTGCTCTCCGTGATGTCCTCATCTACTTATTTTATTATTTCTACTGCATTATTGCTACTGTATGTTAATTGTTAACTACTTGCTGTGCTGTCATTTGCCTTGCTGACCTCACCATCAACTACCAATTCCCTTGCTCCCATCTGCCCTTCCCAGTCCTCACCTTCCCCTTCCCCTTTCCCACCCAGCTCTTTCCCTCCCTTTCCCCCGCCCTCACCCCTCCCCCGAACCCCCTTCCCAGGATCCCTCTGTACCAGCATCAACCCTCAACCCCTCCCTTCTACAGTAAGCGCTCAATAAATACGATTAAGGGAATGAATGAATGAATAAATGGAATGTGGTAGCAATATTGTATTAGGCTCCAGATGAGAAAAGACTGTTAGATCGTTGTGGGTAGACAATGTCACTGTTCATTTATTCATTCATTCAATCGTATTTATTGAGCGCTTACTGTGTGCAAAGCACTGTACTAAGCGCTTGGGAAGTTCAAGTCGGCAACATATAGAGATGGCCCCTACCCAACAACGGGCTCACAGTCTAGAAGGGGGAGACAGACAACAAAACAAAACATGTAGACAGGTGTCAAAATCGCCAGAACAAATAGAATTATAGCTATATGCACATCATTAACAAACTAAATACAATAGTAAATATGAACAAGTAAAAGAAATAGATTAATAAATCTGTAAAAAATTATACAAGTGTTGTGGGGAGGGGACGGGGGTAGGACGGAGGGGATGAGGAGGAGGAGAGAAAAAAGGCGGCTCAATCTGGGACGGCCTCCCGGAGGAGGTGAGCTCTCAGTAGGGTTTTGCAGGGAGGAAGAGAGGAGCTTGGCGGTTGTGTGGAGGGAGAGCATTCCATGCCAGGGGAACGAGTAGACCTGGGGTCAATGGCAGGACAGGCGGGACAGGCGAGAACGAGGCACCGTGAGTAGGTTAGCGGCAGAGGAGCTGAGGGTGCGGGCTGGGCTGTAGGGGGAGAGAAGGGAGGTGAGGTAGGAGGAGGAGAGGTTATGGAGAGCCTTGAAGCCGACAGTGTGGAGCTTTTGCTTGATTCGTAGGTTGACAGGCAACTACTGGGGATTTTTGAGGATGGGAGTAACATGCCCAGAGAGTTTCTATACAAGTTATCATATTGTACTTTGACAAGTGGTTAGTACAGTGCTCTGCACATGGTAAGCACTCAATGAATACGACTGATTGTAGGAATTAATGTATCTACCCCAGTGCATGGTAAATTATGAGCTCTTAACAAGTACCATTAAAAATAAGGGGAGAGTATGACAAATGATGAAGGAGAAAGAATGGTGAAGGATCCTTTGTCTCTCCAATCTTTCCCAGCAGAATCTCAGGGAGATCTCCTGCCTCCTCTCAAAAACCACCCCCTCCAACTGGACCTCCAACTCCATCCTTTCGCACCTTACAAAATCACTTTCCCCCTCCTTTCTTCCCTTCCTGACCTTGACCTTTAACAATTCATTTTCCAATGGTTCCTTCCCCACTGCTTTCAGACATACTCATTTGTGCTCTATCTTATATCTACCCCTACTCCCTTGAAGAGCTCATTGACCACCATGGTGCAATGGTAATTCCCCGGCCCCGACCCGCTCTTCCGTGTTCTGCTTCTTAGTATACATTCCTAGAATGCTGTCTCATCCCTCTGGGAGAGCAGACCACTTTCCCAGGGTGTCTATCTGATTGGGAACAGTTCCTACTCCGCAACCTTGTAGTGTAGCCTTGCTGTGGGTTGCTTATATGAAGCCCCATCATACATGTTAGCCCTCCCCGGCAGGATGTAGCTATTAACAACTTATTTAAGGTACTGACATCGAGCTCATAGTCTGTTTTGGCTATATAACCCCGCTCATTGCGTCGGGGTGGTGTGCTGTTCGGGGCCCGGCTGCCACCCAGGGCCAGCCTGTGAGTATACTTCCCCAAAAGAAAATTCTCTCAATCAGCAAACTGGCATGGTCTGCCTCCTTCTTCGGAATTTCTGAGTCATCACGTGACACAGAGATGGCATTATTACTATTATTATTATTATTATCCGGCGGGATTTGCCCGAACACATGGCTTCAACGTCAACTATGCTGATGATTCCACATCTACATCACCAGCCCTGGCCTCTCTTCTTCTCTGTAGTCTTGTATTTTCTTCTATCTTAAAGACATCTCTACTTAGATGTCCCATTGATGCCTTCAATTAAACACATCCAAAACTGCACTCCCCGTTTTCCCACCCAAATCCTGTTTTCTTCTATCTTTCCCACCACTGTAGGCAGTACTACTAGTCTCTTAGGCTCCCAAGCCCATAACCTTTGTATTATCCTTGACTCATCTCTCTCATTAACCCCTCACATTCAATGTCACCAAGTCCTGTTGGGTCTAACTTCACAATATTGTTAAATCTGCCCTTTCCTCTCCATCCCAACTACTACCATACTAAACCAAGCATTTACCTTCTCCTGCCTTGATTGCTGTATCAGCCTCCTTGCTGACTTCCCTACCTTCTTTTTCGCCGCACTCCAGTCCACAGTTCATTCAGCTGCCCAGATAATTTTTGTGAGGAAACTGAAACACAGAAAAGTGAAGTAACTTGCTAAACAGCCATCGAATAAGTGGTGGAGCAGGGATTAAAGCCCAGGGCCTCTGACTCCCAGGACTGTGTTCCTTTTTCCCCTAGGTCACACTTCTTCCCTGATGCCAAGGTGCCAAAAGCTAACTAGTAGTTGCTTTGACCAAAATTGTGTTCTTCTCTGCTCACATTAGCTAACTCTTAATGAAGACTCCAGCTTCATAGAGTGAAGTGATCAATGGTATTTATTGAGTGCTGAGTTTTTACAGAGCACTGTACTTAGCTCTTGGGAGAGTACAATGTAACAGAGAAGTTCTGCACATAGTAAGTGTTCAATAACTATGATTTTTTGATTAAGCTGAAAGGCAGCGTGGCCTAGTGGATAGAGCATAGAGCTGGGAATCAGAAGGTCCTGGGTTTTAGTTCTAGTTCTGCCACTTGTCTGCTGTGGGACCTTGGGGATTAATGGCGATTGAGACTGAACCCCGAGTTGGAGTAGGGTCTGTGTTCAACCTGATTAACTTGTATCTACCCCAGTACTTAGTGAAGTGCCTGACACACAGTAAGCGCTTAACAAATAACATTAAACAAAAAAACCAACAAAACAGAGTTGATAGTTGTGGTAGTTGATAGTTGGTGACCTCATTCACTCCCACGGCTTCAACTATCATCTCTATGCTGATGACACCCAAATCTACATCTCTGCCCCTGCTCTCTCCCCCTCCCTCCAGGATCGCATGTCTGCCCGCCACCTAAAACTCAACAAGTCCAAGACTGAACTCCTTGTCTTCCCTCCCAAACCCTGCCCTCTCCCTGACTTTCCCATCACGGTTGACGACACTATCATCCTTCCCGTCTCACAAGCCCACAACCTTGGTGTCATTCTCGACTCCGCTCTCTCATTCACCCCTCACATCCAAGCCGTCACCAAAACCTGCCGGTCTCAGCTCCGCAGCATTGCCAAGACCCGCCCTTTCCTCTCCATCCAAACCGCTACCCTGCTCGTTCAAGCTCTCATCCTATCCCGTCTGGAATACTGCATCAGCCTCCTCTCTGATCTCCCATCCTCGTGTCTCTCCCAACTTCAATCCATACTTCATGCCGCTGCCCGGATTGTCTTTGTCCAGAAACGCTCTGGGCATGCTACTCCCCTCCTCAAAAACCTCCAATGGCTACCAATCAATCTGCGCACCAGGCAGAAACTCCTCACCCTCGGCTTCAAGGCTCTCCATCACCTCGCCCCCTCCTACCTCACCTCCCTTCTCCTCCTTCTACAGCCCAGCCCGCACCCTCCGCTCCTCAGCCGCTAATCTCCTCACCGTGCCTCGTTCTCGCCTCTCCCCCCATCGACCCCCGGCCCACGTCATCCCCCTGACCTGGAATGCCCTCCCTCCCCACAACCACCAAGCTAGCTGTCTTCCTCCCTTCAAGGCTCTACTGAGAGCTCACCTCCTCCAGGAGGCCTTCCCAGACTGAGCCCTCTCCTTCCTCTCCCCCTCGTCCTCCTCTCCATTCTCCCGTCTTACCTCCTTCCCTTCCCCACAGCATCTGTATATATGTATATATGTTTGTTCATATTTATTACTCTATTTATTTATTTATTTATGTTACTTGTACATATCTATTCTATTTATTTTATTTTGTTAATATGTTTGGTTTTGTTCTCTGTCTCCCCCTTTTAGACTGTGAGCCCACTGTTGGGTAGGGACTGTCCCTATGTGTTGCCAACTTGTACTTCCCAAGCGCTTATTACAGTGCTCTGCACACAGTAAGCGCTCAATAAATACGATTGATTGATTGATAGACTCGTTTCCTACCCATAAGGCCCAAGGAGGTACTTTGTTCAGAAACGTTACTCCAGAAGTCAGAGCACATACTCAGTCCAGTTGCTCAATCAATGAATCAATCAACTGTATCTATCGAGTGCTTACTGTGTGCAGAACACTGTACTAAGCACATGGAGAGTACAATACGACAGAGGTGATAGACATGTCCCCTTACAAAAAATGATTTTAAAGCATAAAGGAGAGCTGAGTCAAATTTCCCTTCACCGTACATTGGAATGTACCTTTCAGTGTTCAATATTTCTCCCTCTCTCATTGGTCCACCTGGAGAATGGATTTTATCTGCATCAAAAAGAAACACCACACCATCAGTTTTAAAACACTCAATCATCTTGACCCTTCTATCTTTCTTCTCTGCTCTCATTCTACAACTCAGCCTGCACACTTCCCTCCTCTAGTGCCAACTATCTATGCCTCGATCTCATCTACCTCACGGCCAACACCTCACCTATGTCCTGCCTCTGACATAGATTTCGCTCCCTCTTCATATCAGACAGACAATTACTCCGTCTCATATTCAAAGCCTTTAGAAGGCATATTTCTTAACATACCTCTGCCACTTGATCACTGTGTGACCTTGGGCAAGTCACTTAATTTCTCTGGTCCTCAGTTTCCTCAACTGTAAAATGGGGATTGATTACCTCAACTGTGAGTTAAATGTGGGAAAGGGACTGTGTCTGACTTGATTACTTTGAATCTACCCCAGGAACTTAGAACAGTGCTTGACACGTAGTAAGTGCTTAACAGATATTATTGAAAAATGAAAAAAAAGGAGGAAGAAGCAGAAGAATAAGATAACTACTGGGAGGCAGTGTGACCTAGTGGAAAGAGCAAAAGCCTGAGAATCAGTGGACCTGGATTCTAATTCCAAATCAGTCACTTGTCTGCTGCGTAATCTTGAGCAATTTACTTAACTTCTCTCTGCCTCAGTTACCTCATCTGGAAAATGGATATTCAACATCTGTTCTCCCTTTAACTTAGACTGTGAGACCCACGTGGGACAGGGAGGGACTGTGTCCAACCTGATTATCTTGCATCTACCCCAGCACTTACGGCAGTGTTTGACATATAGGAAGCGTTCAATAAAAGCCATAATTATTCATGAGGAGGATGAAGACGAGGAATATGGATTTATTTGCCTTGTCTTTTACAAGGAAATGGGGGAGATTCCTATTTTCATTTCCCCCAATCACAGTTCTCCTGTGAAACTCCCTTCCTGGCCCACTCTCCCTCTGTACCTCCCATTCAGACCCTTAGAGTTAGGCCTTGGCTTCAGTTTTCATGCTGGTTCACATCTCTGGCTTCTCAATTCGAGCCTGGAAACCCATGGTGAGAAGGAAGACGCTGTCGAGACCTCTTGGTCCCTACTCTCCTTGGCTCACCAAGAGCAAAAGGCTCAATGGCTGATTCTAACTTCCCCTTATTAGGATCGGCCAGAATTCCATGGGGGAAGGGGCTCCCTGGGGGATGGAACTGGGACCTCATAATTGGCGAGTCACCGAAGAGCTTTCCAGGTGAGTTTTTCTGGAGGGCCCCCAAGCCCAGTTCTGGTGGCTCCCCTGGGAAATGGAACAATCACCTGAGTGTCAGTTCGCTTTCAGTTAAGCCTTGCTGTTGTTGTTGCTTGATTTGTTTATGGTATTTGCTAAAGGGCTTACTATTTGCCAGGCACGGTTCTAAGTGCTGGGGTAGATATAAGTTAATCAGGTTGGACACAGTCCCTGTCCCATATGGGGCACAGGGTCTTAATCCCCATTTTACAAAGGTAACTGAGGCCCAGAGAAGTGAAGTGACTTTCCCAAGTTCACTTAGAATAAAGGTGGTGTAGCGGGAATTAGAAGCCAGGTCCTTCTGACTCCCAAACCCATGTTCTATCCACTAAGCCATGCTGCTGTGGGTCTGGAGGACAGAACATGTCCCTGGGAATTGAGAGATCCTGAACTAATAATAATAATTGTGGCATTGGGTAAGTGCTTACTCTGTTCCAGGCACCGATCTATGCACAGGGGAAGATACAAGCAAACTGGGGTGGACACAGTCCCTGTCCCTCAATAGGGCACACAGTCTTAATCCTCATTTTACAGATGAGGTAACTGCATCACAGAGAAATGAAATGACCTGCCCAAAGCCACACAGCAGATTTTTGGTCGAACTGGGATTAGAATACAGGTCCTGCTGACTCCCAGGCCTTGGCTGTATCCACTAGGCCAATTCAAGCCCCATTTCTGCCTGCTGGCACTGGGTCCCCTCTGGGGGAGGTTCCTGATCAATGAATCAGTGTTGTATGAGGTGGATGGATCCACTAGAAGTCCTTCAAAAGAGATGGCTAATGTGAACAGCAAAGATATCACTGGAATACTGGAGTATTGGTCCTGGCTTCATCACTCTCTGCTGTGACCATGGGCATGTCATTTAACTTCCCTGTGCCTCAGATTGCTCCTCTGTAAAATGGGGAGTAAACACATCTCCACTTGATTTTTATTTCAATGTTCGTCACCCACTCTAGTCTGTAAACTCATGGGGGGCAGGGAACATGTCTACGAACTTGAATATATTGTCATATTGTATGCTCCCAGGCCTCTAGTACAGTGCTCTGCACACAGTAAGCATTCAATAAATGAGACTGATTAGGTTAAAAACCAATGTGACCATGGAAAGAGCATGGGACTGGGAGTCAAAGAAGGCCATGGGTTCTAATCCCAGCTCTGCCACTTGTCTGCTGTGTAACCTGGGCAATTCACTTCACTTCTCTGTGGCTCAGCTACCTCATCTGTAAAATGGGGATTGGGACTGTGAGCCCCACATGGGATAGGGACTCTGTCCAACCCGAATTGCTTGCATTTACTCCAGCTCTTAGTACAGTGACTGTCGCATAGTAAGTGATCATTATTATTATCATTATTATTAAACTAATCCTATCATTAATTCTAATCCTGGCTCCTCCATTTGCCTGCTGTGTGACCTTGATTAAGTCATTTCACTTGTCTGTGCCTCAGTTGCCCATATGCAAAATGGGGATTAAATGTAAATGTGAGCCATAGGTGGGACAGGGACTGTGTCTAACCTGATTAACTTGTATCTACCCCAACACTTGGTACAGGGCCTGACGCAGAATAAGTACTTAACAAATACCATTTGGAAAAAAAAAGTTGAGGACTGTATACTAGAGGGGTCTTTCAAATTCATTCATTCAATGATATTTATTGAGCGTTTACTGTGTGCAGAACACTTTACTAAGCACTTGGGAGAGCACAATACAACAATGAACAGACATATTCCATGCCCACGAACAAGCTTACTGTCTAATGGGGGGAGACAGACATTATTATAAATAAATAAATTACATATATGTACATAAGTGCTGTGGGGCTGAGAGGATGGATTAACAAAGGGAGCAAGTCAGGGTGATTAGAAGAGAGTGGGAGAAGAGGAAAAAGGAGTTTAATCTGGGAACACGTCTTGGAGGAGAGATGCCTTCAATAAGCCTTTGAATGGGGGGAGAGTAACTGTCTGTCGGATTTGAGGAGGGAGGGCGTTCCAACCCAGAGGTAGGATGTGGATGACGTGCCAGTGGCTAGATAGAGGAGATTATGGTACAGTGAGAAGGTTGGCTTTAGAGGAGTGATGTGTATGGGCTGTGTTCTACTATGAGAGTAGTGACATGAGGTAGGAGGGGACAAAGTGACTGAGTGTTTTAAAGCCAATGTCGATGAGTTTTTGTTTGGTGCAAAGATGAATGGGCAACCACTGGAGTTTTTGAGGAGTGGGGAAATATGTCCTGAATGTTTCTGTAGCGAAACGATCCAGGCAGCAGAGTGATGTATGTACTGGATTGGGGTAAGACAGAAGGCTGGGAGGTCAGCAAGGAAGCTGATGCATTAATCCGGGAGGGATAGGATAAGTGATTGTATTAACATGGTAGCAGTTTGGATGGAGATGAAAGGGTTGATTTTAACAATGTTGTGAAGGTGGAACCTACATGATTTAGTGATGGATTGAATATGTGGGTTGAATGAGAAAGCAAAGTCAAGGATAATGCCGATGTTGTGGGTTTGTGAGACAGGAAGGATGGTGGTGCCATCTACAGTGATTAAAAAGTCAGGGGAGGACATTCATTCATTCATTCAATCGTATTTATTGAGCGCTTACTGTGTGCAGAGCACTCTACTAAGCGCTTGGGAAGTACAAGTTGGCAACATATAGAGACGGACCCAACCTAGCAGCGGACTCACAGTCTAGAAGAGACAGACAGACAACAAAACAAAACATATTAACAAAATAAAATAAATAGAATAGTAAATATGAACAAGTAAAATAGAGTAATAAATATGTACAAACATATATACAGGTGCTGTGGGGAGGGGAAGGAGGTAAGGCGAGAGGAAGGAGAGGGCTCAGTCTGGGAAGGCCTCTTGGAGGAGGTGAGCTCTCAGTAGGGCTTTGAAGGGAGGAAGAGAGGTTGTTTGGCGGATGTGCGGAGGGAGGACATTCCAGGCCATGGGGAGGACGTGGGCCTGGGGTCGATGGTGGGACAGGTGAGAACGAGGTACAGTGAGGAGGTTAGCAACAGAGGAGCAGTGGGTGTGGGCTGGGCTGTAGAAGGAGAGAAGGGAGGTGAGGTAGGAAGGGTAGAGGTGATGGAGAGCCTTGAAGCGGAGAGTGAGGAGTTTTTGCTTGATGCATAGGTTGACAGGTAACCACTGGAGATTTATGAGGAGGGGAGTAACATTCCCAAAGCGTTTCTGTACAAAGATGATCAGGGCAGCAGCGTGAAGTATAGACTGAAGCGGGGAGAAACAGGAGGATGGGACATTATAGCGGAGGCTGATGCAGTAATCCAGTCGGGATAGGATGAGAGATTGAACCAGCAAGGGAGCGGTTTGGATGGAGGGGAAAGGGCGGATCTTGGAGATGCTGCGAAGGTGAGACTGGCAGGTTTTGGTGATGGATTGGATGTGAGGGGTGAACGAGAGATTGGAGTCGAGGATGACACCAAGGTTGAAGGCTTGTGGGACCTCTTAACCTCCTTGTAATCTCCCCAGCGCTTAGAACAGTGCTTTGCAAATAGTAAGCGCTTAATAAATGTTATTATGATTATTATGATTATTATTATTACATGTTCCCTGTCCATAAGGAGGTGACATTCTAGAGATAGTAGATAGATATATAGAGAGATAGATAAAAATAGAGAGATAGAGATAGGTATAGAGATATAGATATCTATCTATACTATACTATATCCTATACTATGAAGCAGCATGGCCTAGTGGCAACAGGACTTGGGATTCAGAGGATGAGGGTTATAATCCCAGCTCTGCCATTTATCTGCTGTGCAACCTTGGGAAAGTCTCTTAATTTATCTGTGCCTCAATTATCTCATCTGTGAAATAGAAATTCGGACTGTGAGACCCGTGTGGGACAAGGACTGTTTCCAACCTGATTAGCTTGCATCTATCCCAGCAATTAGAACAGTGCCTGGCACATAATAAGAATTTAGCGAATACCATAAACGAAGACATATAACCCCTGTTTCCAAGTGACTAATAGTTTAATGGAAGAGAAGCAGTGTGGCCAACTGGAAAGAGCACACACTTGAGATTCTAAAGATCTGGGTTCTAATCCCAGATGTGAGGGGTGAACGAGCGGAGTCGAGGATAATAATAATAATAATAATAATAATAATAATAATAATAATAACAATGATGGCATTTGTTAAGCGCTTACTATGTGCAAAACACTGTTCTAAGCGCTGGGGAGGATACAAGGTGATCAGGTTGTCCCACGTGGGGCTCACAGTCTTAATCCCCACTTTACAGATGAGGTAACTGAGGCCCAGAGAAGTTAAGTGACTTGCCCAAGGTCACACAGCTGACAACTGGCGGAGCCGGGATTTGAACCCATGATCTCTGACTCCCAGGCCCGTGCTCTTTCCATTGAGCCATGCTGCTCAATGGTGTCATTTCATGACACCAAGGTTGCGGGCTTGTGAGACAGGAAGGATGTCAGTGCCATCAGCAGTGATGGAAAAGTCAGGGAGAGGGCAGGGTTTAGAAGGGAAGATAAGGAATTCTGTTTTGGACATGGTAAACTGGAGGTGGTGGGAAGACATCCAAGTAGAGGTGTATTGAAGGCAGAAAGAAATGTAATACTGCAGAGAGGGAGATAGATCAGGGCTGGAAATGTAGATCTGGATATCATCCACATAGAGGTGGTATTTGAAGCTATTGGGAGCGAATGAGTTCTCCAAGGAAGTGGGTGTAGATGGAGAATAGAAGGAGACCCAGAGCTAAACCTTGAGGGACCTCCACACGTAGGGGGTGGAAGGCTGAGGAGGAGCCTGCAAAGGAGTCTGAAAATTAGTGGCCAGAGAGATTAGAGTAGAACAAGAAGAGGACAGCGTCAGTGAAGCCAAGGTTGGATAATGTTTCCAGGAGTAGGGGGTGGTTGACAGTGCTGAAGGCACCCGAGAGGTTGAGCAGGATTAGGATGGATTAGAGGCCTTTGGATTTGTCAAGAAGGAGATCATTGGTGAACTTTGAGAGGGCAGTTTCTATGGAGTGAAGAGGACGGACGGTTTCTCTGGAGTGAAGAGAGAGAATTGGAGGAGAGGAATTTGAGACAGTGGGTTCAGACAACTTGCTCTTGGAGTTTGGAAAGCAATGGTAGGAGGAGGTGGGGTGTTAACTGGAGGGAGCCTTGGAGTCAAGGAAGAGTTTTTTAGCATAGGGGATAATTAGGCATGTTTGATAAGAGTAGGGGTAAAGCGATTGGAAAGCAAAAAGTTGTAGATGGCTGTTAGGGTGTGAAGAAGGGAGAGGACATGAGTTTTGATAAGGTGCAAAGAAATAAGGTCAGATGCATAGGTGGAGGAGGTGGATTTCAGAAAAGGCAGGAGATTTCCTCTAGAGATATTTCTGAAAAAAAATGGGACATTTGAAGAGGGGGCAGGAGGGTGGAGGGACTGAGGTGGGTCAGGGGAGATTTTAGGAAGATTACACCTGATAGTGTCAATTTTCTTAATAGGTGGCTAGGTCTTTGGGGGCAAGGGGTCGGGGAGGCAAGGGGCCAGGGGGCCAGAAGAGAGAGTTAAATGTCTAGAACAACTGGAGAGGGTGATGGGCATAGGTGTTAATAAGGGTGCAGAAGAGGGCAGTGTTAAATCACTCAAGGATAAACTTGAAGTGGACAAAATCGGCCTGATATTTAGATTTCCAACTGCAGCAATCTGCTCCTCTTTCACAAGAGCAAAGGAAGCAGACTGTGCCGGTCACACAGGGATGTGGGTTAGTGATAAGAGATCGATGAAAGAGTAGGGACTAAACCAATGGGGGAGAATGGGCAGGATGAGCCTTGTCCTTCCGAAAATCGGTAGTGCTGAAATTCGGGTGAATAAAAATCGGACAGTGGAGGGAGATCATGAGAGTGGAAGCCCACACAGTTGAGTTGTCATTTTTTGGACATTATCAGAAAGGAAAGAGGAGAGGCGTTAGTGCATGAATGTGGTGGGAAATGTGGGTTGTGACTCTATTCAGCCAGTAAAAACTAGAGAGAAGAGACTGAAAGAGAACAGAATGGCCTTTGCTGGTGTTCTCCCTGGGGACTGTAAGCTCCTTGAGGGAAGGAATGGTGTCTACCAATCAATCAATCAATTGTAGTTTTGAGTGCTTACTGTGTGCAGATCATCGTATTAAGTGCTTGGGAGAGGAAAATATCATGGAGTTGGAAGACATGTTCCCTACCCACAGTGAGCTTACAATATGTAGGGGGAGACAAACGTTCAAATAAATAAATAAATTACAGATTAATACATGTGTTGTGGGTCTGAGGGTTGTGTGACAAGAAGGAGCAAATCTAAGTGCAATTCCGTTGTAATCTTCCAAGCGCTTAGTACACTTTTGTGCACACAATAAGCCCTCAGTAAATACCATTGATCGATTGACTGAAACTCATTGGTTGCGAGGTTGTGGTAAATCCGCAAAGAGGAGGGGCCGCCTCTTCTCAGAGATTAATTTCCCCTTTTAGGACCCTCCCCAGGGCGGCCATTATGTACCTGTTCCTTGGGATGTAGATGAGGGGGTTCAGGGCCGGCGGCACCACCGTGTAAAACACGGTTACCAACAGATCCAGGGCCGAGGGGAACTCTGAGGGAGGCGCTAAATAAGGGAAGGAACCAGTAGTGAAAAAACCAGAGGTAATGGTGAGGTGGGGCAGGCAGGTGGAGAAGACTATGGACCGTCCCTCGGCAGAATGGATCCTGAGCACAGTGGAGAAGATGTGAACATAAGAGACAACGATGGAAACAAAGCAGAACAAAGTCAAACAGAAACCAATGGATACAATCATATGGAGGGTTGCATGTTCTGAACAAGAGATCTTCAGCAAAGAGGGGACATCACAGAAGAGCTGTTGGATCTCACGGGACCCATAGATGGGCAAGGATAATGCACCAACTGAGAGGGACGCTCCAAGGAGGCATCCGCTGAGCCAGATAGTGGCCACCATCTTCCCACAGGCTCCCTTGGCCATGATGACCTCGTAGCACAGAGAGCGGCAGATGGCTGTGTAGAGGTCGTAGGACATCGCCGTGAGGATGAACAGCTCTGAGGTGGCAAGCAAAAGCACCAGAAGGACTTGCAAACAACAATTCAGGAAAGAGATGGAGCGGCAGGTGGTCAGATAGACCAGGATGGACGTGGGGACAGTGATGGAGATGAGGCAGAGGTCGAGGATGGACGGGCATCTGAGGAAGAAGTAAATGGGTGTGTGGAGGCGCCTGTCAAGGGTGGTGATGACGACGATGAGGAGACTCCCTGTCAGGGCCACCAGGTAGAGCAGCTCCGGAACCTTTGAGAAACCCAGGAGGAGGAATTCCATCACCGTGGTGTGGTTGACCATGATCTGTCAATGTTAACCAGACATAGAGAAGGGAAACATCTCTATCAGAACATCTGACAAGATGGAATCGCTGAGAACCATAACATGTTTATAACCATAACCATAACATAAGGCAAAAACTCCTCACCCTCGGCTTCAAGGCTCTCCATCACCTCTCCCCCTCCTATCTCACCTCCCTTCTGTCCTTCTACAGCCCAACCCGCACCCTCTGCTCCTCTGTCACTAATCTCCTCACCGTGCCTCGTTCTCACCTGTCCCGCCGTCGACTCCCGGCCCACGTCATCCCCCTGGCCTGGAATGCCCTCCCTCCACTCATCCGCCAAGCTAGCTCTCTTCCTCCCTTCAAGGCTCTACTGAGAGCTCACCTCCTCCAGGAGGCCTTACCAGACTGATCCCCCTCCTTCCTCTCCCCCTCCTCCCCGCTCCATCCCCCCCGCCGTACCTCCTTCCCTTCCCCATAGCACCTGTATGTATGTATATATGTTTGTACGTACTTATTACTCTATTTATTTATCTATTTTACTTGTACGTATTTATCTATTTTATTCTGTTAATATGCTTTGTTTTGTTCTCTGTCTCCAACTTCTAGACTGTAAGGCCACTGTTGGGTAGGGACCGTCTCTATATGTTGCCAAATTGTACTTCCCAAGCGTTTAGTACAGTGCTCTGCACACAGTAAGCACTCAATAAATACGATTGAATGAATGAATGAACGAATGAATGAATTCGGGATTAGAACCCAGGTCCTTCTGACTCCCAGGCCCATCCTCTATCCACTAGTCCAAGCTGACTCAAAATCTATTCAGTCAATTCAAGATGGTGTTGATGGCATCAGAACTGTGAGAGGCAGCAGCAAGGCACCAGAAGTCTGAAGTGGGTCAACCCCTCCAGACTCACAGACAAGGGGGAAGGATCGCTGACCTCCACACCCCTGTGCCCCCTTCCCACCTGTGTTATTTCATTTTGTTAATATGTTTTGTTTTGTTGTCTGTCTCCCCCTTCTAGACTGTGAGCCCGCTGTTGGGTAGGGACCATCTCTATATGTTCCCAACTTGTACTTCCCAAGCGCTTAGTACAGTGCTCTGCATATAGTAAGCGCTCAATAAATACGATTGAATGAATGAATGAATGAATGAGTCTGTGGGTCCCGTGAGATCCAACAGCTCTTCTGTGATGTCCCCTCTTTTCTGAAGATCTCTTGTTCAGGAGAACATGCAACCATGTACCTCACTCTCACATATCTGGACTACCCATTAATAATAACTGTGTTACTTTTTAAGCACTTAGTATGTGCTAAACAATGTATTGAGCGTTGGGTTATATAAAAGATGATCAGGTCCCACATGGGGCTCACAGTCTAAGTAGTAGAGATAATAGATTTTGAATTTCCATTTTTACAGATGAGAGAACTGAGGTACAAAGAAATGAATTGTCCAAGATCACTCAGAAGGTAAGTGGCAGAGCTGGGATTGAAACCCAGATCCCCTGACTCCCAGTCCCAAGCTCCCCATAAAAAATCACAAATTCGATGGTTTGCTCCCACTTTGAGATATTTACCAGGACAGCTGTTTTACAACTTCCCTCATTTCATCATCATTATCATCTTAACACCATGTATTGGGAAAACACTTGGTTCAGAACATTCTACTAAGCTCTTAGAAGAGTGCAAAACGTTTTAAGATATGGTCCCTGACCCTGAAGTCTAGCAGAGAAGACAAATGCCTATAACAATTACAGATAGGGGGAGTAATAGGATATATAAGATATGAATAAGTTTTGCAGGACCTGTGACAAGTCCTTAGGTGGAGTGGAAGGGCTGAGGTTGCAGGCATTGATACAAGATGGGAAGATTAGAGATTAATTAGGGAAGGACTCTTGGAGGAAGTGGGATCAATCAATCAATCAGTAGTATTTATTTTTACTTTTTTGGGAGGGGGTATTCGCTAAACACTTACTATGTGTTAGGCACTGTACAATTCTCTGGGGTAGATACAAGCTAACCAGACTGAACCCAGTGGAATATGGAATATGGTTCCACATGGGACTCACAATTTTAATCCCCATTTTACAGGTGAGGTAAATGAAGAACAGAGAATTTATGTGACTTACCCAAGGTCACACAGCAGAGAAGTGGTGGAGCTGGGCGTAGAACCTAGATCCCCTTAGTCCCAGGACCATGCTCTTTCCATTACAGCATGATGATTCCAAACAAGATAATCAGGTCCCATATGGGGCTCACATTTCAAGTAGGATGGAGTACAGACATTGAATTCTCATTTTTGTCAGGCACAGAGGAGGTGAAGTGACTTGCCCAAGGTCATAGAGCAGGTAAGTGACAGAGCCAGGAATAGTACATCAGTCAATCGTATTTATTGAGCACTTACTGTGTACAGAGCACTGTACTAAGCACTTGGGAAAGTACAACATAACAATGTAACAGGCACATTCTCTGCCCGCTATGAGCTTTTGGTCTAGAGGTGGGGAATAGGGGAATTCTGGTGGGTGGGTGGGGGGGAGGAATAGAATCCATTTCCTCTGACTCCCAGTGCCGTTCTCTTTCCACTAACCCACATTAGTTATTGAGCACTTATTTTGTGCCAAGCACTCTGCTAAGCACTTGGGAGTATTAACTAAGGTGAGGTGGGAGAACAGGGTGGATAGGTAAGAGGGAAAGGAATGATGGAGTAGCTTAAATCAAAGGTCAAAAATTTCTGCTGGATTTGGAGGTGTGTGCGTCACCATTAAAGGAGGAGGGGGGAATGTGTGCAGAAAGATGCTATTAAAAGATGATCTGAGCAGCACAGTTATGTATTAAATGGGGAGACTGAACAATTTCAGACTAATTAGAAAGTTGATACAGTATTCTAGCTGGGGTCTGGCTAGTGTCCAGATCTGGGTGGTGGCCAGTTGGATGGAGAGTAAGCGGTGGATCTAGGAAACATTGTCAAAGAAAAACTTACTGGATATGCCGATGGCCGGGATGCGAGAGTTGAAGAGGAGGGAGGAATCAAATATAATGTCAAAGTTGCAGTCTTCTGAGACAAGAAGGAAGGGTTTGTGGTCAACTATGCTGGGAAAGCTAGGTGGCGGAGATGATTTGAGAGGGAAGATGAGGAGTTCAGTTTCTTCTTTTTTTAATGGTATTTGTTCAGCCCTTACGAAGTGCTCGACACTATACGAAGCACTGGGATAGACACAAGCTAATAATTTTGGACAGAGTTCATATCTCATATGGGGCTCAGTCTTAATCCCCATTTTACAAGTAAGGGAACTGAGGCACAGGGAAGTGAAGTGACTTGGGACAGAGACTGTGTCCAACCCGAAAAAGTTGAATCTACTCCAGTGCTTAGAACAGTGCTTGACATATAGTAAGCACTTAACAAAATCCATTTTTTAAAAACAAGTAGGATTTGAGGAAGGCTCTGAAAGCAGGTAGAACGTATATGTGTTGGGAAGGAGTTCTAGGCAGGTGAAATAGGAAGCCGAAGCAGTGCAAAGAGCATTAGCCTGGGACTCAGAAGACCTGGGCTCTAATCCTGTCTCCATCATTTACTTAGTTTGTGACTTTGAACAAGTCCCTCAATTTTTCTGTGCCTCTGTTTCCTCACCTATACAATGGGGATTCAATACCTGTTCTCCCTCCTACATAGACTGTGAGTCCCTCGTGAGACAGGGACTGTGTTCAACCTAGTTTTCCTGTATTGACCACACCACAGTGCCTGGCACATGGTAGCACTTAAAACATACCACAATGATTATTATTGCTTAGTTTCTCCTCCCAGATGTAGGGTTAAGTCCTCTGCTCCCCAAACTGATCCTATTGTCCCTATAAAGAGAGGTAACTGCTGTGCGCTCAGAAGGTTCCGAATAAATATCACTGCAGTAGAAATAATACTGTTATTACTGATCCATCCTGGATTTTCCACCCAGGTAGTCTAAGGGTTTGTCAATCTTGTTCCACACTCCAGAAAACCTCCCGGCCCTCTCCCTATCTGCCAAATTTTCCCTGATGCTAAATTGTTTTCTGCTACTCTCTTTCCTTTCCTTTGTCCTCCTTTTTGGTCTGGAATTATCTCCCCAGTAACAATAATAATAATAATAATGATAGTTAAGCGCTTTCTATGTGCCAAGCACTGTTCTAAGATCTGGGGTAGATACAAGTTAACCAGGCTGGACACAATCCCTAGCCCCCGTGGGGCTCATGCTCTTAATCTCCAGTTTTTACAGATGAGGTAACTGAGGTACAGAGAAGTGAAATGAATTGCCCAAGGTCACATAGCAGACAAGTGGTGGAGCCAGGAATAGAACCCATGATCTTCTTACTCCCAGGCCCGTGCTCTATCCACTACACCATTCTGCTTCTATTGCATATACACTACACCACCAGTCTCCCCAATTTCAAAGCCTTATTTAAAGACACATCTCCTTCCAATGGCTTAGCCTGATTACCCCGTCTTTCACCTGATTTCTTCTCCATTCTGAGTCACCCTTGCACTTGGATTTGCTCCCTGTATTCATCCCACCTTCAGCCCCCCCAAGAATTATGTTCATAACCATAATTTATTTATTTATACTAATGTCTACCTCCTTCCATAGAGTGTAAGCTCCTTGTGGGAAAGGAATGTGTCTTTATTTTATAGTGTACTCTCTCCAGTGTAGTACAGTGCTCTCCCCAGTACAGTATAGTGCTTGGCACGCAGTAAGTGCTCAATAAATACGATGGACTGGCTGACTGACTGTTGTACTCTCCCTAGAGCTTAATACAGTTCTCTGAACACAGTAAGTTCTCGATAAATACCAATCAATCAATCAATCAATCAATCAATCGTATTTATTGAGCGTTTACTATGTGCAGAGCACTGTACTAAGCGCTTGGGAAGTACAAATTAGCATCACATAGAGACAGTCCCTACCCAACAGTGGGCTCACAGTCTAAAAGGGGGAGACAGAGAACAGAACCAAACATACCAACAAAATAGAAATGTACAAGTAAAATAAATAAATAAATAAATAAATAAATAAATAAATAGAGTAATAAATATGTACAACCATATATACATATATACAGGTGCTGTGGGGAAGGGAAGGAGGTAAGATGGGGGGATGGAGAGGGGGACGAGGGGGAGAGGAAAGAAGGGGCTCAGTCTGGGAAGGCCTCAGTACCACAGATTGATTGACTGATCATCTAGACTGTAAGCTCATTTTTAGCCCCCCAACTTCCATATCTGACTGTTTCCTGATTGATAATCTCAAATCTACTTCAGTGCTTAGCACTTCTGCAGAGTAAGTGGTTAACAAATACAATAACTAACTGAATAAGTGAACCATTGCTTTTCTGGTCCTCTCGGGTTCTTCTAGCTTGCTTCCTTCTCTCTCTTATCCCATGACTATCTATCCGAGTGCTCCCAGCTCCCTAGTTCCATGACTTCATGTACTTCAGAAGCAGCATGTTCTAGTGGATAGAGCACAAGTTTAAGAAACAGAGGACCTGGATTCTAATTCTAGCTTCACCACTTGTCTGTTATGTGACCTGGGGCAAGCCATTTAACTTCCCTGGGACTCAGTTACCTCATCCGTAAAATGGGGATTAAAGCTGTATGCCTTGTTTAGGACAAGCTCGTATCTGCCCCAGAGCTTAGTACAGTTCCTGTCCCATAGTAAGAGCTTAACAAATGCCATAAACACCCCCGGACCAAAAGAAAACCCCCCAAAACAATCCAGCCAGAAAAAAACTGGCAGGCTCACTTTGGGCAGGGATCTTATCTACCCACTCTTTATTGTTGTAGTTGCCTAGGTACTTAGCACAGTTCTCTGCACAAACTAAGCATTCAATAAATACCTTGCTGGATCTATTGACCAAGTAAGGCAGAGAAGCTCGGTGGGCGGGTCATGAAGCAAGACGTGATGCCGGGACTGGAACAATTTTCCTCCTCTTTCTCCTGATTCCACGGACCCAGTTAACCATCTCTCCTCCCAACCCCTGAAACATCAAGACTTACTGCATCTGTCCAGGTTTGAAGGGGACAACCTCCACTAGTCTAGGATGCCTCCTTCTGCTCATCATTGTATTTGAGTTCCTGGAGAAGCTGGGAAAGCTTCTTCATGAGGACGAATTTCCCAGGTTACCTTGCCAAGATGTCTCAATTTTTCCCTAAAGAAGAGCAGCCACTGTGTCTCAGGAGGAGCTGAGTACCCCGATGTCTCTAGTGTTTTCTTGTCCTGTGTCTCCCGAGGCTCCACATGGATTAGTTGTTCTTCCCCATGGGATTTCCTTCTGGGCTCTGCTGATCAAACCAGTGAGCAGATGTAATGGCCTAATGTCAAGAGGCAGAATCGTTCTAGTCCCAGCTCTGCCTTTTATTACCTTGGTGACCTCGAGCAACTCACTTAATGTCTCTGGACCTCCGTTTCAATTAATCAATCAATGGTATTTCTTATTATAATTATTAAAAATAACGAAAATAATAATATTTGTTAAGATTTCCCTATGTTCTAGGCACTGAATAATATTAATGATAATAATAATAATAATAATAATAATGTTCGATAAACGTTTGCAATGTTCCAGGCACTGTTCTAAGCACTAGGGTAGATACAAGCTAATCAGGTAGGACACAGTCCCTATCCCACATAGGGCTCACAGTCTTAATGGCCATTTTACATATGGGGATCTGAGGTCCAGAGGAGTAAAGTGACTTGCCCAAGGTCATACAGCATACAAATGGCAGAGTCAGATTAGAACGTGGGTCCTTCTGACTCCCAGGCTAGGCTCTAGGGACAAGGCCACACTGCCTTTCAATTTATTAACAATAATAATGGTATTTGTTAAGTGCTTACTTTGTGCCAGGCACTGTTCTCAGCACTGGGGTAGATACAAGATAATCGGGATGGACAATGTCCCTGTCCCAAATAGGGCTCACAGTCTTAATCCTCTTTTTACAGATGAGGGAATTAAGGCACAGAGAAGTTAAGTGACTTACCCAAGGTCATACATCAGACAAGTGATGGAGCTAGGATTAGAACCCAGGTCCTTCTGGCTCCCAGTCCCATGCTTTCTTTCCACCAGGCCATGATACTTTTCATGCTGCATGTGCCTGGGAGTCAGGAGGACCTGGATTCTCTCTGCAAACACCTTGCAAACGTCCTGCCTCTGGCCTGGAATGTCCTCAACCTTCATATATGACATGCGCTTGCTCTCCCTGCCTTCAAAGCCTTATTAAAATCACATCTTCTTCAGGAGGTCTTTCCTGACTAAGATCTCATTTCCTCTACTCCCTTTTCCTTCTTCATTCCTCTTGCACTTGGATTTGCACTCTTTATTTATCCTACCCTCGGCCCCAGTGCACTTCTGTACCAATCTGATTTTTATTTCATTGGTGGTCTCCCCGTCTCAACTGTAAACTCATTTTGGACAAAGAATGTGCCTAC
This sequence comes from Tachyglossus aculeatus, assembly GCF_015852505.1. Taxonomy (NCBI): domain Eukaryota; kingdom Metazoa; phylum Chordata; class Mammalia; order Monotremata; family Tachyglossidae; genus Tachyglossus; species Tachyglossus aculeatus. The sequence continues at coordinate 354,744 of NW_024044851.1, read as the reverse complement.
AAACTCTGTTATATTGCACTCTCCCAAGCACTTAGTACAGTGCTCTGTAACCAGTAAGCATTCAATAAATACCATTTATTGATTGATTAATTATCTGCCTCCCCCTTTAGACTGTGAGCTTCTTGTGGGCAGGGAATGTGTCTACCAACTCTGTTATACTGTACTCCCTCAAGCGCATAGTACAATGTTCTGCACCCAGTAAGTGATCCATAAAGACCATTGATTCATTGATTAAGTGATTTTTTACGTTCCCTTGTGGCCAGTTTTTCCTTTCCTTAATCTCATTTCCCCTCCACTGACTTCCCTGACTTTGGTGGCCATTTGTCCTATTTCCTACTGAACAGTGTGGATCTCATGCGGTCATCATTACTATTATCAGCGGTATTTATTGAGTACTTACTGTGTGCAAAGCATAATATGGAACAGAAGAGTACAATACAACAGAATTGGCTTATATGCGCCCTGCCTACAGTGAGTTTACAGTCTATAGGGAGAGACATATCTTCAAATTCCATGGAATTGTCTGTCATTAGGTCATTCTGGTATATGTATCTGTAGATTTTTCTTGGTAAAGATACAGAAGTGGCCTTCTACCATGCAGTAAAACTTGAGTCTCTGCCATTGTCCTTGATCAACGTTTTGATCACTTGATCATCCGCCTTTGACTCTTGCCCACACCACTGCTGCCTGGCACAGGTGAAGCGACTTTGGTTCTTCGGCTTAGAACTTTCCATTATGGATAACCCTATCTGGCATAGCTCTGAGGTTCATCAGCATACACAAACTCTCCTGCCACGATAAGATGTTGATTCATAGAAGAGATGGGAGAGACAGATATTAATTAATGGTATTAATTAATTAATTAATGGTATAATACCAAATCAATGGTATTTATTGGGTGCTTATTGTGTGAAGAGCACTGTATTAAGAGCCTGGGAGAGTACAATACAACAGAGGTGGTAGACACATTCCCTGTCAATTGCGAGCTTATGGTCTAGAGAGGGAGACAGGCATTATTTAATTATGCAATCAATCAATCAATGGTATTTACTGAGCACTAATTGTGTGCAGTGCACTTGATGAAGTTCTTGGAAGAGTGCGATACAACAGTGTTGCTAATAACAATAATAATAATTATTATTATTATGTGCCAAGCACTCTTCTAAACACTGGAGTAGATACAATACAATCAGGTTATCCCACAGTTTTAATACCCACTTTACAGATGAGATAACTGAGGCACAGAGCAGTCAAGTGGCTTCCCCAATGTTACACAGCAGACAAGTTGCAGAGCCAGGATTAGAACCCATGTCCTCTGTCTTCCAAGTCCTTGCTCTTTCCACTAAGCCACGCTGCCTTCCCAACTCCCTGCCCACAACGAGTTTCCAATCTAGAAACCAGTTTATAGTCTAGAGTCCAGTCCCTGTCTGGTTTTGGAGACAATGGTGAGGGAGATGGAGATGTCCTAACGGGGATGGACAAGGGAAAGGACCTGGGAGATTGTAGAGGGAGATTGTAAGCGACCACACTAAGGAAGAATACTCCTTACTTAACACTCCATCATCGTGTGACCTAGGGTAAACCACTTAATTATCTGTGCCTCAGTTACCTTAACTGTAAAATGGGGATTAAGATTGTGAGCCCCATGTGGGACAACCTGATTACCTTATATTTAGCCCAGCACTTAGAAGAGTGCTGGGCACATACTAAGTGCTTAACAAATACCACAGTGTCCTTCGTTGTGTGGTTCCCCAAACCCCATAATATCTGGCCCCAACCACTTGAATACAGCCCTGTGTCCGGAATCAGGGTGATTGGGTGGTGAGGCAAAGGGCATTGAGAGGTGGATGAAAGTGCTGGAGGCAGCAGGGGGCAAAGCAAGGGGAAGAAAAGAGTGGGGATGATGGAGGACTGATGTTTACGGACACCACTCGGCATTAGTCAACAGGAGTGAATGACCTTAGCACTCTTACTTTCTGTGAATGGACTGAGAGTGGATCTTTGAGATAAAAATCAGGCTATCTTTGCTTTGGGTAAAGGGAATATGGAATAAGCAAATAAAAGAGCAATAAAACCAATGACTATAGCCTAGGTCGTACCCTGGAGTATTTATGCTGGTACAGAGCGGGGTTCAGGCACATTCAGGTTGGCCAACCATGGCACACAAAATTACTGGATACACAAACATATGTGAACGAGTGTGTTATATAATAGGAATGTAACATAACCTAAGGACCCCAAATTAAAACATGTTCCCTGTGGGGTCTCTGACCACCTCCATTCCTCCAAACCTGTTATGCTACCCCTAAGCACACATGTGGTTTCTGGGCCATGACATCTGTCAGCAGTTATTGAGTTTAGAAGGGAGGTGGGAGCCTGGCATTCAAAATAAAAACACCAGACTGGACATAGACTAGGGGAAACCCATACTGTTCAATGTCAAATCATCCTCTCGGGCTTTTTCCACTCGGCCATGCTGCTTCTCCATTACTGATGTAGTGGAGTGTGTTTACAAATTTGCAGGTGTATATGTGAGGCCACGTGAATGAATTAATGTGTGTACATTGGTGCACATGTGTATATGTATAGGAATGTGAGCAAATGTACAGAAAGCCCTTGGCCAATCCGCTTCTTTGTTCAAGTCACTGAGATGCAAAACAATATCAGGGAACCATAGTGGCACACACAAAAAAGGAATCAGCAGAAATAGAGTTACTGAGCATGTTAGCAAAGAAGCAGCGTGGCTCAGTGGAAAGAGCCCAGGCTTTGGAGTCAGAAGTCACCAGTTCAAATCCCAGCTCTGCCAATTGTCAGCTGTGTGATTTTGGGCAAGTCACTTAACTTCTCTGTGCCTCAGTTACCTCATCTGTATAATGGGGATTAAGACTGTAGCCCCACGTCGGACAACCTGATCACCTTGTATCCCCCCAGTGCTTAGAACAGTGCTTCGCACATAGTGAGTGCTTAATAAATACCATTATTAACATTATTATTCTTAGCAGGTGTTGGGGAAAGAAGACGCCTCTGACCCCCATTTCTCCAAAGCCATTTGATCCTCCCACCTCACAGGTCCTTCTGAAAACCGGATGCTGCTTTTTGAACCATTGAATTCGGGGGCAGAAAATGAGATGGAGGCAAGAAATTCAAAGTGGTGAACCTCTTATTCTAATTATCCTTAATTCTGTGCCTCCTCGGGCAATCCACAGATTCCCCTAGAAAATGACCAATGTCTCCACGGTGACAGGATTAGTCTTCCTGGGATTCTCGGAAGGCTCCCAGGAACTGCAGCTGGTCTACGATATGTTGTTCCTCCTGTTCTACCTGGCGGCCCTGAAGGGGGATCTCGTCATCATTGCGGTTACCGTCCTCGACTGGCACTTCCGCAGCCCCATGTATTTATTCCTCAGGCACTTATCCTTCATAGATGCCTGTTACATCTCCATCATTGTCCCCAAATCTATCCTCAACTCCTTAACCAATAACAGCTTGATATACTCCAAGGCTGTGCCACCCAGCATTTCCCAATCAGTTTTTTTGCTGCTTCATACTTGTCTGTACTCAAGACAATACCCTACAGCTGCTACATCGCCAACTCCTCACCTTCGGAATCAGGGCTGTCCATCACCTCGCCCCCTCCTACCTCACCTCCCTTCTCTCCTTCTACAGCCCAGCCCGCACCCTCCACTCCTCTGCCGCTAATCTCCTCACCGTGCCTCGTTCTCGCCTGTCCGGCCGTCGACCCCCGGCACACGTCATCCCCCTGGCCTGGAATGCCCTCCCTCCCCACATCGGCCAAGCTAGCTCTCTTCCTCTCTTCAAGGCCCTACTGAGAGCTCACCTCCTACAGGAGGCATTCCCAGACTGAGCCCCCTCCTTCCTCTTCCCCTCTTCCCCCCTCCATACCCCCGCCTTACCTCCTTCCCTTCCCCACAGCACCTGTATATATGTATATATGTCTGTACGTATTTATTACTCTATTTATTTATTTATTTTACTTGTACATATTCTATTTATTTTATTTTGTTAATATGTTTTGTTTTGTTTTCTGTCTCCCCTTTCTAGACTGTGAGCCCACTGTTGGGTAGGGACTGTCTCTATATGTTGCCAATTTGTACTTCCCAAGCGCTTAGTACAGTGCTCTGCACACAGTAAGCGCTCAATAAATACGAACGAGAAGGGCTGCCCCTCCACCTGACTCTCTCTACACTCATGCTATTTTTATAGTATTTGTTAAGTGCTTTCCACGTACCAGACACTGTTCTAAGTGCTGGGGTAGATACAAGGTACTTTGGTCCCACGTGGGGCTCACTTTCTTAATCCCTATTTTACAGATGAGGTATTTTATTAATGACAATATTAATGGTATTAGTTAAATGCTTACTATGTGTCAGTGTTCTACGCACTGGGGTAGATGCAATCTAATCGGGTTGGACACCGTCCCTGTTGCACATGGGGCTCACAATCTTAACAAAATAGATGAATAATAATAATAATAATAATGTATTTGATAAAAATAATAATAATAATGGTACTTGCTAAGTGCTTACTATGTGCCTAGCACTATTCTAAGTGCTGTGGGGGATACAAGTTAATCCCCATTTTACAGATGAGGTACCTGAGGCACAGAGAGGTGAAGTGACTTGGCCCAGGTCACATACCAGACATGTTGTGGAGCTTGGATTATAGCCCATGACCTTCTAACTCCCAGGCCCGTGCTCTATCGACTAGGCCATGGTACTTCTTGTTCTGCTCTACGACCACCTCACAACCTGGCTCTGCCACCATCTGACTGGACCAAGCTAACACCTCTACACAGATGTTTCCCAAATCTCCCTCTCCAGGCCAGATTTCTCTCCTTTTTTTCTTAAATGATGTTTGTTAAGCACTTCTTATGTGCCAGGAACTGTACTAAGTGCTAGGGTAGATGCAAGATAATCAGGTTAGACACAGTCCATGTCCCTCATGGGGCTCAAAGTCTTAATCCCCATTTTACAGATGAGGTAATTGGGGCACAGAGAAACAATGTGACTTCCCCAAATTCCACTGCAGACAAGTGGTGGAGCTGGGATTATAAACCAATTTCTTGTGACTCCCAGGCCTGTGCTCTACCTGCTGGGTCATGCTACTTTCCTCCTTCCCTGAAGTCTTGCATTTCCTACTGTCTTCAGCATATCTCTACTTTGATGTCCCATCAATATTTCAAATTTATTCAAATTTATTAACACTTTAAATTTATTCCACCCAAAATATGTCCTTCGGACTATTACATCACTGTAGACAGCGCCACTATCCTTTCTGTCTTTCAAACCCATAACCTTGGCATTATCCTCCACTCACCACTCTCATTCTACCCACATATTCAATCTGGCCCAAACTCCTATCAGTTCTATATGAACCACATTGATAAAATTCTGCCCTCTCCTCTTCATCCAAACTACCAATACATGTACCAAAGCATTTATCCTATCGTGCTTTGATTACCGCATCAGTCTCCTGGTTGACCTCCCTGCCTTCTGTCTCTTCCCACTCCAGTCCATTTTTCGTTCCACTGTCCTAAAGTGACATTCAATTCACATCTCCCCACTCCTCAAAAACCTTCAGTGGTTGTCTATCCAGTTCCACAACAACAGAAACTCCTTATCACCACCTAACCTCCTCCTACCTTACCTCCCTGATTGCCTACTACACCCAATCTGCATATTTTGCTTCTCTGTCAACCTACTTATTGTACTTCAGTCTCGTCTGTCTCAGCACTGATCTCTTATCTAGATCATTGCTCTGGCCTGGAACTCCATCCTCCTTCATGTACAATAGACTAACACTCCCGTTTTACGGTATTTGCTAAGTACTTACTATGTGCCAAGTCGCTAATCAGGTTGGGCACAGTCCATGTCCCACATGAGCTCACCATCTTAATTCCTATTTTACAGATGAAATAATTGAAGCCCAGAGTAGTGAAGTGACTTGCCCAAGGTGGCACATCAGCCTCAATGCGGAGCTGGGTTTAGAACTAAAGTCCTTCTGACTCCCAGGCCTGTGCTTTTTTCACTATCCCATGCTGCTGCCAACTCTCTCCACCTACAAAGCTTTATTAAAAATACGTCTCTTTCAAGAGGCCTCTCCTATGTAAACCTTCATTTCCCCTACTTCTTCCCCTTTCTACGTCACTTTGCACTCAGATCTGTATCACTAAAGCACTTCATACTCACTCCCCCCTCAGCACCAGAACACTTGTGTACATATCCATAATTTATTTTAATATCCGTCTCCTCTTCTAGACTGTAAGCTCTAGGCAGGGAACCTCTCTACCAGCTCTGTTGTATTGTACTCTCCCAAGAGCTTCTTACAGTGCTCTGCACACAGTAAGTGATCAATAAATACCACTGATTGATTGAAAGGCAGACTGTCCAGTCTTAATCAAGGTCCATGGCTACCCTCAAATGCCCCAGGGCAACATGGGTGCGGGAAATAACACTCGTGGCACAGTCTGAACCCTGCTGAACCTCAGGGATGATGCCACCAACTGGCTCCGGGGTTTCCCAGGTAACAAGGCCTTTCAGGCAGAGCTCAGGGCTGGTCCTCCCGGTGGGGCCCCCTACCCAACCCTGCCCGGTACAGCAGCTGCTTTAAGGGTACCGTGAAGTCTTTGGGGGAACATTCAGGACAATTTATCTCACAAAGACTTTCCTGTCACAGCCACCAATGTGCAAGAAGAGAAAAGGAGAGGTGGGAATCCAGGAACAGCAGAAAACCCTAACCCTAGATCGTTCCAGTGAGTATGAATCGGGGGAATGGTGGCAAAAATAGAGGAGAAAATGAATCCGTCCAATTTCCTGACCTCAAAGTGATATTTCTGTTTGGGACATTTATTAGGGGCTTACTATGAGCCAACGGGTGGGGCAGATACAGGATGAACAGGACAGGCCTTCTGCCACTCAAGAGCCAAGCAATAAGAGAGCTGGGGCAGTATCCCATTTTATGGAGAAGGAAACCAAGGTCCAGAGAGGTGCAGTGAAGTGCCTAAGGACTGCCAATGGCAGAGCTGGTAGCAGAACCCAGGTCCTGTAGTCTTACCACTAGCTCATGCTATCTCTAAAGGAGAAGTCTCCCCTGATGAAAATCTCAGACGGTTTCTTCGAGGTGAATACGGGTTCACCAGTTTTCTCATGGAGAAGATACCTGCCCTGAACTAGGATCCTATCTTTTATTCATTTTTCTCTTGGGAAGCCCGACAGCAGCAGGCTGAGTTGTCGATCGTCTGAGACTATCTCTCAGGGGGTGTTAGTTTGGGACAGGGTGCAAGCCCTGACAGAAGGAAATGGATCTGTCTTTCCCCACCCACTCTCAAAAAATGGAAATTCCCAGACACGAAAGGGAAAATATAGCAGGGCTTGGAACTATGAAAGTTTTTATTTGTGGGAGAACAAGTATGTAGATGTATTGCTGTATTGTACTTTCCCAAGCGCTTAGTACAGTGCTCTGCACACAATAAGCCCTCAATCAGTACGATTGAATGAATGAATGAATGTGTGTGTTTCTGTATCTGTGTGTAAGTTTGTTGGTGTTTTCGTGTGTCTGTGCGAACACATGAATGTATTTGTGATTAATAGGAGGTGTTTACCTATGAGAATGCATCTGTAAGATCATGTGTTTAAAGTAATGTGTGTATGAGTTGGCATTATGTGTGTATATATTTAGGATTCTGAGCAGAGGAGGAAATGAAGAAGTATGCACTGTGAGTGTTCATCTGTATTCAAACAAGATTATCAGTGAATGTTTGTGTATATATGAGTTTAGGTGTGTGCATGTATATGGAAAGGACCCAGATTTCTTTTGGGTTTTTTTTAAATGGTACTTGTTAAATGCTCACTATGTGCCAGGTACTGTATTACTCTAGATTAGATACAAGATAGGTAGGACACAATCCCCATTTTACAGATGAGGGAACTGAAATCCAAAGAAGATAAATGACTTGCCCAAGGACACACAGCAGACAGGTGGGGGTGCAGGGATTAGAATCCAGGTACCTCTGACTGTCAGGTCCATGTTCTATCCACTGAGCCATGCTGATTCTAATCCCAGCCCTGCCACTGACATAGTATATGACTTTAGGACACTCAACCTCTGGCGTGTGGGTTTCTGCATTCTTAAAAAGGAGATTAGATTCAAACACTTAGTGCAGTGCTTTGCACCCAGTAAGTGTTCAATGAATACGATTGAATGAATACCTGCTTTCTGCAACTCTTAGATCGTGAACCCTGAGTGTGACAGGCCATGTGTCCAATCTGATTACCCAGCACCAACCCCAGCTGTTGGCTAAGTTCTTTGACGTGGAGGAAGCACTGAATAAATAATTATTTATCTGTGTTAATGTTTATCTCCCCTTTTAGGCTTTATACGCGTTATGGACAGGGAACATGTCAACAGATTCTTTTGTACTGTATTCTCCAAAGCACTTAATACAATGCTCTGCATAAAGTAAGTGCTCAATAAATGCCATTGATTGATTGATATACTAGAGTTTTATATTCATGAACACAGGTGAGCATGTGGGACTTTAGGTATCCTTGATGGTTCTATGGATATCCAGACATTTGCCAATACACCTTTTGTGTAAGCCACAATCATGCATAACATTCCCTAAAATGTGTACTATCACAGAGCCATAACGATGCACACAAAACATGATAATTTCAGAAATGCAGAAGCAGCATGCCTTAGTGGAAAGAGCACAGAACTGGGAGTCAGAAGACCTGGATTCTAATCCCGGCTCTGTAAAATGCTTGTTGTGTGGCCTTGGAAAAATCACTTCACTTCTCTGTGCCCCAGCCCTCTTGTTCTCCCTCCTACTTGGACTGTAAGCCCCATGTGGGACAGGGACTGTGTCCAACCTGATTAGCTTGTTTCTACCCCAGTGCTTAGAACAGTGTTTGACATATAGTAAGTGCTTACCAAATACCATAAAAAATGTATTTCCCGAGCAGGTCACCAAGGGACTATGACCTCAGATCCCATTCTGCAGCTCCAGAGCCTTCCTAAAATCCCTGTGAAATCTGAATGCTGAAGTCGGGGAGCAGAAGCTGAGATAGGAGAAAGCTGGGTGCTGAAACTCCAAATGGATTTTTTTTTTGTTTCTTTCAGATTCCTTTCTGTAAATTATGCCCCTTCTCTGAGCTTCCTTGGATAGTCCACAGATTCTACCACAACACGACCCGCATCACCACTGTGACCAGATTCCTCCTGCTGGGGTTCTCAGAGGTCCGGGAGCTGCAGCCGGTCCACTCTGCGCTGTTCCTCCTGGTCTACCTGGTGGACCTGATGGGAAATCTCCTCATCGTTGCAGTCACCGCCCTCGACCGACGCCTGCACATTCCCCATGTACTTCTTCCTCAAGAACCTCTCCTTTGTCGATCTTAGAGAAGCAGCGTTGCTCAGTGTAAAGAGCACGGGCTTGGGAGTCAGAGGTCATGGGTTTTAATCCCGGATCTTCCACATGTCTGCTATGTGACCTTGGGCAAGTCACTTAACTTCTATGAGCCACAGTTATCTTATCTGTAAAATGGGGATTAAGATTGTGAGCCCCGCGTGAGACAACCTGATCACCTTGCATCCCCCAGCGCTTAGAAGTGCTTTGCACATAGTAAACGCTTAACAAATGCCATCATCATCATAATCATCTCTGCCTCATCTCCATCATCGTCCCAAATTCCATCCACAATCCGACCCAAACGTGATCCATCTTTTGCCTGGGCTGTGTAGCACAGGTCTTCTTCGTGATTTTGTTATTTTTTTAATGCACTTATTAAGTTAGTTGGTGCGGAACTGGTCATCCTCACGGTAATGTCCTACAACCCCTACGTGGCAATCTGCCTCCCACTGTGCTATGATGTCACCATAAACCGAGCAGCCTGCGTAAAGATTGCCATCTCTTCCTGGCTCGGCGCGGGTATGTTTGGGGTGATGTACATGGCAGGATCATTCTCCCTGCCCTTCTGTGGGTCCCCTGTAGCTCCACAGTTCTTCTGTGACGCCTCTTTCTTGCTGATGGTCTCATGTTCTGAGACTCAAGTGATTTTTAATTTCAGTTTGGCCTCTGGGTTTGTTTGTACTTCATTCTCCTTTGTCTTCTTTGTCACCTCGTACATCCGCCTCTGCTGGGCCATGCTGAGGATGCCGACAACCGAGGGCCGGGCTAAGGCCGTCTCCACCTGCTTGCCCCACCTCGCCGTCCTCACTGTTGTCCTCTCTATGGCTTCCATTGCGTATCTTAAGCCTCCCTCAGACTAGCCCTCAGCCATAGACCTGCTGGTGTCCGTGTTCTGCACCCCAGTGCCCCCCACCCTAAACCCCCTCATCTACCTCCTGAGAAACAGGGATGTGAAGGCTGCCCTGGAGAAAGTCCTGGAGTGGGGGATGCATTCCCTCCGAGATGCAGTGAGGCCTAGTGGATAGAGCACTGGCCTGGGAGTTAGAATCATCTGGGTTCTAATCCCTGCTCTGCCATGTATCTGTTGTGTGACCTTGGGTGAGTCACTGTACTTCTCTGTGCCTCGTTCAATCATCTGCAAACCGGGGATTAAGACTGGGAGCTCTTTATGGGACAGGGACTGTGTCCAACCTTATCAACCTGATCAAGTGGTATCTTGAACTTGGCAAAGAGCAAGAGCTTTACAAATACCATGAAAATAAAAACTTACCTGCTCTTAGTTCTGACACTGGTCTGCGTGGTATATACTAGCCATTCAGGCCATTGTCAGTTGTGGGGGTTTGAACCAGTAATGGCATTCATCAAGATTTAGTAAGTGGACTGATGTAAATAGGTTTTCATTCATTCATTCATTCTATCGTATTTATGGAGCACTTACTGCGTGCAGAGCACTTTACTAAGTGCTAGAGAGACTACAATATAACAATAGACACATTGCCTACCCATAATGAGCTTACAGTCTAGAGGGGAGACCGACATTAATATAAATAAAGAAATTACAGATATGTGCACACGTGCTATGGGGCAGAGGGAGGGAGGGGATGAATAAAAGGAGGAAGTCAGACACAGAAGGGAGTGGGAGAATAGGAAAGGAGGACTTAGTCAGGGAAGGCGTCTGGGGGGAGATGTGCCTTCAGTAGGGTTTTGAAGAGGGGTTTTACTTTCTCTGGTGACTACTCTCCCCTTTCTCTCCCACAGGTACCCTCCCCCTTCCTGGCTTCCAGTCTCCTAGTTTGTTTTGCTTCTTTTATAGTATTTGTTAAGTGCTGACTATGTGTCAAACACTGTTCTAAACACTGGGGAAGGTACAAGTCAGTTAGGTTGGACACAGTCTCTGTCCCGCCTGGGGTTCACAGTCTAATTAGGAGGACGAATGGGAGAACTGAGGTACAGAGTAGTTAAGTGACTTGTCCAAGGTCACTCAGAAAACAATTGGCAGGGCTGGATCAGAACCCAACTCTTCTGACTCCCAGGCCCATGATATTTCTCCCTGAACACTGGTGGACATTCACCCAGTTTCATACTGGATATTCCAGATCTCATTTGGCCTGTCCCCTGTCCTGTGGAGAGACAACGGTGATGGAGAAGGACATGCTCTAATGGGGATAGGCAAGGGAGAAGCCCTGGGATTTAAGGGAGGGAAGGGACAGCAGAGCAGAACAAGGACGGTTGTCCCCCTCCCCGGCCAATCTCTCCATCACCGGCTTGAAACTCTTCTGTGCTATGGGTTTCCCCCACCGCCTCGCACTCTGGAACCAACCATCAGACTGAATCCAGCCATCTAGGGGAGGCAGGGGAATTTCTGATTAGTCCTCATGTTTATATGTCCTCCAAATTCATTTATTTTAACATTGATGTATTCTTACATGTATCTCAACTTCTAGAGTGTAAGCTTCCCATCGGCAGGAAGTGCACAACTTTTCACTTCTACTTCCCAAGTGTATAATGAACTTCCCCACACCAAATCCACACTTAATAAATGTTGCTACTACTACTACTTTCTCCTATGAATCAGTGCCTTATCTTGACAGAAGAGTCTAAGCTGAAGCATCACATTCAATTCACCTATGCTGGGCAGCAGTGACATGGAAAAGAATCAAGTACAGATGATGACGTTATCAAAACAATGAACAAAGACAACGGCAGGAACTCGGGTTTTCCTGCTTAGAACAAGGCAATGGTAAACCACTTCCATATCTTTACCAAGAAAATTCTACTGATACATATACTGGAATGACTTTATGGCTAAGATGGGACATTCTGGAGCAGGTGTGTCCAAGGAGTCACTTTGGATTGAAAACGATTTGACGCCATTTGAAGAAGAATACTGCTACTACGGCTACCATTTCTAATACTACCTTTACTGCTATTACTACTACTACTATTACTATTATATGACTACTACTATAACTATTACTATCATTATTACCGCTATTATTACTTGGATTTTCACCTTTTATTCACCTCACCTTTAGCCCCCAAACACTAATATACAAATACACAATTTATTTATTTATATTAATGTGTGTCCTCTCTTCTGGACTGTAAGCTCCTTGTGGGCAAGGAGCTCCGTTATATGCAGTACTCTCCCAAACCTTTTGTACATTTCTTTGCACAAACGGTAAGAGGACAATGAATATAAATGATTGACTGATTACTACTACTATTGCTACCACTACTACTGCTACTACTAGTACTGTACTACCACTAGTGCTGCTACTACTAGGCAACTACTACTACTGCTACTACTATTAATACTATATTTTTATGGTGTGTCCTTCAAGCATTCAATTGTATTCATTGAGCACTTACTGTGTGCAGATCACTGTACTAACTGCTTGAGAGAGTATAAAAAACAATAAACAGACACATTCCCTGCCCACAACAAGCTTACGAGTACTTAGTACTTAGGAGTGCTAAATACTGGGCCCTGCATACAGTAAGCACTCAATAAATTCCACTGATTGTTTGATTGATTGATGACTATCTCCTCTAGACTGTCAGCTCCTTGTGGACAGAGATGATGTTTACCAATTCTGTTGCATTGTACTCTCCCAAGCACTTAGTACAGTGCTCTGCACACAGTAAGTGCTCAATAAGTACCTTAATTGATTGACTAATTCCTCTAGTTTTGTGGGCAGAGAACGAATCTACCAAGCAGTGTGGTCTAGTTGATAGAGCATAGGCCTGGGAGTCAGAAGGACCTGGGTTCTTATCCCAGGTCTTCCACTTGTCTGCTGGGTTACCTTGGGTAAATCATGTAACTTCTCTGTGTCTCAATTTCCTCAACCATAAAAAGGGGGTGAAATACTTAGACTATGAGTTCCATGTAGGAGAGGGACTGTATCCAACGTGATAAACTTGTATCTTCCCCAGTGCTTTGAACAGTGCTTGACATGTGGTTTAGTGGAAAAAGCATGGACTTGGGAGTCAGAGGTCATGGATTCTCATCCCGGCTCTGCCACTTGTCAGCTCTGTGACTTTGGGCAAGTCACTTACCTTCTCTGTGCCTCAGTTACCTCATCTGTAAAATGGGGATTAAGACTTTGAGCCTCATGTGGGACAACCTGATAACCTCGAATCTATCCCAGCGCTTAGAACAGTGCTTGGCACATAGTAAGCACTTCCAAAATACCATTATTGTTATTATTGTCTATGTAGTAAGTGCTTAACAAGCACCATAAAAAACTCTGTTGTCCTGTAGTCTCCCAAACACTTAGTACAATGTTTTGCACACAGTAAGACCTCAATAAATACCATTTATTGATTGTTTGAACAAAGGTTTGGGCTGGAGGGATGGTGCCAGGGTGAAGACGGAGAGATTTCATCTTAGACCTTTGCTCCAGTGACTCCCTCAGAGCTCAATTACCTGCCCACACCTCCTCAGGGGAGACGTTAAGCCCACAATGCCTCTGTGGATATCCTTTTTCAGGCAGTAGAATCCCAAGGAGATGGGGATCCCCAGGTCTTTCTTAAAGCAGAATAAGCCACCATCTCCTTGGCACCCTTCTACATCTCCAGCACCCCAAAGCAGGGAGAAGGGGCATTGTCGGGGGTTCGGCTTGGGTTTTCAGCTCCCAGACAACATCCCCACCTGCCTTTGAGAGCCCAGATCCATCTCTGTGGGTCCTGGACAGAAGAGGCCTCTGGGAGCAGGCCCCATCCTGATGCCCAATGGAGGGACCCTGGCCAATGGAGATACTTGAGGTTGCCATCTCTGCAGTTTGCCCGGTGTCCCGGGTGGGGGACAGCAGCAGGACCAGCCACAGAGAAATGTCCAGAGCCAGCTGCCATCCCTTTGACCAGTTCCTGCGGCTGCTGTTGCTGCAGCTACATCACTGCATGCATGACTTTGAGGTCTGCCCACGCCATCCAGGAGAGATCTGTGGACAGGGTCACTGACTGGAGCTTTCCCCGGGGACTGGATAGAGGCATGTAGCTGGGGTCAAGGACCAAGAGCTGCGGGGGTGGGGGTAGGGAGGTGACACTACCTGGACAAAGGAACAGTACTGTTTTATCTGTGGAAGAAGTTGTCAATAGGGAGAGGGGAGAGGAGGGAAGAGGAAGAGAGGAGCGGAAAGAAGAGGAGAGTAAACAGAGGTGGGGGCAGAGAGAGTAAAAGAGATGAAGAGGAGAGGAGAGAGGAGAGGACAGGAAGGGAGAAGAAGGGTGGGGAGTGAAGTAGAGGGGAGAGGAGAAGATAGGAGAGGAGTTGAGGAGAATTGTTATTTGTTGCAGAAGTGCACTTTCCAAGAGCTTGTACAGTGTTCTGCACACAGTAGCTCTCAATGAATATTTAATGAATGAATGAATGAATGAATGAATGAATGAGAAGCAAAGACAGGAGGGGAGGAGAGGAAAGAAAATCGGGGGAGGAAAGGAAGAAAAGAAGAAAAGGCGAGGAGAGGGGATGGGAGGCAGGGAAGAGAGAGGATGAAAGAGGAGAGTAGAGGGGAGTAGAGGAAAGGGAAAAGGAGGAGAGGAGGTAAAGATGAGGAGAGTAAATGAGGACCGAAGAGGAGAGGAGAAAAGAGGTGGGGAAGTGGAGGAGGGAGGGGGAAAAGATAGGAGAGAAGGTGAGGAGAAGAGAGTAGAGAAGGAGGGGAGAGGAGAGGAGAGGAGAGGAGAGGAGAGGAGAGGAGAGGAGAGGAGAGGAGAGGAGAGGAGAGGAGAGAAGAGGAGAGGAGAGGAGAGGAGAGGAGAGGAGAGGAGAGGAGAGGAGAGGAGAGGAGAGGAAATGAAGGGAAGAAAGGGGAGGGGAGAATAAAGAAAAGAAGGGACTGAAGAAGAAAAAAGATAATAGGGGAGGAGAGGGAAGATGAGAGGAGAAGAGGAGGCAAGGATAAGAGGAGGGGGGGAGGGAAGAGGAAAAGAAAGAAGAGGGAAGGAGAAGGAATTCAATTCAAATCAATAAAATTTACTGAGCATTTACTGTATGCAGAGCACGGTACTAAACTCTTGGGAGAGTACAATAAAACAATAAACAGACACATTCCCTGACCACCATAAATATAAATAATAAATAAACAAACAAACAAATAAATAAATAAATAAATAAATAAATAAATAAATAAATAAATAAATAAATTACAGATATGTGCATAAGTGCTGTGGGGCTGGGAGGAGGGAAAAATGAAGGGGGTAAGTCAGGGCGACACAGAAGGTAGTAGGAGAAGTTGAATGGGCGGGGGTACCTCGTCAGGGAAGGCCTTTTGGAGGAGATGTGCCTTCAATAAGGCTTTCAAGGTGGGAAGAGTAATTGCTTGTCGGATTTGAGGAGGGAGGGCGTTCCAGGCCAAATGCAGGATGAGGGCGATGGGCCAGTGGTGAGACAGACAAGATCGAGGTACGGTGAGAAGGTTAACATTAGAGAACGAAGTGTGTGGGCTGGATGATAGTATGGGAGAAGCAAGGTGAGGTCTGAGGGGGCAAGGTGATTGAGTGTTTTAAAGCAAATTGTGAGGACTTCATGTTTGATGCAGAAGTAGATGGGTTCTTTGAGGAGTGGGGTGGTACATTCTCAATGTTTTTTGCAGAAAAATGGTTTGGGCAACAGAGTACAGTAAGGACTGGAGTGGGGAAAGACAGGAGGTTTGGAGGTCAGCAAGGAGGCTGAAGCAGTAGTCCAGGAAGAATAGGTTGAGTGTTTGTATTAATGTGATAGCAGTTTGGATGGAGGTGAAAGGGTGGATTTAGAGATGTTGTGAAGGTGGGACCGACAGAATTAGTGATGGATTGAATATATGGGTTGAGTGTGAGAGAGGAGTCAAGGTTAATGCCAAGGGTATGGGCTTATGAGACAGGAAGGATGGTGTTGCTATCTACAGTGATAACAAAGTCAGGAGGAGGACAGGCTTTGGGTAGGAAGATAAAGGAGTTCTGTTTTGGACATGTTAAGCTAGAGGTGACGGGAGGGCATTCAGGTAGAAATGTCTTGAAGACAAGAGGAAACGCGAAGCTGAAGAGAGGGAGAGAGATCAGGGCTGGAGATGTAGATTTCGGCATCATCTGCATTGAGGTGGCAGTTGAAGCCATGAGAGAGAATGAGTTTTCCAAGGGAGTGGGTGTAGATGGAGAATAGAAGGAGTTCCAGAACTGAACAATGAGGGACCCCAATATTTAGGGAGGCAGAGGAGGCACCCACAAAGGAGACTGAGAATGAACGGCCAGAGAGATGAGGAGAAATATGAGAAAAAAGAGTCAGTGAAACTAAGGTTGGGTAACATTTCCAGGAAAAGGGTATTGTCCACAGTGTCGAAGGCAGCCTAGAGGCAGAGGAAGATTAGAATAGAGTTGTAGACGTTGGATCTGGCAAGAAGGAGGTCACTGGTGACCCTTGAGAGGTCAGTTTCTGTGGAGTGAAGGGGACAGAAGCCAGGGAAGGAAGGGAAGAAGAGGGGAGAAGAGAGGAGAGGGGAAGGACAATGAGAGGAGGGGAGATGAGTCTGTAGGAAGGACTGATCATGATGATGATGATGGTATTTGTTAAGTGCTTACTATGTACAAAGAACTGTTCTAAGCTCTGGGGAGGTTACAAGGTGATCAAGTTGTCCCATGGGGGAGCTCACAGTTTTAATCCCCATTTTCCAGACGAGGTAACTGAGGCACAGAGAAGTAAAGTGGCTTGCCCTAGGTCACAAAGCAGAAAGATGGAGGAGCCGGGATTTGAACCCATAAGACCTCTGACTCCAAATCCTGTGCTTTGGAATGAGGATGCAATGAAAGAAAAGAGAAAGAGACAAGATTCAGCACTTTTCTACATATATTTTTTAAAAATATTTTATGTATCTATTAATTTGTATACATTAGCTGTTTCATCCTGAAGGTTTTTTTGGGGGGGAAGAGGGGCTGCTTCCCACTTTATCTTTGTTTACTGTCCAGCTTTCACTGTCGCGAATTATTTTTCTCTGTGCATCTTTTCTGTTAGATGGTAAGTTAATTGAGGGCAGAAAGTGTGTATCTTGCTACTGCTGCACTATCTCATGTGTTTTTTTCAGTGACTAGCCCTCTAGAGGCATACAGTAAATCATCATCATCGATGATATTTACTGAGCAGTTACTGCATGCAGAGTACTGTACTAAGCGCCTCAGAGATTACATTGCAACAGAGTTGCTAGACCCGTTCCCTGCCACTGTGCCTCCTCTCCATCTCCTGCTCTGCCTTCTTGCTACCTGGGTCATGATAGGCATGATGGCATCTTGGTACCCCTTCACCCTCTCCATCATTCCCCTTCCTTGGGAACGGGACAGTGCGAACAGGGTGTCACCTGGTACATAAAACAGTGCCCTTCCATATACCCTTCTTGCACCAGCCTCTCTATTTTTTGGTGAGGGAGACAATACTGATAATAATAACAATGATGGTGATGATTATGATGATGATGATAATAATAATAATGATAATAATAATAATAATAATAATAATGGTATTAGTTAAACACTTACTATATGCCAGGAACTATACTAAGTGCTAGGTTGGACACAAGCAAATCGGGTTGGACACAGTTCCTGTCTCACATGGGGCTCACAGTCTCAATCCCCATTTTGAATATGAGATAACCGAGGCCCAGATAAGTTAAGGGACTTTCCCAAGGTCACACAGCAGACAAGTGGTGGAGCCCAGATTAGAACCCCTGACAACAAAAGGGCAAGTGTCAAATCAATTTTCCAGAGACCATTCTGGTCACTCCTTTTCATCCCTATGCCCCCCAGCTCTTGTAAATATCCCATGTAACAATAATAATAATAATGGTGATAGTGGTATTTTTAAGAGTTTACTATGTTCCAAGCACTGTACTAAGTGTCGGTGTTGATACAAGCTAATCAGGTCCCACACTGGGCTCACAGTCTAAGTAGAAGGGAGAACAGCCATTGAATCCCTGTTTTTCAGAAAAGGGAAGTAGGCAGACAGAAGGGAATTGACAGGCAAAAGCTCACAGCCGGCAAGTGGTGGGGTCAAGATTAGAACCCAAGACTTCGGAGTCCCAGGGCTGGACTCTTTCCACTCCGTAAAACTGCTCTTCACTGCAGTCTTGGTCCATCATAGCACCAATAGTGATGATATTTATTAAAATTATGAATAAGTGCCAGAACATTGGAGTAGTTGCAAGATAATACTATCTGACACAGTCCCTGTATCACATGGTGACACCAGGCCAAGATGAAGGGAGAATAGGTTTCTTATCCCGATTTTAAGGATGAGAAAACTGAGGCCCAAGAGAGGTTTTATCCAAGGGCACAAAACAGGCCATTGGCAGAGCTGGGATTAGATTGTGGGTCACCTGAATCCCAGGACCATATGCATATAGTGGATCTCTTTCTTCCCTTGTACTTTCTTTCCTTTCATTTCAAAGGAGCAGGATATCCCATGAAATAACAAAAAACAATAATAATAATAATAATGAAAATTGTAGCATTTGTTAAACACTGACTGTGTGCCAGGTACTCTACTGTGTGGAGGTTGATACAAGATAATCGGGTTGGACATAGCCTACTTCCCACATGGGGCTTACAGTCTTAATCCTTGTTTTACAGCTGAGGTAACTGAGGCCCATAATAGGTGAGTTGCCTAATGTGACACAGCAGGCAAGAAGCGGAGCTGAGATTAGAACCCAGGTCTTTCTGACTCCCAGGCCCGAGCTCTATCCAATAGGTCACACCACTTCTCCCCTATGCTAGGGGCAACTGCCCTCAAGCAATGCTGGAAACCTGGATACCTCTTTCATCCTCCTCTTTAGTGTCAACATTGCCTCCATTTTCTTCCCTTGTTCCCTTCCCTTTTAGACTGTGAGCCCACTGTTGGATAGGGACTGTCTCTATATGTTGCCAACTTGTACTTCCCAGGCGCTTAGTACAGTACTCTGCACACAGTAAGCGCACAATAAATACGATTGATTGATTTCCCCACTCCTCATGAAACTCCAGTGGTTACCCATCCAACCTCTATATCAAACAAAAACTCCTCATCATTGAATTTAAAGCACTACATCACCTTGCCCCCCACCCCGAACCTCAACTAACTACCTTCTTTCTCCAATCCAGTCCTCACACTTTGCTCCTCTAGTGCTAACTGGCTCTTTGTGCCTCGCTTTCTCCTGTTCTGCCAAGGCCCCCTGGCTCATGTCCTGCCTCTGGCCTGTAACGCCCTCCCTTCTCAAATCTGACAGGCTATTACGCTCCCCCCGTTCAAAGCCTTATTGCAGGCACATCGCCTCCAATAGACCTTTCCAGACTGGACCCTCTTTTCCTCTTTCCCCACTCCCTTCTGCTTCACCCTGACTTGTTTCCTTTGCTCTTCCCCCGAACCAGCCCCATAGCACTTATATACATACCCAATTTATTCACTGTTATTGATGTTTTTATCCACTCTCTAGACTGTAAGCTCATTGTGGGAAGGGACTGTGTCTGTTTATTGCTGAATGGTACTTTCTCAAGTGCGTACTATAGTGCTCTGCACACAGTAAGTGCTCAATAAATATGATTGAATGAATGAGTAAATGAAAAAATTGCTCCCCTCCTATTTCATTTGGGAGGCACTGAGGCCAAATGGAAAGAGCAAGGGTGAGCCAGAAGACACAAGCTGTAATCCTGGCTCTTCCATTAGCCTGCTGTGGGACCTTGGGCAAGCAACATAACCTCTCTGACTCAGTTTTGGTCTCTGGAAAATGAGGATAAAGCATCTTATCTCCCTCCTTCTTAGTTACTGAACCCTGTGTGGAACAAGAACTGTGTCTGAATGGAGTCTTCTGTTCCTCTCTCCTCAGGACCCTACTGCTATTTTTATTATTATGGCATTTGTTAAGCACTAACTATGTGCAAAGTGATGTACTAGGCTCTCAGATAGCTACAAAGTAATTTTCAGACTTAATTCCTGTCCCATATGGGGGTCATGGTCTAGGTAAGGGGATGGACTGGTATTGAATCTGCATTTTACAAATGAGGAAACTGAGTCACAGAACTATTGTATATGGGACTATTGTATATGGGACTCGTGGTCTAATAATAACAATAATGATTGTATTTGTTAAGTGCTTACTTTGTGACAAGCACTGTTCTAAGTGCTGGGGTAAATACAAGCGAATCGGATTGGACACAGTCCCCATCCCACATAGAGCTCACAATCTGAATTCCCATTTTATAGATCAGGTAATTGAGGCCGAGAGAAGTGAAGTAACCTGCCCAAGGTCACACAGCAGACAAGTGTTCCTCTGACTCCCAGACCCATACTTTATCCACTAGGCTATGCTGCTTCTTGGTTCTAAGTAGGATGGAGTAGGGTTTAATACCCATTTTACAGATGAGGAAACTGAGGCCTGTAGAAGTGACTTACCCAAGGTTACAATACTGGTAAATGGAAGAGCTGGGATTAGAACCCAAATCCTCTGACTCTTAGTTCCATGTTCTTTCCATTAATCATTCAGTCAATCAATCAATCGTATTTATTGAGTGCTTACTGTGTGCAGAGCACTGTACTAAGCGCTTGGGAAGTACAAGTTGGCAACATATAGAGACAGTCCCTACCCAACAATGGGCTCACAGTCTAAAAGGGGGAGACAGAGATCAAAACCAAACATACTGACAAAATAAAATAAATAGAATAGACATGTACAAGTAAAATAAATGAACAAAGAAATAGAGTAATAAATATGTACAAACATATATACATATATACAGGTGCTGTGGGGAGAGAAGGAGGAAAGATGGAGGGATGGAGAGGGGGACGAGGGGGAGAGGAAGGAAGGGGCTCAGTCTGGGAAGGCCTCCTGGAGGAGGTGAGCTCTCAGTAAGGCCTTGAAGGGAGGAAGAGAGCTAGCTTGACGGATTGGCAGAGGGAGGGCATTCCAGGCCAGGGGGATGACGTGGGCCGGGGGTCGATGGCGGGACAGGCAGGAACGAGGTACGGTGAGGAGATTAGCAGCAGAGAAGCGGAGGGTGCGGGGTGGGCTGTAGAAGGAGAGAAGGGTGGTGAGGTAGGAGGGGACGAGGTGATGGAGAGCCTTGAAGCCCAGGGTGAGGAGTTTCTGCCTGATGCGCAGATTGATTGGTAGCCACTGGAGATTTTTGAGGAGGGGAGTAACATGCCCAGAGCATTTCTGGACAAAGACAATCCGGGCAGCAGCATGGAGTATGGATTGAAGTGGGGAGAGACAAGAGGATGGGAGATCAGAGAGAAGGCTGATGCAGTAGTCCAGACGGGATAGGATGAGAGCTTGAATGAGCAGGGTAGCGGTATGGATGGAGAGGAAAGGGCGGATCTTGGCAATGTTGCGGAGCTGAGACCGGCAGGTTTTGGTGACGGCTTGGATTTGAGGGGTGAATGAGAGAGCGGAGTCGAGGATGACACTAAGGTTGCGGGCTTGTGAGACGGGATGGTAGTGCCGTCAACAGAGATGGGAAAGTCAGGGAGAGGGCAGGGTTTGGGAGGGAAGACAAGGAGTTCAGTCTTGGACATGTTGACCTTTAGGTGGCGGGCAGACATCAAGATGGAGATGTCCTGAAGGCAGGAGGAGATGCGAGCCTGGAGAGAGGGGGAGAGAGCAGGGGCAGAGGTGTAGATCTGGGTGTCATCAGCGTAGAGATGATAGTTGAAGCCGTGGGAGCGAATGAGGTAACCAAGGGAGTGCGTGTAGATCGAGAACGGAAGGGGACCAAGCACTGAACCTTGGGGAACCCCCACAGTAAGGGGATAGGAGGGGGAGGAGGAGCCTGCAAAAGAGACTGAGAATGAACGACCGGAGAGATAAGAGGAGAACCAGGAGAGGACGGAGTCTGTGAAGCCAATGTCAGATAGCGTGTTGAGGAGAAGGGGGTGGTCCACAGTGTCAAAGGCAGCTGAGAGGTCGAGGAGGATTAGGACAGAGTATGAGCCGTTGGATTTGGCAAGCAGGAGGTCATTGGTGACCTTTGAGAGGGCAGTTTCCGTGGAATGTAGGGGACGGAAGCCAGACTGGAGGGGGTCGATGAGAGAGTTGGTGTTGAGCAGTTCGAGGCAGCGCGTGTAGACAACTCGCTCAAGGAGTTTGGAAAGGAATGGTAAGAGGGATATGGGACGATAACTAGAAGGTGAGGTGGGGTCAAGAGAGGGTTTTTTTAGGATGGGAGAGACATGGGCATGTTTGAAGGCAGAGGGGAAAGAACCAGTAGAGAGTGAGCAGTTGAAGATGGAAGTTAAGGAGGGGAGAAGGGATGGAGCGAGAGATTTCATGAGATGAGAGGGAATGGGGTCAGAAGCACAGGTGGCCGGAGTAGCACTTGAGAGGAGGGAGGAGAGTTCCTCTGAGGATATTGCTGGGAAGGATGGGAGAGTAGCAGAGAGTGTTGAGAGTCGGGGGGTTGAAGAAGGTGGGGAAATGACTTTGGGGAGGTCGGACCTGATGGATCGAATTTTGTTAATGAAGTAAGAGGCCAGATCGTCGGGGGTGAGGGAAGGAGGAGTGGGAGGAACCGGGGGCCTGAGAAGGGAGTTGAATGTACGGAAGAGCTGGCGGTGGTGATGGGCATGGGTGTCAATAAGGGAGGAGAAATAGTTTTGTCTGGCAGAGGAGAGGGCTGAGTTAAGGCAGGAAAGGATAAACTTGAAGTGAACGAGTTTGGCAAGGTGTTTAGACTTTCGCCAGCAGCGTTCGGCAGCTCGAGCATAAGAGCGAAGGAGGAGGACAGTGGCAGTGATCCAGGGCTGTGGTTTAGTGGTACGAGAGCGGCTAAGGGAAAGGGGAGCGAGCGAATCTAGCTGAGTAGAAAGGGTAGAGTTGAGAGCAGTAATCTGATCATCAAGACTGGGTAGAGAGGAAAGGGCGGCGAGGTGGGGTGTGAGGCTCTCCGAAAGATGGATGGGGTCAAGAGAGCGGAGATCTCTGTGAGGGAGCAATATGGATTTACATTAGACCAAGCTGCTTCTTTTGTTTTGATTGTTTTTATTGGTATGCATCTGTCACTTTCCTATGTTGTTTTAGGGTTCTTATTATGAGAAGCAGCATGGCCTAGTGGAAATAGCATGAGCTTGGTAGTCAGAGGACGAGGGTTCTAATCCTGACCACCACTTGTCTGCTGTGTGACCTGGGAAAAGTCACAACTTCTCTGTGCATCAGTTACGTCAGCTGTAAAATGTGGATTAATACGGTGAGCCCCATGTGGTGTAAACTCGGTGTGGGCAAGGAATGTGTCTGTTAATGGTTATGTTGTAATTTCTTAAGCACCTAGTACAGTGCTGTGCACATAGCAAGCACTCAATAAATAGAACTGAATGAATTATTAACTGAGTGACAAGATCTGTGTCCAACCTGATTATATTGTACCTACTCCAGTACTTAAAAACAGTGCTTGGCATACTGTAAGTACTTAACTAATACCATAAGTATTATTATTATTATTATTATTATTATTATTATTATTATTATCATTATTATTATTATCATTATTATTATTATTATTACTTCTCTATTTTTATGTTTCACAGGTTCCCCTCTCCCCCACTTTATACTTAGATTCTGAATCCTTTGAGGTCCGGGAGCCATGTCTAATTCCCACCTGAATACTCTCTCCCAGTTTATTACAATACAGTTGACAAAGTGAGCACATAATACATACTATTATTATGACTACTAGTATTATTCCAATGCAGTGCTTTGGCACAGAATAATGGATTATTAACAGTGCCAATAGTAATAGTCCTTATGATAATTGTCATCATTGTTGAAGTTACTGTGCATCCTGACAAATGTCTTTATTTTCCTTCAGAATCTCTTATCCATTTTTCCTATTCACTCTCTTCAAGGATGCAACCAGGTAGTTGGTTATATATACTAATTCCTTAGGTTATGAGTCCATAACAAGATTCAAGGGCCAGGATATGGGTTTTAGACATGGAAAAATCATAAGGGTTTCTACATCTGTGCTGTGTGACCTTATGCTAGTTACTTAGATTCTCTGTGCTTCAGATAACTCATCTTTAAAATGGGGATTGAGACTGTGAGCCCCACATGAGACAGGGACTGTGTCTAACCCAATTTACTTGTCTCCAACTCAGTGCTTGATGGAGTACCTGGCATATAGTAAGTACTTAAATACAATAATTATTATTACTATTATTACTTCACTCATGAATACTTCTGATCTCAGCCCCGATCTCAGCCCTCAGCCCTGATATCCTCCCCACATATTAGAATGCTATGTGGACTAGAGAAGCAACATGGCTCAGTGGAAAGTATCAGAGGACCTGGATTCTAATTCTGGCTCTTCTTAATTCCTTGCTGTGTGACCTCGGGCAAGTCACTTCACTTCTCTGTGCCTCAGTTATCTCATCTGTAAAATAGTGATTCAATTCCTGTTCTCCCTCCTACTCCATGCTCCTCTTTACCACATAGCTAGACACTCCAGAAACTCTCCCAAGAAAGTGGAATTCTGTATCCCTAGCTCCCATGGGAATCAATTAATCTATCGTATTTATCAAATTCTTACTGTGTGCAGATGACTGAACTAATCACTTCGGAGAGGACAATACAACAGAGTAGGTGGACACATTCCCTGCTCACAAGAAGCTTACAGTCTACAGGAAAGAAAGTGCTCTCTCTTTGCAGCATTGTGCATCTCCCCAAAATGGCCCTCAGGAGCTGCTACCAAGATCCCTGAATCAATCAATTAATCAATCAATCAATCATTTGTATTTATTGAGCTCTTATTGTGTGCAAAGCACTATATTAAGCACTTGAGAGAGTACAATACAACAGAATTGGCAGACAAATTCCCTGCTCACAATGTCCTTTTAGTCTAGAGGGGGAGACAGACATTAATAGAAATGAATAAATTATCGAAATGTGCATAAATGTGGTGCGGCTGAGGATAGGGTGAATATCAATTACTTAGAGGGTACAGATCGAAGTGAATGGGTAAAGCAGAAGGGATAGGGCGTTGGGGACAAGAATTAGTCACCTGTACCAACCATCACATACTTCACTATTGAAATTTCCTTCCCCCTCCTCAGAGACAGGGGCTGTATCTAATTTCCATTTGTGTATTATCTCCCATGGTTCACCATAGTTCTCTGCACACAGTAAGTGCTTAATAAATATTATTACTACTATTAAAAGAGGGCTCTATCAAGGAAGATCTCCTGGAGGAGATCTGCTTTTAATAAGGCTTTGAGAGTGGGAAAAATGATTGTCTGTTGACTATTAAGAGGGAGGACATTCCAGTCCAGAGGCAAGGCATGGGTAAAGGGTCAGAGGTGAAATAGATGAGATCTATATACAGTAAGCAAATTGGCCTGAATGATGTCAACAGGTTCCATGGTCACCTCAATGCATGCTCAACAACTGTTCATTAGTAATAATAATGATAGCATTTGTTAAGTGCTTATTATGTGCTAAGCACTGTTCTAAGCAGTGGGATAGATATGATGTAATCAGGTTGTCCCACGTGGGGCTCACAATCCTAAACCCTATTTGACAGATGAGGTAACTGAGGCACAGAGAAGTGAAGTGACTTGCCCAAGGTCATCCATCAGACAAGTGGCAGAGCTGGGATTTGAACCCATGACCACTGACTCTCAAGCTTGTGTTCTTGACACTAAGCCATGCTGATCCTCATGTGGTATTTTCTAAACACTCTGTGCCAAACACTCTACTAACCATTGGGGTGAATATATTGTCATCAGATCAGGCATAGTCTCTGTTCCTGGAATGTTTTTAATGATATTTGTTGAGCACTTATTATGGGTCAAACACTCTTCAATGGACTGGGATAGATACAAGTCAATTAGGTTGGACACAGTCCCTGTCCCACATGGGCTTATTTTCCCATTGTACAGTCATTCTGGATTTACCCTCGTTTTAGAGTTTCCTACTGAGTGCTGGGGTAGATACAAGATAATCAGGTTGGACAGAATCCATGTCCCATATTGGGCTCACAGACTTAATTCATATTTTAGAGGTGAGGAAACTGAAGCTAAGAGAAGTTAAGTGACTTGCCCAATGTCAGCATTGCTTATTTTTTGAAAATATAATGATATTTGTTAAGCACTTACTGTGTGCTAAGCACTGTACTAAGCACTGGGGTAGAAACAAAATAATCAGATTGGACACATTCCATGTCCCACCTGGGACACACAGTCAATCAGTCAATCAATCGTATTTATTGAGCGCTTACTGTGTGCAGAGCACTGTACTTAAGACAACCTGATTGCCTTATATCTGTCACAGCCTGGTACATAGTAAGCGCTTACCAAACACCATCATCATCATCATCAGGGCTGGTCACCCTATCCCTTCCCCCGGGACTCCAAGGACTTTAGAAGAAGGGACCCCTCCGAGGTTTTGGAAAAGACTCCACTTTAAACTTGATATCTAAAAGGGAAAATGTTGCCCTCCAGAAAATACTGATTGTGGTATTTGTTAAGCGCTTGCTCTATGCCAAGCTCTGTATCAAGGGCTGTGGCTCCACATGGGGCTCACAGGCTAAGTAGGAGGGAGACCAGGTATTGAAACCCCATTTTGCAAATGAAGGACCTGAGGCACAGGGAGGTGAAGTGACTTGCCTAAGGTCACTCAGCAGACGAGCGCCAGAGTGGCTTCAGAATGTCTCCCAGATGTCAGTAAAATGGTCATTCGCTGATAATAATAGTGATGGCATTTATTAAGCGCTTACTATGTGCAACGCACTTTTCTAAGCGCTGGGGAGGTTACAAGGTGGTCAGGTTGTCCCACAGGGAGCTCACAGCCTTAATCCCCATTTTACAGATGAGGTAACTGAGGCACAGAGAAGTGAAATGACTTGCCCAAAGTCACACAGCTGACAATTGGCGGAGTTGGGATTTGAACCCGTGACCTCTGACTCCAAAACCCGTCCTCTTACCAATGAGCCATGCTGCTTCCCCACGCTGATGTCAGCAAGGTGGTGACTGGCTGGGAGAATTTGTACAGAGAGGTGCCTCTCCCCCAAGTGGGGATTACATGAAGACAAGAGGAGTTGGGGAACTGTAGGTTGGATGAAAACACACGGCTGGATGGAAAGTTTTGGGAGTCATCTATCTGTAATGAGGTGCTAGCCCCTGCCCCTAATTTTTTAAAAAGGCATTTGCTGGGGTTTTTAAGGTACTTGGTAAGCTCCAGGCACTGTTCTAAACGCTGGGATAGATAAAAGATAATCAGGTTGGACACAGTCAGTGTCCCACTTGGAGCTCACAGTATTAGTTCCTATTTTACAGATGAGGGAACGGAGGTACAGAGAAGTGAAGTAGCTTGACCAAGGTCATACAGCAGCCTGGATTGGAACTCAAGTCTTCTGACTCCCATGTCTATGCCCTTTCCACTAGGCCACATTGCTCTGTGAACTTGGACAGGTCACCGAACGTGTCTGTGCCTACGTTTCCTCAACAGCAAAATGTGGATTGAATCTTCCTTCCTACTCAGACTGTGAGCTCCATATGGGACAGGGGCCGTGCCCCACCTGATTAGTATGGATCTATCCCGGCGCTTAGAGCAGTGCTTGGCTTATGGTAAGTGCTTAAAACATACCATAGTCATCAAGTGACGGTCCTGACATTAGCCTGAGGGATTGAACACAGTCAGGTTGTTGTGGAAGATCCAATGTCACTGGCCAGTGGTCATTCTCATCCTCCATATCTTCCAAGGGACAGAGCACAGCGAAATCGCACCACAGTCAGTGAATCAATCCATCAGTTATATTTATTGAGCGCTTACTGTGTGCAGAGTCCTGTACTTCACTCTTGGGGGATTACACAACAACAGAGTTGATAGACACGTTCTCTGCTAACAACAGTCTCACAAACTAGAGGGGGAGACAGATATTAATATAAATAAATGAATTAAAGAACAGATTCATCTGTAGATTTCCTGTCTCACCTTGTCTCTCCTTCATCCCAAATTTCTTTACAGGAGGCCTCTTCTAGTTTTGAGGAAAAATGAAAGAGAATGGATGGCAATTCCATGTCCTTCGGGACTGCTATGCTCTTTCAGATCACCATCAGGACCTTGGTGAATGTACTCCTCCTGGCGTTTTATATCCGCATGGTGTCCATCAGCCTCAGGTTCAGCTCCTTGGATCTGATTTTCAGCCATCTGACCGTGGCCAACACCATGATTCTTCTCACCCTCGGAATCCTGGAGACCCTGTCAGCCTGGGGGTGGAGAAATTTCCTGAGTGACGTTGGATGTAAATTCCTCATGTATAGTCCTCGAGTGGTCCGGGGGCTGCCCATCTGCACCACCTGCCTTCTGAGCATCTTCCAGGCAGTCACCATAATCCCTGGGAACCCCCAGTTGGCCCGGATCAAAGCCAGTTTACCCACGGGTGTCGTCCTCTCCTGCCTCCTGTCCTGGTGCCTCAGTCTGCTCGTAGATTTAAGTATTTCTATGCACATGACAGGCCCCAGGAACAGCAGCAGTGTTAAACTCCTGCTGGACCTCAAATATTGAGTAAAGGTCAGTGTCAGAGTGAAAACCATCCCGCTCATCATCATCACGTTCTCTCTCTGCGACTTGATCTTCGTGGGGCTCGTGAGAGCGGCCAGCGGCTACTTGGTGTTCATCCTGTACAGACACCACCGGCGGGTCCGGAATCTCCACGGCCCCGGATGCTCCTCCGGGGCGATGTCCGAGGTCAGGGTGGACAAGAGGGTGACTGCCCTGGCCGCCCTCTGTGTCCTCCTCTATGGGGAGCAGTCCATCATGCTGAGTGTTATACTCAACATGAAAGAAAAATCTCCTCTCCTGGTGAGCTGCGAAATGGTGTTAGAGTTCAACTTTCCAGTCGTCTGCCCGTTTTTGATTATGCAGAACAAGCAGAGGATGAGTACAATCTGGAAAAAGAACCACTTGGTTACAAAATAGATTTTCCAGAGATTCCCAGGGAAGCTGCCTGCAGTCCAATTAAATCCTGCTCGGGTAAAGAGCTCAGGTATCTTGATCCCAGTAGCAGCAATACAAGAGAAGCAGTGTCGCCAAGAGGATAGAGTACGGAAGGTCCTAGATTCTAATCCCGGCTCCAACACCTGTCTGCTGTTTGACCTTGGGTAAGTCACTTCAATTCTCTGTGCCTCAGTTACCTTATCAGTAAAATGGGGATTAAGTCTATGAGCCCCATGTGGGACAGGAACTTGTCTGACCAATTTGCTTGTATCCACTCCAGCGCTAAGTACAGTGCCTGGCACATTATAAACACTTATCAAATACCACAATTATTATTCTTATTATTACTAAGGATGGGGCGGGGGGGCGGGGGGGCTTTTTACACAGTACCAGACCGAGATAATTAAACGCCCTAAAACAGGGAAGCACAGGGAAACAGCATAGCCGAGTTGATAGAGCATGGACCTGGGAGTTAGAGGACCTGGTTCCTAATTCCGCTTCCACCACCTGTCTGCCAGGTGACCTTGGGAAAATCATTTCACTTATTGCCTCAACTACCTCACCTGTAAAATGGGGATTAAGAATGGAAGTCCTATGCGGGACAGGGACTGTGTCCAACCTGCCTAACTTGTATGTACTTCAGTGCTTAGAATGGTCCCTGGAAAATAGTAAACACTTACCACGTAACATTATGAAACAAATAATCAGGAAAGGTCCCGTTGATGCAATAGAGTTTCTGGAAGGAGTTTTGAAGATGGGAAGCCCGTGGTCTGGTGTATAAGCAGCGTGGTTCAGTGGAAAGAGCAGAGGCTTGGGGGTAAGAGGTCGTGGGTTCTAATTCCGGCTCCGTCACTTGTCAGCTGTGTGATTTGGGGCATATCAATTAACTTCTCTGTGCCTCAGTTACCTCATTTGTAAAATGGGGATTAAGACCGTGAGCCCCGCGTAGGGCAACCTAATTACCTTGTATCCACCCCGGCGCATAGAACAGTGCTTCGTACTGTGCTTAACAAATGCTATTATTATCATTATCATTATCATTATTATTATAAGAAGGGAGAGTGGAGTCCAAGAGGGAGAAAAGTGGTGAAGTAGAAGTCTGAATGGTGGGAGTTGGGAACGAGGCACAGTGACATGGTGAGCTTGGGAGGAATGGAGAATGCAGATGGGAATTCAGTAGGTGAAAATAAAATGAGTCCGTGAAGCCAAGGTTGGATAACGTGTTGAGGAGAACGGGATGGTCGACAGTGTCAAAAGCAGCTGAGATGTCGAGGAGGATTGGGATAGAGTAGGCGCCATTGGAATTGTCAAGAAGGACGTTATTGGCGACCTTTGAGAGGGCATTTTCGGAGGAGTGGAGGAACAGAAGCCAGATTGGAGGGGGTCCAGGAGAGAGCTGCAGTTGAGGAATTCGAGGCAGCGAGTGTGGAAAACTCGCTCTAGGAGTTTGGAAATGAAGGGTAGAAGGGAGACAAGACAATAACTGGAGGGAAGTGGGGTCAAGAGAGGTTTTTTTAGGATGGGGAGACGTGGGCATGTTTGAAGGCAAAGGGGAAGTAGCCGTTGGAGAGTGAGCAGTTGAAGATAGAAGTTAAGGAGGGGAGAAGTGTAATGGGTTAGAATTTTTAAAAGATGAGAGGGAATGGGTTCCTAAGCACAGGTGGAGGGGTGACACTCAAGAGGAGGGAGGAGACCTCCTCTGAAGATACAGCTGGAAGGATGGGAAAATAGAGGAAAGGGTTGAGAGCGGGGGGGATGGAGAAAGGTGGGGGGTGATTTTGGGGAGCTCAGACCTGATGGTGCTAATTTTCCTAAAGAAGCAGGTGGCCAGATCGTTGGTACATCACCTGCTGATTTTACTTCCATCGCATGTTAATTGTTAACTGATCTCTGTGATGTCATCATCTGCTTATTTTTTGCCATCACATATTAACTGTTATCTGCTCTCTGTGATATCATCTGCGTATTTTATTATTGCCATAGCATGTTAATTCTTAGCTACTCTTTGTGATGTCATCACCTACTTATTTTATTATTGCTACTGCATCATTGTTCCTGCATGTTAACGGTTAACTTCCCGCTGTGCTGTCATTTACCTTGCTGATCTCAACATGAGCTATCAATTTCCCTGCTCCCAACTGCCCTTCCCATTCCTAACCTTCCCCTTCCCCGCTCCCACTCAGCTCTTTCCCTCCGTTTCCCCAAACCCCATCCCTCCCCCTCCCCCTTCCCCAGGATGACTCTGTACCAGGCCAATCCTCAACTCCTCCCTCCCTGCCCCCTCCCACCCCTCCTCCCCGTCCCAACCCCATCCCAGTTCTCATTTCTCATCGCCATCCCTCTTTTCACTCTCCCCGCCCAGGCCCGAGCCAAATCATCCCAATCCAAGCCCTCCCCACCTCTCTCACCCTTCCCTCTCCCTACCCTCCCTCCACAGCTGCTGTCACGTGTGGCCTTTGGAACCCCAGCTCCATTATAGGTAAGCTCCCTTTCATTCTGGACCTATTCCTTTCCAGGTCTCTATTCCTCCTCGCCCTAACTGAAACATGGCTTTCTCCGGAAGAGTCCGTGCGGACTCTTCTGCTGCTCTCTCCAGTGGAGGCCTCTTCTTCTCACACTCCCCCAGAGTCACAGGAAAAGGAGATGTTGATTTCCTTCTCGCTCCCCAATGTCGCTTTCGAAATATCCCTCCTCCCCCTTTCCTTTCCTTCCCCTCCTTTGAAGCCCACATTATTCGCCTCTACCACCCCCTCCAGATTCCTGTAGCCGTCATCTACCGCCCTCCCCGCCCCACCTCCAACTTCTTTAAGGATTTTGACCCCTCACTTACTTTCCGTCTCTCCTTTTCCATGGCCACTCTGACCTTCGGAGACTGCAACATCCACATGCATGTCCCTGGTGACTCCTCTGCCGCCCACCTTCTATCTCTCCTTGATGATGCCAACCTCCTGCTCCACCCCACCTCGCCCACTCACCAACCTGGTCACACCCTTGACCTCATCATCTCCTACCGCTGAACCAGCTCCACCCTCACCAACTCTGAAATCCCTCACTCTGATCATAACCTTCTCACCTGCCTCCTCATTCACATTCCTCTCTCCTGTAAGTCTATATTACTACCTCACAGAGACCTCTGCTCTCTCAACCCCATCCATCTTTCTCAGCGCATCACACCCCACCACGCCATTTCCTCTCTACCCAATCTTGATGATCAGATTACTGCTTTCAACTCTACCTTCTCTACTCAGCTAGACTCGCTCGATCCCCTTTCCCTTCGCCGCTCTCGTACCACTAACCCACAGCCCTCGATCACTGCCACTGTCCGCCTCCTTCGCTCTAATGCTCGAGCTGATGAACGTTTCTGGCGAAAGTCTAAACACCAAGCCAACCTTGTTGACTTCAGGTTTATCCTTTCCTGCCTCAAATCTTCCCTCTCCTCTGCCAGGCAAAACCATTTTTCCTCCATTGTTGACACCCATGCCCATCATCCCTGTTAGCTCTTCCGTACATTTAACTCCCTTATCAGGCCCCTTGTTCCTCCCCCTCCTCCATCCCTCACCCCCAAAGATCTTGCCTACTACGTCATTAGTAAAATTAACTCCATCAGGTCTGAGCTCTCCAAAGTCACTCCTCCCCCCTTCTCCAACCCCCCTGCTCTCAACCCTCTCCGCTATTCTCCCATTCTTCCCAACAGTATCTTTAGATGATATCTCCTCCCTCCTCTCAAGTGCTACTCCAGCCACCTGTGCTTCTGACCCCATTCCCTCTCATCTTATGAAATCTCTCGCCCCTTCCCTCCTTTCCTCCTTAACTTCCATCTTCACTCACTCTCCACTGGTTCCTTCCCCTCTGCCTTCAAACATGCCCACGTTTCCCACGTTTACTCTAGAAAACCTCTCTTGACCCCACCTCCCCTTCTAGTTATCATCCTATCCCCCTCCTACAATTCCTTTTCAAACTCCTAGAACGAGTCGTCTAAACTCGCTGCCTCAAATTCCTCAAGGCCAACTCTCTCCTCGACCCCCTCCAATCTGGCTTCCGTCCCCTACATTTCACAGAAACTGCCCTCTCAAAGATCACCAATGACTCCTTCTTGCCAAATCCAACGGCCTCTACTCTATCCTAATCCTCCTCGACCGCTCAGCTGCCTTCGACATTGTGGACCACCTCCTTCTCCTCAACACGCTATCCAACCTTGGCTTCACAGACTCTGTCCTCTTCTGGTTCTCCTCTTATCTCTCCGGAAGTTCATTCTCAGTCTCTTTTGCGGGATCCTCCTCCACCTCCCATCCCCTTACTCTAGGGGTTCCTCAAGGGTCACTTCTTGGTCCCCTTCTGTTCTCGATCTACACTCACTCCCTTGGTGAATTCATTCGTTCCCACGGCTTCAACTATCATCTCTACGCTGATGACACCCTTCACCTGCTCTCACTCCCTCCCTCCAGGCTCGCATCTCCTCCTGCCTTCAGGACATCTCCATCTGGATGTCTGTCCATCATCTAAACCTCAATATGTCCAAGACTGAACTCCTTATCTTCCCTCCCAAACCGTGCCCTCTCCCTGACTTTCCCATCACTGTTGACGGCACTACCATCTTTCCCGTCTCACAAGCCCCTAACCTTGGTGTCATCCTCGACTCTGCTCTCTCGTTCACCCCTCACATCCAATCCGTCACCAAAACCTGCTGGTCTCACCTCCGCAACATTGCCAAGAACCGCCATTTCCTCTCCATCCAAACTGCTACCCTGCTCGTTCAATCTCTCATCCTATCCCGTCTAGATTACTGCATCGGCCTCCTCCCCGATCTCCCATCCTCCTGTCTCTCCCCACTTCAATCCATATTTCACGCCGCTGCCCGGATCATCTTTGTCCAGAAACGCTCTGGGCATGTTACTCCCCTCCTCAAAAATCTCCAGTGGCTACCAATCAACCAACGCATCAGGCGAAAACTGCTCACTCTCGGCTTCAAGGCTTTCCATCACCTCGTCCCCTCCTCCCTCACCTCCCTTCTCTCCTTCTACAGCCCAGCCCGCACCCTCCATTCCTCTACCGCTAACCTCCTCACTGTCCCTCGTTCTCGCCTGTCTCGCCGTCGACCCGACCCCCGGCCCACGTCCTCCCCCTGGCCTGGAATGGCCTCCTTCCGCACATCCGCCAAGCTAGCTCTCTTCCTCCCTTCAAAGCCCTACTGAGAGCTCACCTCCTTCAGGAGGCCTTCCCAGACTGAGCCCCCTCCTTCCTCTCCCCCTCCTCGCCCTCCTCATCCCCCCCGCCTTACCTCCTTCCCTTCCCCACAGCACCTGTATATATGTATATGTGTTTGTACGTATTTATTACTCTTTATTTATTTTATTTGTACATATTTATTCTATTTATTTTATTTTGTAAATATGTTTTGTTTCGTTCTCTGTCTCCCCCTTCTAGACTGTGAACCCACTGCTGGGTAGGGACCGTCTCTTTCTGTTGCCAACTTGTACTTCCCAAGCACTTAGTTGCAGTGCTCTGCACACAGTAAGCGCTCAATAAATACGATTTAATGAATGAATGCGTGAATGACCCCCGGTCCACGTCCTCCCCCTGGCCTGCAATGCCCTCCCTCCACATATCTGCCACCCTAGCTCTCTTTCTACCTTCAAATCTCTACTGAGAGCTCACCTCCTCCAAGGGGACTTCCTAGACTGAGCCCCCTTTTTCCTCTCCTTTTCCCAATCCCCACCTCCCCCTTCCCCTACCCACAGCACCTGTATATATGTTCATACAGATTTATTACTCTATTTTACTTATACATATTTACTATTCTATTTATTAATGATGTGCATCTAGCTTCATTTGTACTTGTTCTGACGACTCGACACCTGTCCACATGTTTTGTTTTTTTGTCTGTCTACCCCTTCTAGACTGTGAGCCCTTTGTTAGGTAGGGACCGTCTCTATATGATGCTAACTTGTACTTCACAAGCACTCAGTGAAGTGCTTTGCACACAGTAAGCGCTCAATAAATACGATTGAATGAATGAATGAATGGTAGTGAGGGATGGAGGAGAGGGAGGAACGGGGCCTGAGGAGTGATTTAAATGTCATAAACAGTTGACGGGGAAGATGGGCATGTGTGTCAATAAGGGAAGAAAAATGGTTTTGCCTGCCAGAGGAGAAGACAGAGTTAAGGCAGGAAAGGATAAGCTTTAAGTGAACAAGGTTGACAGTGTTTAGGCTTTCTCCAGAAGGGTTCAGCAGCTCGAGCATAAGAGCGAAGGAGGCGGACAGTGGCAGTGATCCTGGGCTCTGTGTTAGTGGTGCGAGAGCGATGAAGGGAAAGGGGTGTGAGAGAGTTAAATTGAGTAGAGAGGGTGGAGTTGAGAGCAGTAATCTGGTCATCAAGAGTGAGTAGAGTGAGTAGAGAGGATAGGGAGGCAAGGTAGGGTGTGATGCGCTGAGAGAGATGGACGGGATCGAGAAACTGGAGGTCTCTATCGGGGAGTAATATACATTTACAGGGGGAGGAGTGTGAGAGACAGTGCATTTGAGAAGGTTATGGTCAGAGAGAAGGATTTCAGAGTTGGTGTGAGTGGAGATAGTGCAGTGGTAAGAAATGATGAGATAGAAGGTTTGACCAAGTTGGTGAGTGGGCGAGGTGGGGTGGAGCAGAAGTTTGGCGAAGTCATAGAGTGATAGAAGGTGAGCAGCAAAGGAGTCACCGGGTACATCCATGTAGATATTGAGGTCTGCGAGGATCAGAGTGGGCATGGAATAGAGAGAAGGAAGGTGATAAAGTGGTCAAAATGCTTAAAGAAGTTGGAGGTGGGACCAGGGGGGCGGTAGGTGACGGCTGCAAGAGTCTAAACGGGATGGTAGAGACGAATAATATGGGCTTCAAAGGAGGGGGAGGTGGATGAGGGATAGTGCGAAAGCGGCATTCGGGTGCGAGAACGAAGCCGACACCTCCTCCTTTCCCGTTGAGTCTGGGGGAGTGGGAGAAGAAGATCCCTACGCTGGAGTGAGCAGGAGGAGAGACCATGTCATCAGGGGTAGGCCAGGTCTCAGTGAGGGCGAGGAGGAGGAAAGAGCGGGAAAGGAACAGGTCACAGATGAAAGGGACCTAACCTACAATGGAGTGGGTGATTCCATAGGCCACACTTGGCAGCAGCTGCGGAAGGAGGGGAGAGAGGGGGAATGATGCGGAGGGCGGGGAGGGTTTGGATGGGAATGAGTTGGCAAGGGCCTAGGCGGGACGAGGGGGATGAGGGTTGGCGATGACACAGGAAAACTGGGATGGGATGGGGGTGGGGAGGAGGTGAGGGAAATGTTTGGATGGGAGTGTTTTGGCGGGGACCTGCGCAAGGGGAGGGGGATGAGGATTGGCTCTGGTACAGTGGGATTCTAGAGAGGGGGCGGGAAGGAGGGGTGGGGCCGGATCAAAGGGAGGGAAACAGCTGGGTGGGAGAGGGGAAGGGGAACGTGAGGACTGGGAAGGGCAGATGGGAACAGTGGAATTGATAGGTCATGAAGAGGTCAGGGAGGTGAATTACAACACTAAGAGCAGTTAACAATTAACGTATAATAGCAACAATAAAATAAGCGGGTGATGCCCAGAGTAGAAGGTTGAATTAGTTCCGTGGGTCAATCAAATAAAAAAGGCTAATGGCAAGGAGAGTCCAGGTAGAATACAGGTAGTTGCTAAAAGTAACTCAGTGAGAACAAGGCCATTGTTATTCGGGTAGCGGGGTGGGGGGAATAAGTCACATCCGGTGCTAACACAGGGAAAGAGGGAGTGGAGGCTCTCCAAAGAAGGTTGCTTTTGAGGGGGGAGGGGGGAGAGAAGCAGGGTGTACACAATGTCCCATGGCCCTGGTTGGCTACCAGGATGGTCACTTCGAGGGGTGAGTCTAGTGATCATGGGAGTGGTTCAGTCCAGGGGCGTGGGATGGTCCGCAGAAAGATCAACTCTCGAGGGTCATCTAGGAGATACATGAGCTTCTGACCGGTCGCGGGGCCTGCGGCAGGGTTGGGGGCTGGCCTCGGCGTCCTCGGGTGGGGATGCAGATGTCCGGGAGGGGGATGATTATGAGCCCGGAGGCAGGTCATTGGAGTCCGATAGCAGGCTTCTTAGGAAGGGAGATCTCGGGCCCTCGTGGCAGAGGCCGGAGTGGAAAAATCCTACAAGGAACAGGGAAGTACTGCCACTTGTCTGGTGTGTGACACTGGGTACGTCGCTTCACTTGTTTGTGCCTCAGTTAACTCATCTGTTAAATGGGGATTAAGACTGTGAGCCCCTTGTGGGACAGAGACTATGTCCACACCGATTTGCTTGCTTCCCCCCACTGCTTAGTACAGTGCCCGGCACATAGAACGCCCTTAACAAATACCATAAAAAATCCTGAGAGTAAGAGCTTGGTGATAGACTCAATTTTGCCCTTATCCTTTTTTTTTTTGCTGGAATATGTTTTGGCTAGGAAGCCATCTGAGAATTTGCAAACTTCCATTCTACATTTCTAGACTGCTTGGACGCAGTGTGCTGTGTTGCAGGAAGAAATGGCCTGTGTACACGTGCGTAGTGTCTGACAAAGTGAATTGTACAACACCAACTTTCCTTAAGCACACAGTCTTGTGATTACACAATCCCTGCGTTCTAGATTTTTTTAAACCCAAATCAATCAGTGGAACATATTGAACACTTACTGCAAGGAGAACACTGGACAGAATCTCTGCCGATGTTTTAGAATAACGTAGAGATCATCAACGTGGAAGGTTTTCCGTTTTGTCCTGAAATAAAACCGGAGGCAGGACGAGTTGACCAAGTGAGGTTCTCCTTCTAGATTGCAAGTTGTTGTGGGAAGGGAATGTGTCTACCAACTCTGTTGAAGTGGATTCTCCCAAGTGCTTAGTACAGTGGTCTGCATACAGTAAGCGTTCAATAAATACTATTGATTGATTAATGGATTGATTGAGGTTCATCTCAGGAGAAGGGCATTATCTTGCCTTGTGAGTTTCTCACAGAATGTTTTTAATCCTTGTCTGAAATCAGGTCCTATCATGATGCCCAAGGACATCTTGCAGGACATGCCCAACGTCTACACGGTGAAAGAATTCCTCCTGCTGGTATTCTTGGAGATCCGGGAGCCACAGCTGGTCCATGCCGCGCTGTTTCTCCTGCTCTACCTGGCGGCCCTGACGGGCAATCTCCTCATGGTCACTGTCACTGCGCTCGACCGGCACCTCCATACTCCCAAGTATTTCTTCCTCAGTAACCTGTCCGTCCTCGACCTCTGCTACATCTCCGTCACCGTCCCCCAATCCATCCACAACTCCCTGACCAACCGGAGATCCATCTCCTTACTAGGCTGTGTCACACAGGTTTTCTTGGTGGTTTTCTTTGCAGCTACAGAATATGTTCTCCTCACGGTAATGTCCTATTGCCGCTATGCCACCATGTGCCTCCCACTGTGTTACGAGACCTTCATGAACAGAGTGCCTGTGGGAAGATGGCGGCCACCTCGTGGCTCAGTGGGGCCTGTTAGGAGTCTTGTTTTCAGCTTCGACCTTCTCCCCGTTCTTCCGCGGATCTAATGTCGTACAGCAGTTTTTCTGTGACGTCCCCTCCCTGATGAAGATCACCTGCTCCGAGAACCACGTCGCCATCGACGTAAGTGTCACTGCTGAGGCAACGTTAGGCTTCGTCTGCTTCATTCTCATCATCTTCTCGTACGTGCATATCTTCCGGGCCGTGCTGAAGTTGCCGGCTGCCAAGGGCCAGGCTAAAGCCCTCTCCATCTGCCTGCCTCACCTCATTGTCGTCACTCTCTTTGTCATGACTTGTTTCTTTGCTTACCTGAAGCTACCCTCAGATTCGCCCCAAGTACTGGACATGCTGGTGTGCGTGTTCTACACGGTAGTGTTCCACTCCCTTAAACCACTCATCAACAGCCTGAGGAACAGGGGCATGAAGGCTATTATGGTCAGGATCCTAAAGGGGTCACTCACCCAGCCTCTGCCCTGGGACAAAATGTCTCCTTTCTCGTGCAAATAATCTCACACCACCACTTGACGACGTAATTGCCCTTGGACCTAGACATAGATTTATCTGTCCTACTGAGTTCACAGAAAACGCTGGATGTTGATGAATTGTCAAAGTCTCGACGGGAGGCGGCTAAGATTGAAGTATGACTGACAATCTAGTTTTCGGGAGGTATCATAGCCTAAAGGAAGGAGGGTCCCTGTAGACTGTAATCTCACTGCGGGCAGGGAATGCGTTTAGCAACTCAGTTGAACTGAACTCGCCTAAGTGCTTAGAACAGTAAATCTTGTTTTGGGGTGTTTCTAATCCCTGCTCTACCACTTGTCT
Source organism: Tachyglossus aculeatus (assembly GCF_015852505.1). Taxonomy (NCBI): domain Eukaryota; kingdom Metazoa; phylum Chordata; class Mammalia; order Monotremata; family Tachyglossidae; genus Tachyglossus; species Tachyglossus aculeatus. Next base: position 315,057 of record NW_024044851.1, on the reverse strand, counting down.
TCTGTGTGAATTTGGGCGATCCACTTAACTTCTCCATGCCTCAGTTACCTCATCCGTAAAATAGGGATTAAGACTGTGAACCCCACTTGGTACAACTCAATTACCTTGTATCTGTTCCAGTGCTCAGAACAGTGCTTGGCACATAGCAAGTGCTTAACAAAGACCATAATTTTTTTCTTAATTTTATCATGGAATGGGAATCGCTCTCTCATGTAAGCTGTTTGGGAACAGGGAACGTGTCTAACAACTCTGTTACATTGAACTTTTCCAAGTGCTTAGTACAGTGCTACGCCCAGAGTAAGTGCTCAATAAATATGATTGATTGATTGAGACTTGGGTTCTGATGCCTGCTGTGCTACTAGCTTGCTTTATAACCTAGGGGCAGTGACTTAACATCCCTAGGATCTCTCTTCCTCTTACAGTCTGAGCCCCTGTGGGACAGGAATTGTGTCTGAACTGACTCTTTTGTTTCTATTCCAGCAAGTGGAATAATTTAGGCACACAACCTCTTAATAAATACAATAATGGTATTATTATTAGCAATGACTATGGAAAGATAATGTTATGATCTTTAGCATGACTCTGGGGGTGGGAAAGAAAGTTGGAAATTGGGAGGTGGTATGGGAGAAGGGAGGAAAGAATGACTGCATTCCATCTATCTTGTCAAATCCATCCTCTATCATCAATCTATCTTTCCTTTCTTCCATCCATCCATTCTTCCAACCATTCATCTATCCATCTATCCATCCAGAGCATGGGCCTGGGAGTCAGAGGTCGGGATTCTAATCCCGGTACCATGTGACCTTGGTCAAGTCAGTTAATTTTTCTGTGCCTCAGTTACCTCATCTGTAAAATGGGGATTGAGGCTGAGCCCCTTGTGGGACAGGGAATGTGTCCACCCTGATTACCTTGTATCTACTCCAGCACTTGGAGCATAGTAAGCGTTTAACAGTGCTTGGCACATAGTAAGTGCTTAACAAAGACCATAAGTATTGCTATTATTATTAGCAATGGTACTTATTGACCACATCCTGGGTGCAAAGCACAGTAGTAAGCTCTCAGAAGAGTTGAAAAGAGACATAAATTCATTGTTCCTGCTTTCCACGAGATTATGATCTAATGGGGAAGATAGACACAGAATAAATTACATGGAGTAGGAAGGAGAGAAGGGAAAGATGAGAAAGTGGACGAATGCTTGATTCAAGAATACAGTTTATATAGTCAATATGAACAGAGCCTCAACAGATTTGCAAATAGAACAAGTCAGAAGAAGCAGCTTGGGCCTGGGATTCAAATGGACATGGGTTCTGATCTCGGGTCCACCTCATGTCTGCTGTGTGACCTTGGGCAGGGTCGCTTAACATCTCCGTTCCTCAATTCCCTCATCTGTATAATAGGGATTGAGATGTCAGCCTCATGGGGGATATGGACGCTGTCCTATATGATTAGTTTGTATCTGCTCCAGCACTTAGTATAGTGCCTGATATATAGTAAGCGCATTAAAAAGACCATAAGAAAAAGTTAAAGTAGGCTGATTGACAGATTGAGTGTCTCAGGTTGTGAATTATACAAAGGTGAAAACATTCACAGTGTCTAAAGTCTGTCGGTGAAAACAGGAACCGTTGGGAAGCTGGGATGCAGATGCCGTTGTTTCCACGGGAACCCTCAGGGCCAGCAATATCGCTGATGCTGCAGGGATGAGGCCGTTGTCTCCTAGAAGCCTCAGGAACCACGTGAGCAGAGAGTGCGTGACTTATCCAGGCCATGAGGTCTCTTGGCAGGGTCCCAAGCCATCCTCCAGGGATCCCCCTCAGAGCAGCTTCTGCTATATCTACAGGGACGGGGTCCAGTCTGGAGAGCTTCTCAGGGGCTGACGGAGAGTGGAGAGGGACTGAGGGCCCCTCTATGTTCCCTCCTTGTTGATTGAACCCACGAGTCTGAGGGGAAAAAGGGGACCAGCTCAGCCCTGCAGAGGTCAGCGACCCCCAGCTCCACACTACCCCGGTGAGAGTTACCGGGGATGAGTGATATGGAGGGGCGGGGGGGACGAGGATGAGGATGGAAGAGATGGAGCCATTCTGAGGCCTACGCTGGGGTTCGGGTCAGGGCCGCGGCCCCCAGCGAGGCAGGGGTGCTAGCAGGAGGGGAGGTGTTTTCCCCCAACCATCACACACATCTCCTCCTTCATCCTCAAACCTCGTTACCCTGCCAACTACCCTCCGGGATACGGGCCTCTGGCTCAGCGTCAGCACTGTGGCCAGCCACTTTGGCCTTCAGTGGGTCCCAGAATACCTTGCAGAGGGTAAATGATAGGCAGGGCTGAATGAGTAGGACCAGCTTTGGACAGTCACTAACACTATCAGCAATTCCTCCCTGTAAGAGTTCTTCCCAAATGTTGGGAGGAGAGAAATAGTAGGAAAGGTTGTAATCCCTGTCCTCATGGGCTGTCCAGCCTACTGGTCTAGGATGACACAGTCTAATTTACTTTCAATATATTAATCTTGAATCATTTTGATTGAGCGCTTACTGTGTGCACTAAGCACTGGGAGAGTAATAATAATAATAGTAGTATTTGTTAAGCTCTTACTATGTCCCAAGTACTGAAATACGCGCTGGTGTAGAACCAGGTTAAGGAGATTGGAATCAGTCCTTGTTCCACATGGAGCTCTCAATCTTAACACCCATATTACAGATGAGGTAACTGAGGCTCAGAGAAGTTAAATGACTTGCCATGGTCACACAGCAGACACGAGGCGCAGCCGGAATTAGAACCCAGGTGCTTCTGACTCATTCATTCATTCATTCATTCATTCATTCAATCGTATTTATTGAGCATTTACTGTGTGCTCTGTACTAAGAGTTTGCAAAGTACAATTCGGCAACAGATAGGGGCAATCCCTATCCAACAACGGGCTCACAGTTTAGAAGGGAGAGGCAGACAACAAAACAAAACAAATCGGCAGGCGTCAATACCATCAAAATACATAAATAGAATTATAGATCTATACACATCATTAATAAAATATAGTAATAAATGTGTACAAATATACACAACTGTTGCGGGAGTGGAGGTGGGGAGAGAAGAGGGAGGGAGTAGGGACGATGGGGAGGGGAGGAGGACCAGAGCAAAAAGGGGGCTCAGTCTCGGAGGGCATCCTGGAGGAGGTAAGCTATCACTAGGGCTTTGAAGAAGCGAAGAGAGCTAGTTTGGCGGATGTGAGGAGGGAGGGCATTCCAGGCCAGATGAAGGACGTTGTCCAGTGGTCGACGGCAGGACAGGTGAGAGCGAGGCCCAGTTCGGAGGTTGGCGATAGAGGAGCGGAGTGTGCGGGCTGGGCTGTAGAAGGAGAGAAGCGAGGTGAGGTAGGAGGGGGAAAGCTGATTGAGAGCATTGAAGACAATAGTGAGGAGTTTTTGCTTCATGTGAAGGTTGATAGGCAACCACTGGAGATTTTGATGAGGGGAGTGACTTGTCCAGAGTGTTACTGTAGAAAGATAATCCGGGCAGCAGCGTGAAGTAGAGACTGAAGCGGGGAGAGGCAGGGGAATGGGAAATCAGAAAGGAAGCTGATGCAGTTATCCAGTCGGGATAGGATGAGAAATTCTACCAACAAGGTAGCGGTTTGGATGGAGAGGAAAGGGCGAATCTTGGCGATGTTGTGAAGGTAACACGGAAGTTTTGTTGACGGATTGGGTATGTAGGGTGAATGGGAGAGCAGGGTCAAAGATGACACCAAGGATGTGGGCTTGTGAGATGGGAAGGGTGGTAGTGCTGTCCATAGTGATGGGAAAGTCAGGGAAAGGACAGGGTTTGGGAGGGAAGATAAGGAGCTCAGTCTTGGACATGTTGAGTCCTAGGTGGCGGGCGGACAGCCAGATGCAGATGACCTGAAGGCAGGAGGAGATACGAGCCTGGAAGGAGGGAGAGAGAACAAGGGAGGGGAGATGTAGATTTGGGTGCATCTGCCTAGAGATGATAGTTGAAGCAGTAGGAGCGAATGAGTTCACCAAGGGAGTGAGTGTAGATAGAGAACAGAAGGGGATCAAGAACTGACCCTTGAGGAATCCCTACAGTTAGGGGATGGGAGCGGGAGGATCCCGCGAAGGAGACCGAGAATGAACGGCCAGTGAGATAAGAAGAGAACCAGGAGAGGACGGGGTCCGTGAAGCCAAGGTTGGATAATGTGTTGAGCAGAAGGGGAAGTGTCAAAGGAAGCTGAGAGGTCGAGGAGGATTGGGATAGAGTAGAGGTCATTGGATTTGTCAAGAAGGAGGTCATTATTGACCTTTGAGAGGGAGGTTTCGGTGGAATGGAGGGGACAGATTCGAGACTGAAGGGGATCCAAGAGAGAGTTGGAGTTGACTAATTCGAGGCATCGAGTGTGGACGACTCGCTCTAGGAGTCTGGAAAGGAAGGGTAGGAGGGAGAAAGAGTGATAACCTAAAGGGGTAGTGGAGTCAAGAGAGGGTCATTTTAGGACGAGGAAGACGTGGGCATGTTTGAAGGCAGAGGGGAAGTGCTTTATCCACTTTCAAAAGACACACTGTGACACATTCACAGCAGACACATTCCCTGCCCGCCACTTCTAGAAGGAAAAATGATTGGGAAGATGAATATGCAATTATTGCGTGGCATTTCACAGATGAGGAAATAGAAGCCCAGAGACGTGAAGCGACATGCCCAAGATCCTAAAGCAGCAAAGGGACAGAGACAGGATTAGAACCCAAGTCTTCTGACTTCCACTAAGCTATGCCTGGGAGAATACAACTGAACAGAGCTGGTAGATGTGTTTGCTGCCCACAAGGAGCTCACAGTCAAGATGAGAACTTCTGGGTCCATGGTTTTTTCATGAAATGAGGATGGACATGAATTTATTCGCGTTTGAGTTAGGTGAAGTGGTTTTAGAGGGCTGGAAAATGAATCAAGAAACGTGGTTGAAGAAGTGAAGATTTTAGCAGTGCTCAGAATTCGGAAGGAACTGTGCTCTCTGTGATTTTGAGTGCCCAAGAGAGGGAGCTGCAGGCTAGGATGGAAATGGGAGAGTCGATCTTGAGTAACAACTAGAAAGTTGCTTTGACAGCTAAGACGAGTTGAACAATGGAAAGAGAGTGAAGTGCAGTCATTTGGCGAGAGCCTACAAGCCGATTGTGAGTTTTTGTTGCTTGCGAAGACACGACTTGTCATGAAAGGAGGTTTAGGAGAGGAGATATGTAGGCTGAGAGATGCTTTAGGAAAGGACTAGATGAATGATGAGGTAAGCTTGTGTTTGTGTGTGTACAAGTGTGAATGCAGATATGTGAGCAAATGGAATCAGTTTGGTGTATATGTGGGTTTCATTTCTCTTGTTTGTTTTATGGTAACGTTAAGTACTTATTATATGCCAGGTAGTGTACAAAGCAATAGGGTTGTTACAAGCTAATCAGGTTGGACATAGTCCATGCCCTATAAGATCCTCGCAGTTGTAATCCCCTATTTACAGATGAGGTAGCTGAGGAACGGAGAAGGTATGTGACTGGCCTCAGGTCACACAGCAGACAAGAATTGGAGACAGGATTAAAATCCAGGTCCTTCTGTCTACCAGGCCCATTTTCCCTCCACTAAGTGGATGAATGTATGTGTAAAAGCACTTTTTATTTGACCCTAAAACCACCGAAAAAATTTCACAAAAGTCGAGTCCATATCTTTATACTCTGTGACCTCTGATATCTGCTATTAATTTTAGTTTGTTTCCTCAACCAAAAATAATTTTCTTAGTATTTATTAATTGCTTACTATGTGCCAAGCAAAGTAATAAGCGGTAGGGGAGATTCAGGACAATCTGGTAGAACCCAGTCCGTATCCCACACGGGATTCACAGACTAAGTAGGAGGGAAAACAGGTATTGAATCCTTATTTTACTATTGAGAAAACTGAGACATAGAGACATTGTCACTTTTCCATGGCTACGCAGCAAGCAAGTAGTAGATTTGGGATTAGAACCCAGTTCTTCTGACTCCCAGGACTGTGTTATTCCCAATAGCACCCTGCTTCTACGCAGTTCTAAGGTTGGTGCTTCCTATAGAATGAAAGCTCCTTGAGGGCAGTGATCATATTTACTAATACCGTGTCCTCTGTTGTTACTCAATAAATAGAATTAATTGACTTAGTCCTATTAGTTCACCTAAAACGTCTTCCCTCCATCTTCCTGTGCAGGGAGTCGACAACTCCTTCCTTAGCTATGGAGCGCACGTTAGTCTGGTCGTTTTCTTTGGAGGTGCAGAATATTTTGTCCTCACGGTGATGTCCCTTGACCACTATGCCGCCATCTGCCGCCTCCTGCGCTATGACATCATCATGAACAAAACAGTCTGTGGAAAGATGGCAGCCGCCTTCTGGCTCAGCAGGGTGCTATTTGGGGTCTTGTATTCAGCTTTGACTTTCTCCCTGAGCTTCTGCGGGTCCAACATTGTCCAGCGGTTCTCCTGTGACGTCCCCTCCCTGCTGAAGATCTCCTGCTCTGGGAACCACGTCACCATCTATGTGACCGTCACCAGTGGGGTAGCTGCTTCGTCTCCATTGTCGGCTCCTACGTACGCATCTTCCGGGTCGTGCTGAGGATGCCGGCCGCCGAGGGCCGGGCCAAAGCCTTCATCATATGCTTGCTTCACCTCGCTGCCGTCACTTTCTTCCTCTCTACGGCCTTCATCTCCTACCTCAAGCTAGTGTCTGACTCCACCTCAGTCCTGGAGCTCTAGTACCCGTGCTCTACGACGTGGTGCTCCCCTCCCTGAACCCCCTCATCTACAGCCTGAAGAACCGGGACATGAAGACTTCTATGGGGAGAATCTTAAAGGGGAAATCCCTACTCTATGGGACAAAATGTCTGCTTCCTTTCACCGATTATCCCATCCCTCATCAGCTAGCCTACAAATCCAAAGAGAGTGTACAACGACTGAGGATTTGTCAGGGTCTGGAAGAGAGGCTGATAAGACGTGTTTGACAATTCATGGTTTGGGGGTCATCAAGACCTAATGGAATGAGCATGTGCCTGGGAGTTGTTAAGACTTGAAATGTTTGCCCAGTTCTGCCACTGGCCTGCTGGGCGACCTGGGTCCTGCACCTTCACCTCTCTGGGCCTCTCTGTTAATCATGATTCAATATGTGCCCTCTCTTTCTCTTACCCTCTGAGCCCCTGTGGACGTGGAAATATGTCTGTTCTGATTGTTCTGTTTCTACTCCAGCATTTGGCAGTCATTGTCAAGTAAATTGTTAATAAACTCAATAATTATAATGTTGATACAACTAATAATGATACAAACAAGTGTTATATGAATTTTAAGATCACTCTTGGTGGTTATGAAAATCTAAAAATAGCTCAGTGACAAGGGGGAAAGGAAGCAACCATGGAAATTCTCCTGTCCACTTTCGACTGGTCATATCCTTGCCTCCCAACCATCCATCCATCTATCCATCCATCCATCCATCCATAGTATTTATTGACCACATCCTCGGTACAAAGCACTGTAGTCAGCTCTCAGGAGAGGTAAAAGGAGAGCACGGAAGGACCTGGGTTACCTTACCTGTAAAGTGGGGATTAAGACTGAGTTCCCTGTGGGGCAGGACCTTGTTTGACCCAATTTGCTTGTATCCACTCCAGCGCTTAGTACAGTGCCTGGAATAGTGTAAACTCTTATTAAATTCCACAATCATTATTATTGATATTATTATCATTATTATTAAAGATGGTGAGGTTATTTTTTTACACAGTACCAGCCCACGACAATTAAACATGCTAGCACAGGGAAGCACAGGGAAGCAGCATTGCCCAGTCGATAGAACATGGACATGGGAGTCAGAAGACATGGGTTTTAATTTCGCCTCCATCACATGTTTGCCAGGTGACCTTGGGCAAGTCATTTCACTTCGTGCCTCAACTGCATCATCTGTAAAGTGGGGATTAAGACTGGAAGTCCTATGCGGGACAAGGACTGTGTCCAACCTGACTAGCTTGTATGTACTTCAGTGCTTAGAATGGTCCCTGGAAAATAGTAAGCACGTACCACGTAGCATTATGAATTAAATAATCAGGGAAGGTCCCAGGAATTAAAAGAGTTTCAGGAAGGAGTTCTGAAGTTGGGATGCCCTCTGGCCTGGTGGAGATGAAGGGAAAGGGAATTCCAAGCGGGGGAAAGGTGGTGAGGTAGGGGTCTGAGTGGGTGCAGTTGGGAACGAGGCACAATGAGATGGTGAGTTTGGGAGGAATGGAGAATGCAGATAGGAATTCAGTAGGGGAAAATAATGCATATCAATTGATCGATCATATCTATTGAGCGATTACTATGTGCAGTTCTTGGTACTAAGCGCTTGAGAGAGTACCATATAGCAACATTGCAGGGTTGGTAGCCACATTTCCTGCCCATGATGAGTTTACAGTCTAGAGGGGAATGTCTAAATTGGATTGCAGCAGATTTCAGATGGTCCCACGCCCTGGCATGAGATGAAGCTCCAAACCTAAGAGCTTAACCAGAACGCTATTATTAATCAGAGAAAAGGAATGATGATTTGTCTATTGATGGTGTCCTAGGAAGGAGTCCCAAAGTGGGAACTACATGGGAATGAACGTTTAATTAGTTTGTGTCGGCCGGGACCACAGGGAGCTCACGATACCAGCCTTCCGAGATTCCTGGACGGTCAACTGTGTCAGCGGAGCCCCGGACCCTTTCTCCCATGGGGAATCCCCCAGGAAATAACACGGCCGTCGTCTGAGGGGACGGCACAGCCAACCGGAAACACGAGAGAGGAAGGGAGGAACCTGACAGCTCTCCCCCCTCGCCCAGAACTTCCTGTTACTGCCACCCGCGACCAGGACCAACTAGATGGAGTGAGCCTCTCTCAACAGAGGTCGATGCTTTCCAGCCTACGACAGGACTGGTGACTCCGGAGAGGAGCAGGGGAAAGGTGAGGGAAATTTCAATAGGGAACTGGGATGACCAGGGTAAGAGACACAATTTCTCTAAATTTAAAGCAGTGTCACTTAGTGGAAAGAGCATGGGCCCGGGAGTCAAGAGGACCCGGTTTCTAATCCCAGTTCTGCCACTTATCTAGTGTGTGACATTGGGCAAGTCACATCACTTCTTTGTGCATCAGTTACCTCATCCGTAAAATGGGGATTAAGACTGTGTACCCCGTGTGGGACAGGAACTGTGTGCAACCCGATTTGCTTGTATCCCTTGCAGTGGTTAGTACAGTGCCCGGCACATAGTAAGCGCTTAACGAATGCCATTAAAAATGCTGAGTGTAAGGGCTTGATGATACACTTAATTTTGCCGTAATCCTTGTTTTTGCTGCAACGTGTCTTGGCAAGGAAGCTGTCTGAAAATTTGCAAACTTCCATTCTACACTTCGAGCCTGTTTGGACGCAGTGTGCTGTGTTGCAGGAAGAAATGGCGTGTGTGCATATGTGTAGTGTCTGACATAGTGAATTGTACAGAACCAACCTTCCTAAACGCATAGTTTTTTGATTACACAACCATTGCATTCCAAATTTTTATAAGACCAAATCAATCAGTAGAACCTATTGAGCTCTTACTGTGTGCAGAACACTGGACAGAATCTCTGCTGTTGTTTCATAAAGACATAGAGATCATGAACGTGGAAACATTTCCGTTTTGTCCTGAATTAAGACAAGGGGTAGGACGAGATGACCAGGTGAGGTTCCACTTCCGGACTGCAAGTTGGCTGTGGGCAGGGAACGTGTCTACAAACTCTGTTGTTGTGGACTTTTCCAAGTGCTTAGTACAGTCCTATGCACAAAGTAAGTGCTCAATAAATACTATTAATTGATTAATGGATTGATAGATGTTCATCCCCGGACAAGGGTATTATCTTGTCATGTGTGTTTCTCGCTGAATGTTTTTAATCCCTGTCTGAAATAAGGTCCTATCATGATGCTCAAGGACATCTTGCAGGACATGCCCAACTTCTCCATAGTGAGGGAATCCCTAATGCTGGGATTCTCGGAGATCCGGGAGTCACAGCTGGTCCACCTCGCGCTGTTTCTCCTGCTCTACCTGGCGGTCCTGACAGGCAATTTCCTCATGGTCACCGTCACCGTGCTAAACCGGCGCCTCCATATCCCAATGTATTTCTTCCTTAGGAATCTGTCTGTCTTCAACCTCTGCTACATCTCCGTCACCGTCCCCCAATCCATTCACAACTCCCTGACCGACCTTAGAACCATCTTCTTCCTGGGCTGTGTCACACAAGTTTTCTTGGTGGTTTTCTTTGCAGCTCCAGAGTATGTTGTCCTCACGGTGATGTCCTATGACCGCTACGCTGCCATCTGACTCCCCCTGCGCTACGAGGTCGGCATGAACAGAGTGTCTGTGGGAATATGGCGGCCCGTTCGTGGCTCAGTGTGGGTCTGTTAGGAGTCTTGTTTTCAGCTTCGACCTTATCCCTGTCCTTCTGCGGGTCCAAGGTCTTCCAGCACTTTTCCTGTGACGTTCCCTCCCTGCTGAAGATTACGTCGCCATTGACGCGAGCATCACCGCCGGGTTGGCGTTAGGCGTCGTCTGCTTCATTCTCAACATCATCTCGTACCTGCACATCTTCCGGGCCGTGCTAGGGATGCCAGCCGCCGAGGGCCAGGCCAAAGCCTTCTCCACCTGCCTGCCTCACCTCGGCGTCATCCCTCTCTTTTTTATGACTTGTTTCTGTGCTTACTTGAAGCCACTCACAGATTCCTCCTCGGTACTGGACCTGCTGGTGTCCGTGCTCTACACAGTGGTGCCCCCAGCCCTGAACCCTCTCATTTATAGCCTAAGGAACCGGGACGTGAAGGCCACCCGCGGTGGGGGGCTAGGCAGGGAATGGCCTCATTCATTCATTCATTCATTCAATCGTATTTATTGAGCCCTTACTGTGTGCAGAGCACTGTACTAAGAGCTTGGGAAGTACAAGTTGGCAACATACAGAGACGATCGCTACCCAACAGCGGGCTCACAATCTAGAATAAGTAGGAAACCAGAGAGGTGAGGTAGGAGGGGGCGAGGTGATTGAACGCTTAAAAGCCGGCGGTAAGGAGCTTTTGCTTGGTGTGGAGGTGGATGGGCAACCCCTGGAGGTTCTTGAGGAGTGGGGAAATGTAGACTGAACGGATCTGTAGAAAAATGGTCCGGGTAGCAGTGTGAAGTATGGATCTACCCCAGTGCTTAGTACAGTGCCTGATACATAATAAGCACTTGTATTGCACTTTCCAAGCGCTGGTCCGGGCAGCAGAGTGAAGTATGGATTGCTTGGATCCACCCCAGGGCTTAGTACAGTGCCTGGCACATAGTGACGTATGGATTGCTTGGATCCCCCCCCCAGCGCTTAGTACAGTGCCTGGAACATAGTAAGCGCTTAATAAATGCCATCATTATTAATACTAGTAGGAGTACTGTGCTCTGCACCCAGTAAGCGCTTATTAAATACGACTGAATGAGTCAACTATTGGAGTGGGGAGACAGAAGCCAGGGAGGTCAGCAAGGAGGGTGACGCCGTCATCGGGGTGGGATAGGATGAATGCTTGGGTTATCCACTTATCCGCTCTCTCCTCCCACTACCTCCAGCTCTCACTCTTGTTCTCCAAGCCAATCTACCCACTGAGCCTCGTTCTCTCCTCTCCTGCTGCCAACCTCTCTCTCACGCCCATCCCCCCGCCTGAAACTCCGGAACAATTCTTTTCCTGCTGAAGTTAACATGGCCACAGTGAATGACCCCAGCATCTTTCAGAGACCAGTTCTTTGCGTCTAAGTGGGTGTTTCACACCCTAGGGGAAGGGAAAACCAATTTTAAAACTTATTTAGAACAAGATCATCATTTCCACAGAAGGACTTGACGAGACTGGATTCGTCTTCTGCTTCCTGAGCTGAAGGCCACCCGTCGAAGGAGGGCACGAGTTGTAATGGAAGGTGACACTCAAAGTCATACCTTGGTCAGTCGGAATTGATTTTCCCTGGGAAATAACGTTATCGATTGGGATTACCTCCTGAACTGACTCATCCCCTTGCTGTGGAGCCCGACCTGAAACTTCTAAACTTTACACGGCCCAATTACTAAGTTGCAGAATGCACCTTCCTCCTATTTTTGCATTTCTTTGGAATGTTTCATGTCTATATGTGTGTGTGTGTGTCTCTGTGCGTGTGCCTGTATGCTTGTGCATAGTATGGCTTAAAAAAAGTAATTTTTCTCAGAGAAATGGAATAATTTTTGTTTTGTTTTTGTTTTTGCTTTTCTTATTGACGCTCAGAGTGATAAATCAATTAGTCAATCAATACTTTTTTGTGTTTGTTTTTTTTCTAACTGGCATTTGTAAAGCACTTACTAAGTGACAGGCACTGCACTAAGCACTTGGGTAGATACAAGTTAATCAGGTTGGACAACAGTACCCGTCCCCCCTGGGGTTCATGGTCTTAGTTCCCATTTTACAAGTGAGGTAACTGGGACCCAGAGAAGCGAGGTAACCTGTCCCAGATTACACAGCAGGCAAGTGGTAGAACTGGGATTTCAATCCATGACCTTCTAACTTCCAGGCCTGTGCTCTATCCAACAAGTCATTCAGGCACCACAACCTCTGAAGCAGAGTTCCACCAGCATCTTTAATTGTTTAGGGCTAACTTTCCAACCTCAAGAAAAGATCAGCGAAGCAGCGTGGCCTAGTGGAAAGAGGACTAGCCCAGAAGTCAGAGGACCTGGATTCTAATCCTAGCTCTTTCAATTCCCTGCTGTGTGACTTCGGGTAAGTCACTTCATTTCTCCATTCCTAAGTTTCCTCATCTGTAAAATGGAGATTCAATACCTGTCTCCCAGCACCCCTCCCCACTTAGGCTGTGACCCCCTTGTGGAACCTGATTGTTTTGTACTTACCCCTGTGCTAAGAACACCGCTTGGCACATAGTAAGTTCTTAACGAATTCCATGAACAATGAAGTTCAAGAAGGTAGAATGTCTCCTAGCATCAATGTTATACTCACCTGAACACTACTATGTGGGGTGGTGTACAGAGTTCCGCACACAAAAAACATTCAATAAATGCTATCGATTCATTGATTGAGTGATTGATGAAAGGAGAATGAGCAACAGCAGATTACCCAAACAGCTACTGAATGGAAAGCAGAAACTGAAAACAAGGAGGCAGACAGCAGAACAACATCTGAGACAATATTTCATCCTGTAGATCAGTTTCAAGAATCAAGAACCACGTGACCAGAGGTTTCTCATGTCGTCTGGACCCCAAGGCCCCTTGATAGGGCTCCGAGACTGTCCTCCACGGATTCCGCTCAGAGAGGTAGCTGCTTTTACATTTGGGGATGGGGTCCACCTGGAGAGTAATCTCAGTGTCCGCGGAAGAGCAGAGAGGTGCTGAGGGCTCCTTGATGTCCCTCCTTGGCTGACGGAACCGAGGAGTCCAAGGGGACACAAGGGAACAGCTCAGCCTGGCAGAGGTCTTACGACCCCTAGCCACACCTGGTGAGTGCGCCCTGGGGTGGGGATGGAAGGGTGGGGAGAGGCCAGCAGCCCGTAGTGAGTCTATGGAGAATCTCGCACTCTGCCCCCGGGTTGAAGTTCGGACCAGGGCTACATTGTATGTGGGTTTGCAGGAGAAGACACCAGGCTTCAGTAGGGACGAGATAGTGGCAGGTATCGCAGCACAAGCCTGTAGTACTGGAATCACTTCATCTGCTTAGGTTCTCAATCGCATGATTTCTTTATCTGGCCCAACACTCATCTGCTGTTTGTTCTAGGACCCCCTCCCCCCGATCGTCTCGCTGACATCCCTTCATCTGCCCTCCGTCAGCCCTCTGTCATCCGTCCATCATCCCTCCATCGTCCCTTCATCAACGCCCAATTATCCTTCCATCCTCATAGACTGTCAGCTCGTATGGGCAGGGAACGTGTCTACGACCTGTATTGGATTGTCCTCTCCTTAACGCTTTTGTCTAGTGCTCCGCAAAAGTAAGCGCTCAGTAAATTCCATCAATTAATTATTTCTCCCAGCCCTCTGCCAAGCCCGAGACGACGTATGTAATTGGGGTCCCACGCCAGACCCTTTCTTGTTTAGCCAGACCTCACTCTGTAGTTCATTTTCCTCGTATATAAACAGCTACAATCGGATTCCATGGACCTGCAGCTGTGTGTGTGTGTGTGTGTGTGTGTGTGTGTGTGTGCGCGCGCGCGCGCATGCTCAGGGCACGGTAAAAGAATGAGGGAGCAAACCCCAGACTTAAGGGAAGGGGGACATCTGGGTAGGAAACAGTGAGAAATGTTCTCTGTCTCTCCCTAGGGAACAGGTTTGGGGGTCAGGGAAGAGCCGAATGAGTGACTAGATACTTTTACGGGTGTATGCGCTTATCTACTTGTTTGTATCGAACTCTCCGAAGTGGTTAACAAAGTGTTGTGCACACAGTAAGAACTCGATCAATACGATTGACTCTTTGCGACTGTCTGTCTGTTGGAGAACCCCGGTCTGAGTGAGCGGGAATACAGGTGAGGACATTAAGTGATTGGATACATCTATATTTAGCTGTACGTTTGGGTGTAGGCATGAATTTGTGTCCTTCAGAGTGCCTTCAATTGTTGCCTTTTCTGTCCACTGGGGGCTCTATAAGCACCGTTACTACTATAATCAGTTTGTCAATCAGCTTAGGATAGTACTCTGCACACAGAAAGCGCTCAATACATACGAGTGAATGAATGAATATTTATTGAGCTCAGAGCAGAGCTCTATGTGTAGAGCACTGTACTAATGCTCGGGAGAGTACAAAGTAACAATATAACAGACACATGCCCAAACTACCATGACCTTACAGTCTTTGTACATATCCGTAATTTATTTTATATTAACAATCTTTATCTTCCACTAGACTGCAAGTCTGTTGTGGGGAGGTAACATGTCTACAAACTCTGGTATACTCTCCCAAGTATTTAGTACAGTGCTCTGCACACAGTAAATGCTCAAAAATACGATTTCATAATTGCTTGATTGATAGTACAACTTCTACTAGGGCTTTTGCTGTTATTACTGCTATTATTACT